>NW_024581127.1:1982973-2043442 GCF_017639235.1 Corvus kubaryi | reverse complement strand
AAAAAAAAAAAAAAAAAAAAAAAAAAAAAAAAAAAAAAAAATTCCCCCCCCCCCCCCCCCCCCGTCTTCGGGATTACTCCTGCACAATTACTACTCCATCCTCTGAAATCTTCAGCAAGAAGGGCTTAAATGTACACACATAGATCCACTGTACCTCCCTGGATCCTCTGTTACCCGGGCTGGACACACAGGACACCACATATGACTAGGAAGGACTGAGCTATGGCCCAGCTCATTGTGCACTGAGCAGCCATCGCCTAAGCTTCAGAAAATAAAGCCTGACCACGGTGATGGTGTTCATCAGTGTCCCCACAGCCAGCTATCCCCACTCCAGGCGTTGGATCCGGCACGGACACCAAGCATCTCCCGCCTGGCTTCAGGCTCCTGCCATCCGCACCCACCCCTTCCTCACAGACCTCTCCACCGAAGTTATTCACCAGGCTTCCTGTGCCCCCTCCTTCCCCGGCCCTGCTGGGGCGGCAGCAGCGGGCACCGAGGGGGCCGGGCTGCCCTCACCGCTGCGGGGCCGCGATGCCGCTGCCTGTGCCCGCGGGACGGGGTTCCCGGCGCCGCCCCCTCAGCCCCTCAGCGGGCGGCGCGGGGGAGCGGCGCCACGGCCCGCAAGGCTCGGCCGCGCTGGGCAGCGCCCGCGGTCAGTGCAAGTCCTCAGGGAAGGCAATTCCCAGCCCACCCCACACCCACGGCTGCCGCAGCCCCGCGGCCACCACCGGGACTGGCGACTCGGCCCCAAGAAGCTGCCTTCACCCACGGGCAGCACACTGGGCACGGGACATGGCTCTGACAGCGTACAAAGTACTGAAACAACCTACAGAACCATTTTCTCTCATTAATACATACTGCGTATTTAACTGCTTTCCTTTTGCATGCTAGCCACTCCCAAACTTACCTCCCAGGAGAGCACCTCTGAACTCTCTTTGTGTCGTATTTCGGTTCACATTGTACAGCCATCATGCATTTCAGTCAATCCGTCTTGCGTGGGGTCTCTCTCGTTCCCCGCGCAGGCCGAGAGACCGGAGACCACAACAGCGGCACCGTTCCCGGCCTCCACAGCACCGGAGAAAGGCCTGCTCCTCATGGGGTGCTTGGGTTCCCTCTCTGGAAGGGGAGAACAATCCCCTTTCGCCGCAGACAGGCAAAACAAAACCCCCTGCACTAGTCACAAAAAGGCAAATTTTGCCTCCCTTTCTTACTTATCAGCCAAAACATGAAAGGAGTAGCACAGGTTGTTCCTGACACTCCTCTCTAGGCTTTACCAAGAGCTTCATACATGACTTTCAGCTCAGCCCTGGGTGAGGGGACTATGATACTCCAAATGCACGTCGTACTGTGGAAACCATCCCCATGGGATGCACAGAGATACAGAACAAGAGCACTAGATACAGAAATACTGTGAGGCTTTATTGCCTGATGTTGTACAGTCTGTTAACCTTTAATTAAAAAAACTTCAGTACTTCAAGCAATGTGTTGAACACATTTGCACTTTGCCAAAAAGGCAGTCTGCTGAAGTAAAAAGCTTAGTAAGCAATTATTAAGCAGCTCTTGCAGAAATAATTTCAACTGCCACTGCCATACTATTTTTTTAAAGGAAAGAACCCCTGAATTCTGACCAAAAAGAAAAAAACCCAACCCCCCTCATTCAGTCAGGCAGCTAGGTATGAACATCTTGGAATACAAGACAAAAACTAAAAAGGGTTGTTGCTAGTTCGAACAACAATTTCTGAAGTATTCCCTCTCCTTCCCATCTCTCCACAGCACTGTACCTCCTTGCCATAAAGAGAAGGTAGTTACAGTAGCCACAGAATTTCACAATAATTTCAGGAGCACACAGACTAAACATTCAGTATGAGAATGGATACTTCCTTTCATACCATCAACTTCTGCTTTCCAGTCCCTCAGAAAGCCATGTTAAAAAAAATTAAATAAATAAAAAGAACAAAACAAAACCAACACAAAAAAACCCTAAACCCCAAACCAACCAACCCCCCCCCCCCCCCCCAAAACCCCAAACTAAAAAACCCCAGGGCTGTTGCTTCCAAATTATTTTAATGCCAAGAAAATGGTTCATGTAGTAGTTGGTTGTCCTGAACAGCCACATAGCTACTTCCAACCCTTGCAGAAGAGAACTACAGAAAACGAGTGCCAAGCCACCACTCTGCTCCCACAAATGATACAGTTCCTTCCTTCCTTCCTTCCTTCCTTCCTCCCTTCCTTCCTTCCGAATTCCTTCCTTCCGAATTCCTTCCTTCCTTTCTCCCTCCCTCCCTCCCTCCCTTCCTCCCTCCCTCCCTTCCTTGTGTCAATTCTTACTTCTTTTACCAAATTGCTCCTTCCAAAACTTATGTAGCAACTGCTAAACGTCGCTTAACTGCTATGCAGGAGACTTGCTCTAGGAGATACTCCTTGAGATAAGCATCGAATCCTGTTTTACTTTCCACTTTTCTAACGTACTGATACAACATTTATTTCAAAAGAATTATGATTTGATACACTCTTTCCTCTTAGGTTCTCAATTTTTATCTAATCTTGATGCAGTATAAACACTGTTTCTTTTACTGCTTATTTTGTCAAAAACAAGGCAACATAGATACTGAAATTTATGTAACATTCATTCAATTTATGTATCATTATGATGTATCAGTATCTTACCAGACTTCTCTCAAATCAAGGCATTTAACTGAATGTATTTATGAACAACAAAAAAAAAACACTGAACATTTTTGGAGTAACAGACAAAAATAAGTTGTTATTTACAAGTAATATATATAATAAAACTACTACCATTATATGCCTTTTATACACTGTAACTGCAGTCAATTTTTGCATTGTTTAAAAAAATTTCTTTAAACAGAAATTGTTCAGAATTATCTGTTTGTCCATACACATGTATGTTATGAGAAACACAATAGCTTTTCACATTTTTAAAATTATCAGTGTAATTTACATTTTTCCCCCAGTATCAAGTGAAAATTTAAAAATGGTGCAAACTGGAACACAAAGACAAGTAGCTATGAACGCTGAAATACAATCAATTTGGAACATAAGTGTGTTTTAAACTACCAAGCTGTGAGAAAAATCCCTAATATTTGGCATGATCATCTCACCACCCACCCCCAAAATGTCAAAGCTAGTTGTCTTACTTTTAAAGTAACCATGATTATTGCATATTAGATCTTTGGAGAAGCAGAGCTTTAACCAAAAATATTTTTAATGTAGTTGAAATATAGACATACTTAGCTCAGGGAGGAAAGAAAAGTAGAACATGTAATAAGTAATGTTATCAAATCAGTTAATTTGTTCTGCCCTTGCTTTGAGTAATCCCCCATACGTCAGATAATCCAGTTGAGTCAATGGGTACTTCAGCAAGTGCAAGAGCAACAATCCAGTTTTACGCGACCAAGTTTTCATTCTGCACAAGTCCTTTAAGAATCCTGGTCCTTAACTTACATCATTTAAGTGCTGACAGGTAAATTAACACATATTCCAAACTGGTAACAGGAAAACATTTACCTTTTTTTAAACCAGGATATACAAAAGACAATTTGCATAGTTACAATTCAAGCACAAAGTCACTGTAAATAAGTACAAAAGCATTTATAAATTTACTAAATTTGCTGCTGTTTGTGCCAGCCAAATTAGATAGGTATGAATGTAAACTTGAAGGGTTTGAGGAGAACAGTCAGTGTTTTTGCTTAAAAAATATGTAGAGAATGCTTTTTAAAGGTTTTAAAAAATATTTTCTGCAGCAGGAACAAACAGTTCAAACCCCAAAGAGAGCGATCCAAAATGCCCAAATTCCTCCTATACAGCAGAGAAAGTTTGTTCATAGGTTTCAAACCTACATACAAAACGAGGCACACTATGCTATTTTGGAATGTGTCCATAATCCTACCATTTTGGTTCAACCCAAGACTTCCAAACCACTCTTCACTTCTAACTTCCTAGGAAAACATATCTTCAGAAGGTGGTGCATAAGAAAATCCAACAAATGCATCATCTGCCTCTAGGACACTGGCATTAACAATGCTGTAGTCAGAAGAAACACAAACTGAATATGGGACCATTTCTTCTGTGAACACTGCATCGAAATTCCCAATATCGTCTGGTCCAACCTAGAAAACAGGAGGAGCTGTCAGTCATCATACTAATACAGTGTTTTAAACTTGTATTTGTCCTTTAAATTCCAAATTTAACTCTCAAGGCTATCTATTTTGTTGTTCTTCTCTATTTAAGTAAAATAAATTTAAGGAAGCACACCACTGCATCTCTGAAAATAGCTATTAAAAGGCTGGGTTTTTTTCATTTAGGTTGGAGTTTTGGCCAAATCATACATTCTCAATGATCTGATAAACCTAAAAAGCATGGATTAGCTCAGTTGGTTAGAGCATGGTACTAGGAGCACCAAGTTTAGGGGTTCAGTCCCCATATGGGGCATTCACTTAAAAGCTGGACTTGATGATCCTTGTGGGTCCATTTCAGCTCAGAATATTCTGGGATGTGTGATCTGAGATGCAAACACTAACACCACCTCCCCCCCAGGCACCTACCACATTAGGATTAAATGGTGGCGGAATCTTCTTCTGAAGAAGATCAGTCCAGCTGAGAGATTCAAAGAATGGGTGCTTTTGAATTTCAAGCTGCAGCAAACAATCAAGATTTTAGATATTTCATAATTCCATCCTATGCATCACAGTAAATATTACTTCATACTACATGCACATAGGGAAGTTCTCATATGCATATCCTTATCCTGTTTATTCAAAATTTACTTTACAATAAAAGCTGTAGTTGGTAAAAACAGCAATTACAATTTGTTAGACTGCCTCTATAAGTGGCGCTCCTTTTAGGATCATTCTTTCTGCTTCTAAGCCTTAAAATCAATGACCTTGACGTCTACTACAGGGCAAGAATGTTTTCTTTTAGTATCTGTTCCTGCCTTAAAGTTTTGTTAGTTTTTGCAAAGCATATCACTGTCTGAGATGCAGTTGCCTCAACAACTCTGCAAGATACTTACTAGTTACAAAGCAGCAAACAGCTAAGCTAAATGCTATCATCCTTTCATCTTGCTCAGTTACAAGGTCCACAGGCTAACATAAGCACTGCAAGCCAAAGACTACAAAGATTCCACCACTAACGGACGGACTACGTCCTTCTAGATCATTGCTCATTGCACAGTTCTGAAGATACCTGTAACTTTCTCACATCAATTTCTTGTGAACAAAGGTTTTGTTGCTACACTGGGAAAATGTTTGCCATGATTTTAAGGCTAAAAAGAGAGCTGCTCTTTGCATGGAACTGGTGATCCTCTTCATCAGAAGACTGGTTCCCAAGTCGTTAGTTAATATTACCACATGACAGCCTTTCCTTTTGATTATCTCCTGGTTTCACCATGAACAGTGAAACCTACTTCTGTGCACCTTAGTGACTGCTATACCAGCAACTGTGTTTCCTTTGCTGGCAGGTACAGCAGCAACCAAGCTCAAAATACCCCACAACAATCACCTCTCTTATCCCCAGCAACTTCCAGGGATAGACCCCACTGGTGTCTTTACTGAAGAATTAAAAGGGAGGAAAACAGAGACAGATGTAGAAATTAAATTTCCATCTCCAACTATTAATTCTGTGCTGTGCACATTAATTAGGTGAGTCCCTTTAAATGAAATTGAGCTTGATAAATTAGGACACTACTTACAAAATCTTCCCTTGCTCCAAGTCTGCTTTGCCGATCTTTCTCCAAAAGTTCTTCCAGGATAGACCAGGCTGTAAGACTGATTCCTGGGCGCAAAACCAGGGGTTTGTGAAGAATATTATCGTACATCTCAGCAACATCACGGCAGTAAAAAGGAGGCTAAAAAAATACAAGTTCTACATGAATTTGAAGCCATATGCAATGTTTCATACATTATGTATGATCAGTAAATGATTCTTTAAGACATACAAGCTGCTAGCTGTGAAGCAGAAATCTCCTTCTTTTTACGCACTGCTAACTTCTAATTCAGTCACCACCACTGCCAGAACTTTACACTTGATAACTTCCCACCACCCACCTCCTCTACTCCTAATGTGTTCTCACACTCATCAGTAGCCATAGATGCCATCCAGCTACAAAGCTCCCACTGAACTTGCCTGGAAAGAACCTGAGAATGGGAAAACAAATCCATCTCCCTATTTAAAGTCCTATGGGAGGAGACAAAACTCAAGAAAACTGAAAGAACAGACTGTTACTGGAGTAATCGCATATGACTAGAAGTGTAACAAGATTTTTTTTGTTCTAATGCTGTCAAAAGCTAGGAGAAAACCTGGGATACCTAAGTAAAAAAAAAGTCTTTTAATTTTATTTATTCCAATATTTAACAAAGTTTTACTTATAAGCTGGGTTTTTTTTTTATTGTGTATTATCACTGTTGATTCAGTTTAGTCTCAAAGTCCCCATACTGATTTTGATGACTACTGATTTTGCTGATGTCTACGATTTTGCTTTTCCACGAACTGTCAAGACACCAAGAGGAAATGTAAAATCCAAAAGAGAAACGCAGGTGCTATGTTAAGTACAAGGCAATCTGCTAATTTGCTTAAATGGAGCATTCCAATATTACTAAAAAGTAAGCATCCTTAACAACACTCAAAGGCTACCTCAAATAAAAGGGGAGAGGGGAAGAAAGCAACCTTTACATATCAGATACGTACCAGCCCATAAAGCATTTCATAAAGAACTGCACCAAGGCACCACCAGTCTACTGTGTTGTCATAGGGCTGCTTTTTAATGACTTCTGGTGCAAGATACTAAAAAAAAAAAAGAAAAAAAGCAAGCAGTATTTTAGAGCATTAGGCTAGCATGGATAAAACCTAGGTTTTAGTCACATCACAGTAAACACTTACAAGAAAAGTTGCTTCGTAACAATTAAATGTTTCAGCTGAATACTACACCTCACTCATCCTTCACTGCCTTTAAAGATCTTTCTGTAATTTAAAGTATGTTTATCAAATTACCAAAGTTTCTCATCCTGTCAGTTCAGTGAATCCCTCATACGTGTTCAAGCCTTCCCCATTTTAAGTTTTGCAGCGTAGTTTTCTCAGTAAAAAGACAACAGAGTTCAATAACTCAGTCAGCAGCTTCAAATTTTCATGCATATGCAATAATTTGCTTGAGTCACAGACATCAATTCCCTATACATTTACTAAGAATCAATGGATATGGTAAGTAGATTCATATTGACAAATCTGCAGCAGCTGTTACACAAGCTAACTGTCCTGTGTCTACCCAGCAGTTAGGAGACATGGGAGAAAACAGTATTTGAAAAGGGCTGGAAAAAGAGACAAAGGAAGAGATGAGTTATGGCCATGTGGCTAGCAAGCAGTAGACACTGCAGATTAGCAAGAACAACAACAAATAGATCTGTAGGGAGCTTGTCTTTGGTTTGGTTTCAGCTTGTTAAAAGAATGCAAACCTCCCAGCAGTACAAAACACAATATTTGACCTTCCAGTTACAGAAATATGAATAACAGTCAACAGCCATTAATTACTGATTAAAAACCCATGAAAGTTGTCAACATACTTCTGGGGTCCCACAGAAAGTTGCAGTGGTATCAGAAGTTGCAATCCCTTCTTTACAAAGTCCAAAGTCTGTCAATACAACATGACCCTGTTTAAAAAAGAGTGATATGTTAAAAAGAGAACATGCTCACTATGTGGATACACAGAAGTGTCAATTTTGTGAGAGAACACAGAAAACAGAAATAATCTTGCATACTTACTAGTGAATCTAGGAGAATGTTTTCTGGTTTTAAATCCCTATTAAAAAAGAAAAGGTAGTAAATCAAAACAGCAGTCACAAGAGCTTTGGAGGCAAGGGGCTTTATTCTTCAGCTGAAAGCTTCAAGTTTTGTTGAAACTATTACATTCAGGTTTCCCATAAGATGATTTCCTGAAGAGTTTTTTATTTGGTAATTTGTCCTGTTTTAAATTTCTGCTGGACAAGGATACATTTCAGAAACTTACCTGTACACTATATTTATGGAGTGTAAGTAGCCCAGTGCACTGGCTATTTCAGCAGCATAAAATCTGGCTCTGTGCTCAGGAAAGGAACGTTCTCTTTGTAAGTGAAAGAACAGCTGTAAGTATGCAAATAGGAAATAAGAACATAACACAGACAAAACAAAATCAGGTTAATAATATGTAAGTTTACAGTGAAGAGTAATTTATTTTGTTGTCCACTTAAAAAAAAAAAAAAAGTACAATGAAATAAAATTGATTTTACTGCATGACTTTGACTTAGTTGTTGCTTTACTCTCTTCCCTGCTTCTCTTTTGTAGCTCGGATGGTAGATGAATAGAAGTTGGCAAGACTAAATCATGCAAGACTGCCCCCAAGCAGACTATAACCTGGCATCAAATCAGTCATCTTTCATTTCTGTAAATGCTTGTATTCAAAGATTTGCATAATTATTTATAGAAGTGTATTCCAAAATAACCTAGATGTAGATCACTGTGTGAGATGTATTTTCCAAGCTGATCCACCAATTCTCTCTACTACAGAGAACTGTCAGGCTGCAAACAATTTGAGCAGATACAAATGTCTAGACAAAGATTAAATCATAAACATATGGATTCAACTATACTACACATTCAATTTGGAAAGGTTTTAAGAAAAATGAAGTTTTCTGGTTTCTGTCTACAAAGTTTAGGAAAAATAAAAAGCCACCCTAGCTTTCCAAGCTTTCCATTCAAATTTGAAAGCTGTTTTGAACTGTGTATTATTTTGCCTGAAGCAACACAAAACTAAGTTCTGAAACAACGCAAAACTAAGTTGTGCCCACAATTCAGAGTAGAGCAAATCAGGATTTTACTAATACAGTCTAAGTAAGATGACAGTACATTAGACAAGAGAAAAGCCCATCTTGTCCCAACTCTGACGCAATATAATAAATTCAGCTGTCAAGTTTCATTCCTTCCCCTTTTGAAGTATCAGCATCTCAGCTAATGCAGATGCAAGAGGAAGACAGTTTTACATGATGAAAAATGTAAACATAAGATTAATTAGTAATAAAGGTAAATTCATATAACTGTAAAATACAGTATTTGTATCTGACAAGCATGAATAAATTTGGATTGAAGTTGTCAACAAGAACAAGAACAGGGCCCAAATAGCTACAGAAGTCTGTAGCATCAGCAGATAACAATAGGATTTTCAAAATTGGAAGAATGCTGATCACAGCCTACTGTAAAGGACCATTTCACTCCTCACACCTAGAATCAGCAGAAAAGACAGACTAAAATGCAAACAAAACCACCACATACCTCTCCTCCATTAACAAAATCCAAGACAAAGTAAAGCTTTTCTGTTGTTTGGAATGAGTAATGTAATCCAACCAAAAATGGATGTTTCACATTTTTCAAAAGCACATTACGTTCAGCCATAATATGTTTTTGCTGCAAGAAGTAAGAGATCAATAAGTAAACAGGAATGATTTTGTAATTAAGGGAAAAAACAAGGGAGGTGGGTGGAAAAAGACTATTTTTCTTAACCTCCTTCCTATTGAGAACAATTTTTTTCTGCAACACTTTGACAGCATAGTATTTCCCATCCAGTTTTCGTTTTGCAAGAAGAACCTGTGAAATTAAAAAAAAAAATGAAGAAATGTGACTGTTGCAGTTCATATACTATTAGTAGTATTTTCTCATTTCAGCAAAACTGGAAAGTGTTCATGCTATTTTTTCCACAATACAGCTTTTTTGCTTCCAATACAGTCCATCAACAATGTAATTGCCAATAGAGTGAGCTTACAGTTCAGTAAAAATTTATCCCGACAGTGGTATAATGAAAGACTGAATTACATTTATTTTCCATGACCTGCTAAATCTCTATCAAGATCAATTTCAGCTTTTTTTTTGGATAAAATTTAAAGGTAACTGGATGAAAAACAACAACATGAAAAATAATTTGGAAACTGAGATTTCAAGATGGATTATCTTTGGCACCTTTGTAAAATATCAATACTTAAGTCACTTTCCAATGTGCTGTTGCTCACACTGCTCCACAGTATCAGGGGTTTTGCAAAATAGTCCATGACAACAAGAGGAAAAGCAGGATTCGTACTCCAGCTGCTGCATAAGCATAGGGGTACCTCCCTTCCTCCCTGGGGGAAACAGGATCCCAACTGATCTTAATGAGAAAGGGAAACTCTCCCTTTTGTTAGTCCCAGTAAGTGGCTGAGGCAGGCAACAACTGCACCAGGGAAAAAATGGCAGGGCCACAAAGCAGCAGCAATGGGGATCCAATAGAACAGTTTATGGGCTACCCTAGACCAACACCACTTCTGGAACCTCTGGCCAAGTCTCCAGTCACTGTGCACAAGAAACCAGCAAGCATCCTTGCACCACTATAAGACAGAGGAATAAAAGCTCACCTTGCCAAAGCTGCCTTTCCCAATAACTTTCAGGAAATCAAAGTCTGTTGGTTTAGCACTGAAAGATATTTAGGAAGGAGACAGGTCATCTGGGTAGAAATTACCACTTCTATAGCTGTACAGCAGTGTAGTGTAGCACTCAAGTTGTAAAGTGAGAACAACAGCCTGTAAGCACCCTCCTTTTCTTTGTTCCACCCAGCCCTGCTTCTGCAGACCTGTCCTCAGACACAACGACTCCTCTCCATTTTGCAATTCCATTTTCCTCTAGGGAAAGTGTTCAAGTTGCATCCTCTGAGTTTATTTTATTTACTAAGTTTAACTTTATGATGTAAAGGAGAAGCGAGACTGTTCTTTCATTCTCCATGGTCTAGTTTCCTGTCATTTTTAAGTCTCCATTTCCCCATGACTTCTACTGGAGCTTATATCTTACCTGCAGCAGTCCAAATGGATTCTAAAGCTTACATGAGGAAAGGAAGGACCAAGTTTGTTATCTATTCCCTCTTATTTATTCCATTCTTTCCTCCATCCAATCCTCCTCATTTTAAATTTAAGTAAGAGGAGGGAGGTCCAAATACCTGCTTCTTCTTGGTGTTTGTATGAATTCACCCTCAGTTTTTCCATTTTCCACATCACCACTCCTTTCAGTTCTTCCCAGGATTCCCTTACTCTTTCCTGAATACAATTCTGTCAGCAAAACAATTATCCATGTTTTCAAATTCCAAAACAAGTTACATCACCATACACCTCTCTATTTATTGCCCCTGCAGGGAAGGACTCTTACATTTCATTTCTTACTGCAATGTATTAACCACTTCCTCCTGCTAGCTCAGAACAAATCTGAGGAAAGCAAAACCAAAATAGCAGTCATCTCCTAGATGAGAAAAGCAGATTTACACAGAACTGAGAACAGAAACTGCAGAAGACACCAAACTACACTACTACCACTGTAGTAACTGGGCTGTAGCACCAACAAGGCAAGCTGCTCCTTTGCCATGCAGTAAACCAAACTTGTTTTCAGAAGCTGTGGGACCACTCCCAAGGTGGGTTTTACAATTAATTTTAATCCCTTTTAATTAAATTTAAAAATTTACATTAAATTGAATTATGTTTAATTCAATTTAATTGAAACCTACTGAGGATTTCCAGATGGTCCAAGGTTGATATTCTGTGAGGTAGAGTTTAACTGTTGGGAGAAACAAAGAGGTTTACTTGTAATTCTTTTTCTTAACTTCTCTCTTATCTTCCAACCAATACTAATTTCAAAATACTCTACTAATATGCTCAATCCATACTTTTACATTTGTTACATTAGAATTTTAAAGAGATCTAACATCCAGGTTGGGAACTGAAATACCAGGCCATCATCACCTTGTCACAAATTCTTTCTACACACATCCTGTTCAAGGATGAAGGTAATAAAATATTTGTGTCCAGACAGAGAGGAAAAGATCAGAAATAAAAATTGAAGAGTATGTCAATAAACAACTTGTTCCTCATTCAGAACTTAAACCTTTCTTGTACTTGCCTTATGAATATATTTTCTGCCTTTTATTCCAAATTCTCCAAGTTCTTACTAATAATTAATTTTAAACCCACACTGTTCATATAAGAGTACTTACTGAAAGACACAGTGCTTTTAAAAACACGAAAGTGAACATTCTCCCAACCCCAAGAAAAACATTACTGACATTAAGGTTAAATAACTCAATTCCTGGAATTCCATTAATCTTACCAGTACACACCCAGGCAAAATTTGTAAATTAAAGGGAGCAGAGGAAGCCACTGTCATTTAGGTAATTTTCTCCATTTTGTTTTTGATTTAGAAAAGCAGTATCTGTACTCTCATTGTGATTCTGGAATTTAACACAGAAGAATAAACTGCACTCAAATACAAGTTACCTGGGGACAGGCTGTCAGGCAGCACAAACCAGTACTCCAGAAGTGGAGAATGGCCTGACAGCAGCACTGAATGCCACTACTCACTGAAATGAAACAGTGGTACAGGACAGTTTTAAAAGAGCTATTGTAAAAAAGACTTGTTTTTAAGGCTTTTTTTTGTTCCTTGTTGTTTGGCTTCATCATTTACAGCAACTATAGAGTGAATTTTCCACCAAAAATATGGGGTCCAGGCCATTATGCAGTAGCTCTCTTCCTATTTTGGAATTTGTTGTGGCATGACACGTCATTAATTTTCCACAGACGGTTTTTATCATTCCACATTACTTAAAATACCTTTCAAAGGAGGAGGAAACTGGTATTTTAAACTAGTGACTTTGGAAATCAAACTTCCAGAACACACTAAATCTCCCGTGGATCACACACAAGCTGAAACAACTCTTACATCTTTAACAGGGGCTGAATAAGAAGAGAAGAATTAATATCACACCTTTATGCCAAGTAGTAAGTAATAGAGAAGACTATTAAATATGGCACTTCTGCCTTCCTAGGCATGCTCCTTTTTTCAAACAGCCCTGTTTCTGGAGGCTGTAAACTAATTTTCAGATAATCCATCCAGCTATACAGTGGATTTTTGTGACAAAAGAAACTTCAGACCTCACACAGTGTTACATGTGAAATGAAATCAAATCTATCCTTACTCCTAAGTGACTTTTAGAAAGACTGCATTTTTTCCCCTGAGAGAATTCTGTTTCTCCCCATCTTTAAAAAAGAACACACAAGCAAACAAAAAGACAATTAAACATTCAATCTCCCCTGCTCCTTGCCAGATGTTCTTAGCAAGAGCCTTTGAACAGAGTGCAAAAATGATGACAGCTAAGCTATGACTAAAGTTGTGTTTCTTTAACCCATATAGGAAGGGGGAAATAAGCAAGACAAAGCCAGCAATCACTTTTACTCCTCTCTGCAGTTCACAGCTGACAGAAAAATAGCTTACAGCCCACAGTGGAACTGAGTTGTTTAAAAAGAGAAGGAAGGGGATTTATTGCAAAAGCTACCAGTAGTTTTCAGTAAATAATATACAAAAGAAGATTGCCCTCAAGTAGCTAAAATTTAGAAGACTGTTCTGTGTTATTACCTTCCGACTGCTCCTTTCATCTTCATCTTCAGATGGATCCGACTGGTGTTTTGGGTTATCCATCTGAAGAAAGGCTCTGACATCTGGGCTAGAAACACAGTTAACTTCATTAGCACACCAATAATCTGCATGATTTTCAGCCATAAACAGAGTACAGGACTGGACAGCAGCATATAGTGGAGTCACTCATTACAAAGCTTTATATTTAAGTTCTGGTAATTAAGGACTGTGTACAAGCAATACTTTCTTTCATAGCAACGTAATTCAACTGCCAAGTGCGTTATAGGCAGCACAAAACTTTTCACTTGCAGAAACCTGACATGTTAAAGTATATGTATGTGAGGACTTCAGAAGGAAACACTGCAGAACTGCATTTAAAGATAATTATCAGAAGCAAGCATGAATTCTAACTGGCTAGCAACCACCAAGAAACCAACTTTCTTCCAAAAAACTGAAGAATTAAAATTTTTGTTTTCTAAATTTAATTGTCAAATACAATAGCAAATGAAATACATCATCTGTATCCCAAGGAAAGACACAAGTTCCAAGAGATACACAGCACTAATGTTCCTGTCCCCATTCATTTTAAAGCAGAAGATGGTGATCTTGTATTCAGAATTCCTTCTGGCTGGGGACTGTCAAAACAGTCTTAAGAAATCCTTCCAGTCAGCTGCAGGACACAAATGTTTCAGGAATTAGCAAGAGAGTCGACTGGCTTCCCACAGTGCCTAAGGAGATGCATTTTATCTTCAGCAGCAGTTTCAAGCTCTGTCTTGGTGGAGCTGGGGGACAAGGACTGAGAGAAAGGTGGGAAAGTAAGAAAATTCCAAGAACCTGCTTCCAGAAAGAAAGGCTTGATTGAAAGTTCAAAAGAATGTAACATCTTTCAGAACCACAGCACAGTGCAAGTAAAGAATAATGTAATACAACTGAGGCAAAATTAATTCCTAAAAAATGGCTATCATGTATAGTCCATAAACCACTTCAAGTGATGATTTGAATCTTTCAAGTTCATTCAGCTCACTAAAAGGCAACCTTCTTATCGAGGAAAGAAATCTTACCTACATTTCAGAGACAAAGTTCTTTGAGAAGGACTCAGGACAGTCACTGATAGGAAACTCCACATGAGCCATTCAGTACAAGAAAAGCACTAACTTACTATGGAGCTGCTCTTTTAATCTGTCCCTAGAATATATAAAATAGGGTAGTTTCATGTAAGAAACAGATGTACTTGCTATTTTCAATCCATTCACTCTCCACACCTCTGATCAATGAGGATCAGAAGTAAGAGATGAGCTGTTTCTGACACTTCACCAGCTCCCTTAATTTCCTGTCAGCACTACTGAACCTACCTCATACCTATGCTATCTGAGGCTCCCAGTCTTCATCACTTACATTCTGTATTCCTAAGTCCTATTTGAAATATGTTTCAGTTCCTTCAGCCTTTCAGGTTTAAAGCACAGCAACAAGACTGTTCACATAATTTCCCACCATCATTTCAGTTTAATTCTTCCCATTTTATAAGAACTCCAAATTCTGATCTATTTCAGCATTTGTCTTGCATCCTGAGGCCAGGAAGACAAAAATCACAGTGGTTTGAACATTGTGGTAATCCTGGGTCATGATACAACAATTTAAGTTTCAGAACATTTGGATATCACAAAATCAAGAAAAAAAAGTTATGGTTAATGCTTTTCACTAGACAGAACAGAAACAAACCTTAATTACCTTTCAGCATGAATTATTCTGGAAAACTGGCTGATTAAATAGAGCATGATGTAATACATCTCAAATAGTTACCACAGTAACTTTGTCCATGACTGAATTCACAGCAGGAAAAACATAAAAATATCAATTCACAGGAAAAGGCTGCTGTACTGTTGCAGGGTATTCCACAATCTCCACAATCCACAATAGTCAGAATCATAACTGATTGATGTTACACTGTTCACACTGGGAATTCTAAAAGCATTGTAAAGAACTACTGATTAAAAATAAAAAGTTTCATGTACCAATTTCTTAGGCAAGATTGCAGCATGTAATGCACAATGCTATACAGATTGATAGGACTCCTATGCTGTTTTAGCTCACATGGATTAACTCAGTGTGTTTTAGAATACATGGAAACTATTCCTAAAATAACCTCACCTACGAAATTAAAAGGAATGAGAAAACCATTTAAAAAGCTCAATATATATTGTACCCATACTACCAGCAAAAGTTGGTTTTGTCTGGATTTTTATGATTGACTGAATAAATTTATTTTATGGATTATCTCTGAATACACAAAAGGGTGTCAAGCTCTGCTTAAATACAGCTGCTTATGTAATACTTGTTCTGCATTAGTCTTCCTACAAAAACAATATAATACCGCACAAAAATTTTGGGCACACAGAGAAATATGAACAAACCCAAAAAGTCACACAAATTTCAAGGCAAAATTGTAAAATTAATAGCCAGTGACAGAAATGTAACATTTAAGACACAGTTTATTTAAATAATGGTGCCTAGCTCCTCCCTCTTCTTGCCACGTTTTCTTAAAAAGTAAACCACCCATGTCTTTCTTACAGAAAGCAAAGGTTCAAAAAGCCATAATACAGTAAAGTACAGTAACACTTTAAAAGAGGACAATAATGTAATGCAAGGTTTGCTTTCCCCAACACAGACTGCAAGATCCTACAATTCAAGGGTTTCACATTCACTTTTATATTAATCAGATTTTGAAATCAGAAAAAAATAGTGACTGATTTTCTTCTACAGAACACATTCAGACCCTGCTTCTCACTTACAGAACTGATAACTCATTTCCCCACAGGTTGCAGTGTATTGTCATCCTTGAGTTCTTTAAGTGTTATGCAAATGTTCTCATTCTCATAAAGGAGCTACTTTGGACTATTTAAAAATAACTGCATTATATCTTTAATGCATCCTCTATTATACAGTTTTTCAAAAAGGTTTTCTTTGGACATGTTCTGATAGACAGCAATTAAATGCATTAATACTTCAGTGAAGGCCTACATTTGAGGGGGTGAGCAGCCCACTTTCAGGAGTTGTGCAGTGTTTTAGGGAGGCTCACAGGGCTCACTAGGAAAACAACTCCCAGCTCTTATTAAGAACATCAGTCAGCAAGTGGGACACATTATGAGATCTCTATCCCTTCTGCCACTTTTCCTTCGAACACCTGCACTCTACCTGTGAGAGCAAGTTGTCTCTCACAGTAAGTCTGCTGAGGAAATGCAGCTTGAAGCTAGCCCACTTAATTTCCAATTTGGACTAAGCCAGTAATCTCACCCTGTATTCCACCTGACAGCAACTGCAGGAAAATCCTTATCAAGTGTCCCAGGGTCTCTCTAATCACTCCAACACACTATAGGTTTTTCTTTGATTTTTTTATTGAGCATAAAGGTTTGGCTTTGATACAATATTCAAGAAATGTGCCATATCCAAGAAAAAAGTTCACTGAAGGTAAAGAAGACAGTGCTGCATGTTTTGAGGAATAATGTAAATATTACCATCTTGGACACACTGAATCTGACATTTGTGCTTTTCACTTCAGATGTTCAGGTGCCTTCCCATACAGAAATGAGAACACGTTGAATCATCCTTAAGCTTTTAGTGAAACAATTTTCCTAAGCAGGACTTAAAATATATGACATGCTGATAGTGGTTTTAATGCTTAAAAGATGCAGTGGAAGGTGGATTTCCTAATGGTTCTGTGAGAATGCATAACCCACTAAGTCCTCCTTGTACATCACTAACTTTACATAAGTTATTTCACCTAGTACCAAATTTAATTAGCCCATTAAAGCAAAACAGTCTAAGAAAGCAAGGATGGACTATCTGTGAAGACTCAGTCATCACATATTCCTTGAGTACCTTCCATCAGATTTTACAAAAAATCCCAACCACCACGATCAAAGATTTGGTATTTTTTTCTCCAACAACATTCACTGGCACACAGAAAAGGTGACAGATTACATAATTATTGATATGATTTGTTGCAATGTAACACTGCAAAAAGTAAAAGCTAACATCAGAAAAACAATCACCTTGCATCGATTAAAAGAGAAACAATATACAAATTACGACAAAATTAAATGCTTTTCCACTAAATTGTGAATTAAAGGCTTTTCCTCCCGCTAAGTTCACTGTTTCTTCAAGTGTGGGGTGGAGAACAGCACAGACAAACTTTGGTCTCTATTCATTGTTTTTATTGTAGAACTGTGTTTAATAAGCTTGTTACTGACTACACTTTCAACAGCACCAAACACTATCACACCTGTGTCTTAACCCTGGTTTAAGTCAGTTTAAAGAAGCAGGTAAGCCAAGTGCCATATTAAAGAACATTGATTCTTCTACAGTTACATTCGAGCATAAAACAATTTTAAAAGCTCGTAAAAATTTAAGGAGGCAGGTGGATTTGAGGTTTGATGCCTTTTTTTTAGCACATCATTTCTGCTGTCCATAACAAAAAAACACCATTTACCTTTGGAGAACAAATATAGTATGTTTTGAAACAAAAATATTTGATAATTGGACATACTGACAACCAAACAGAGGAGGAGATTGGCCTAAATAAACCAGTATCCTTTCCTAATGAAACAAAACAGATTAGTTTTCAATAATTTATCATACTAGAATGCTTTTTATTATTTCCCAAAGAACAGCACCAAGCCCACAAACCTCACAGTATTTGTTCTGGTGGAAAAGTATCCTTTGGTAAAGACTGTTACTAATTTTTTTCCACCAATCAAAAAAAAAGTATATATAAAATGCTCCTTTTTTTTTATTTAAAAAGGAAAGGAAGAACATATTCCAGGCTGACAGGACATTAAATAGTTGCATGCTGTGAACTGCAGTGATATTCTGTTAGAGTTACTTTTTTCCTGTGGGAAATGGGCAATTTCACAGGCTGTACAAATAGGCTAATTAAACAAAGTGTATGTATTAAAGACATTTACTCAACACTAAAGCCAAGCATAGAGCTTTACCATTTTACCAGTTCAAGCAACACAGAAAGCTGCATGGATTTAGTTTAAACTGATTACAGCTTTCCACTGAAAGAAGGCACCCATTTGCCCCACAATGAGTTCACACACAGGGTGCTGCTCTCTAGACTTAGCTGAAGCTGACTCTGTCCTAACACCACCTCCCATTCACCACTGGTGGTGGTGAACACATCTGCACTTCTTCTGCTGGGAACACTTTAGGTAACAAGCTTATTCATCATTTCCTTTAGGCAGCTCAGCTTGGTTATCCCAAACCATCTCAGCAAGCTAATTAAGCCACCTGGTTATCGTGCTTCAAACGAGTTCCAGAGCACACGTGAGCTGCTCTAACAAAAACAAAGGATGCAGGCAGTGACTGACTGCCAGCAATGCAGCAGCAAGCGACAGCAGGGCCCTCAAACAGTACAGCCACTGGCAAAACAAACACCTGCCCTACAGCAACAGTTTACAGTGGAATCTGCACCCCTGGAATTAATATCAGTTAATTGCCTGCAAATTTGTAGGTTGGCTTTCACAGAACAAAAACACTTTTATATTATTCAGTTTGCAGATTTTTCCTGAATGGATGGCCATGTAAAGTTTATTTTTTTTATACTGAAGAGTTCTGAACAGGTGAAATACATTTTCTGGTTAAATACTTAATGTGAAATTTTGTATTAAACATGTCTTTTCATCTCCTGTCTTTTCAACAGCCCTTATAAAACAGAAATGAAACTACTTACTGGTTGCATAGCTCTGGCTGTCTAACTAAATTTTGAATGAATTCATTCAGTCCTGCTCTTCTCTGTTTAATAAAATCTGAAAAAAACAGATTTGTTAGAATCATCAGTCAGCTTGTGAGAAAGACTTATTTTCTTATTCAGGTTTTTTAGGATTTAAAGTAAGTTAAAAGGAGACTGCCCCATGACTGATTGAGAATGGTATTGGTTCTATGTATGAAAATTGCAAGCTTAAAACACCGAACTGAGCTGAGAGAACAAATTTCAGTTTCTCTGTAACACTACAGATGTTAAAAATGTTGAAAGCCAGGTGGATTAGAAGTGCCACCTTGTGCTTCAAGAACAGTGTGTAACCACAGCGGGCTAACCTGTGCAGCCTTTGTTGTGTGGGTGAGCCCTTCCGGACCTGATTCCACAAAAACAAAACCCCCAAGAACCCACAGGCAAAACTTGACATCAGTTGCGCAAGTCTTTACATGAACAGTCCCACCAAGCAGCATATTTCCATAATATATGTATGGCAGTGGGAAAATTACACAATTCATCCTGTTGGCAGGCACTCAGATACAGCCATAAAGATAACAAAATAAAATACCTTCCTTTAGATTTTGGACATCATCTCCAACATTAAAAAAGATAATCCTCAGAATCCCTTGCCTTATCTAAAGCTTAAGACACGTAACTGTTCTGTGACAACATGGAAAGATACACAAAGGATTTAGAACAGAGAGTTTTAACATAAAATAAAGTGTAAAATGGAAAAATCTTATCTTTCATTACTCATATCAACAATAACTCGTATGGAAAAAGAGTATTTAACTCATGTATTAACTTTTAAGGCATTCCAATGACCATCATACACAGATTACTGACAATTATTAAAATATGAAGTTAAAATTAAGTTTTCATTAATAGCTGTATTTAAAATATTAAGAAAAACATCCATATTGTTTCAGGGGTATAATCCCTGAACCCTTCCTAGGGTATTTAATAATCTCAAATTACTGACAACTAACAGGAAGGTAAATTTGCATACAGATATTATGGGAGTCACCAACATCAGCAGTTTCAGTGTGGCAGATGTACAGTGTCTTCAGTCACTCTAAGCCTACACAGCTATCCATGCTGGTGAAGATAAAACAGCTGTAACATCTGAAATTTGCAGGTTCTGTATTCTTACTGGTTTCTGTTTCATTTTTTCAAGTTAAAACAAGATTAATTTTGAAATAACCTAAGTGCCAATAAAAACGGAGCATTTAAATGGCAATTTAAATGACAGTATTTTTGGTAGGTTTTGGGTAAAGGGATGTAAACGTCTCACTCTGCTGCATTTCAATGCAGTAGTACAATGCTCCATACCTGTGGATGGATTACAGAAGTAAAATACCTTTTCAATATTTGTAAAATATGTAACTTGTTTCAGGAGCCAGCAGAAACATTACATCAAAGCCTCAATAAATCAGTGTTAAGAAAAAGAATTATTTACATAAGCATCATGGCTCCATCTCCACCCTACCTCCCAGCAAGAAACATCTTGAGAACTATTTAGTTTGTCATGCTTCAAGGATTTCAGTGCAGTTCACAGAAATTTAAAACAAGTTTGAGGACTTTGTTTTACATATATAATTTTAATAAAGTTTTAGTTGAGGTTTTTTCCCCCATTAAAACTCCAGTTTCCTAAATCTGGCTCCAAGAAATCCACCTGCATATTTGCCTGTATAGCAAACCAGACTGCATGACATTCTCTGGTCTTCAGCCAGCTCTGAGAATCCCAAGGTCAGAGAAAAGGAACCAGAACTAAACAAAAAGTCCCTGTAGACAAAATACATGTAGAACTTTTGGCAGTCATTTACATCTTTATCAGAATAGAACATCAGAGCCTGGATACTTGTATTTGATTATTTTAATAAAAAATAAAACAGAATTTCACAGCAGGATCCAGATGATTAACTGTAACTGCTAAAAACTAGGTTGGTTTGTAAAAACTTTAAAAAACCTAAACCTACACATCCTAAGAGTTCAACAGCTTTGGATCCATTTGTTCCTCAGCAAAGGAGAAAACGAAACTGTTGAAACAGGTGCAGGAAGAGATGAAACTACAAACTGATCACATCAGCAAGCCAAGGGAGGGTGAGAGGGATCCAAAGGGCATCAGGAAAACCCTGAAGTAAAAATGGCTTGAATGAATAGTACAGACACACAGAGCAATGGCCTGGCCTTCCCATTTGTGTTTTTAGTTACTTATCCGTGGTGCCACCTAGGTTAATTCAACACACTTTGCAAGTGACTTTCATTAGTATTTTGCTGTGTACAGAGCAAGCTAAATGAGGACCTGGAGCACAACATGTTCACATCAGACAGGCTTCCTGTTGTTGTTCCACTTACAGAAGAAGTTCATTTTCACATAAACTGTACAAGGAAGCACATTTAGATAGAGAGTTCACAAGTCCTCAAAGATAAATCCTTGAGTTATTTCATTTTTCAGAGATGGTTGTGGGGTAAGTCACACAAAGAAAGTTTAAAATGGACTACACATAACACTTAAGAAGAGTCTGGGGTTCAGCTTTTGCTTTTATAGGAGAGAGATCACACCTGGCAGTTCAGAATCTCTCACAATCCTGAATATGGGAGGGTTGGGTGGAGCTATAGCCTTCAGTGCAAGAGAGGCACTGGGCAACCAAGCGATGCTTTGTTCACTATCACAAGGTAAAACACCTACCCACACTAGTTCCTGCTCTTGACTGAAGCATGACTAAACTTTGGTTTAGTCACTGTTTTGAGGAATGCTGCAAAACTCATCTAAGATAGCTTTTTGTAGGCTGGAATAGATCAATTTTCATATAAAGAAACTGACAAAATGAATAACAAGATGATGACATACCAGGATCAAAATTATCTCCAAATATTCTTTTAGCTGGAATCTTCAGGTTCATGGTGGGAAATTGCTTCTTTAGCTGAAAACAAAACACATAAAATTGGATTGTGCTTAGACATTAAAGTACCTAGAAATAATTGCATTTTGTTTGTTTTCTGATGAACAGTTTGAACACTTGATTATTAGTAATTCTGCTCTGCTATGCCATCTCTGCTCATACACATGGGGGAAAAACACATACCCAGAACAACCTGTACTCAGCTTGTTTGCAATAGACATACCCTTTTCAATTCAAAGGCCATCTCATCTTCATCTTATGGACTACTAGAGCAATGATGCCAAAATTATTTGCCCCAGGACAAAAAAAAAAATTCTGTGTTTTTTTTCTTATTTTCCTTTTTTCTTCCTTCCTCCATCAATTCTTTATCTCTCTTGAGTCTGTTTTTTTCTTACTTACTTGCTTGCTTGCACAGGGCTGTATGCATGAGGCTTATGATGGGCTGGGGATATAGGCATCTGAGTTTTGTCCAAATGACAATCTTAAAGCTTTACAAATTACATGTGGTCTACCCCTACATCAAAACTGCACACAGATAACAGTCTATTTTATGATTCTGCATTTGATAACTCAATTATTACTATACTTGATAACCTGACCAGAAGATAGTATACAACACTGAATTATATATTAAAGAAACCAACCTGACACTAGTCAAGCCTCAACTACATTTAATTCAACTTCAAGTGCTCCAAAAGAGCAATCGTACTCTCATCCTCTTTAAAAGAGTAGTTTTCTAATACAGTAGCTGGCAATTCTTCCCTTAGCAACACCAGTATCTCTTCCAGTTAGCAGCACAAGTTCTTTTTGGTGTACTATACTGTATGAATTACACTGAATAGAAACTGGACTAAATGCCCTCCTGGTTATGCTTCCCCAGGACCTCCCCTCTGGCCATGTTAGAGAGACCAGTGCTGAACAAACTTCAGCAGAGCAGTGCTAATCTGAATGGCAAGAGAACGTGGCAAAGGATCACCAACAACCCCTGTGAAAGGAGGATATTCTGGGTTCACATCCCTTACAGGCCTATCCCTGCAAGGTGCAGGCAAAGCATAGCATGGATAGGTATCCAGGGGCATTTCAGCTCAAACCTCATAGAGCAGCTCCAAGCTCACAACCTGCACTTGGAGGCCACTGCCACATGCAAATCCATGCACACTGAGGCAGAAGAGAGAAGGCCTGACTACTCCCCAGAGAGACAAGGGAAGGGAAGTGGAGGCACAAATAGGCAGCTGGTAATATTTTAATACGGGAATCAGGGGGAAATTACTTCCTCTTTTGTGAAAACATTATTGTCTCTAAACATGAAGAACTGGAGAAAAGTATGGACACAGCACACATAACTCAGACTCATATCTGAGCAACTATTTGCCCCATTTGCCCACTATGTAAAAAGCACAAAATTCTCTTCTAGCAACAAACCCAAGAGATCCATACTTAGTTGCTAAAGGGGCCTATTTTATTTGGAACACTGACCACATTTTTTGTGCAAAAAATCGTACCTGGTACGAAACTGCAGGTGTGAATTGCCATGAATGACTGACTAGAAAATTTCTATTAAGAAACAAGGATTTGTTCATTGCTTTCAGCACTTCACAGAAAAACACTTATTTTAGGAGAAATGTATCTATCTAGATGTTTTGTGTGATTTTTTATCATGAAAAAATGCCCATTTTAGATGTTTTGACAACCACTAAATTGGAAGTTTCATTAAGCTATGATCCCAAGTAACTATAAAAAAAGTGACAAATAAGTGGATTTTGAGTCTGAAATTCAAACAAACCAGAGTTTAAAAAAACCCACTCCATCATCTTCTTTAATCAGGCTCCTATGGTTACTAAATGTTGACTTAAACTCCTCAAGAGAGGATTAACTCAAACCATAACACTGCAAGTGTTACTCTGCTATTCTGGTATGATTTCATGGTTTGCTTTTTGCTTACCGTATTGTAGAGTTTATCAAACTCTGCATACCGTCGAAAGACAAACCATTCACTTCGGCCAACAGAGACCAACACTTTGTAAACCTGTAGGAACAAAGACAGTGTTATTGCCCACAAAGCTTAGAGAAACCTCCCAGGTTTAATCCTGTGCTGGAAGTAAGGGCAGGTTGTTAAATTTATTGTGTAAATGCACTTATTGAACCATGCATTTCTTACAGCTAAGTCACACAGATATCAACAGAAATTATTAAAAGAACAATTAAAAGAATCTGGTACTTTACAGAAAATTTTTAAACAAGGTAAGCACAAACTAACACCAAAATTGATTTAATGGAGTTTCATAAATCAGTTAATATCCAATAAGAACACCTGGCCATCAGATAGCAGTCTATTAAAATTTAATACGAAATTCGTTAACAACTTGATAATCCATAGTAAAGACTAGTATTAAAGAAGCAAAGCATTTAAAAATACTGAACACTGCCTTCACCAAAAGCTAAAGAGAAAGTACATATGAAAGGTACAAAGATAACTGTTCCTTCCAACACCTTGAATACAGAAGAACCCTGGCTGATAGCACAATTGTTCAGGGAGGAAAAAATAGTGCTGTGGCTTAAATACAGCCCACATAACATAATACACAGCACTGGGATGAAGGGAGGTATGGCTGGAACCTGCTGACACTTCTGGCCTTTCAAATGCCACGTCACAGAGGACTTCAGTAACTAGACAGATTGTCAGTCCCTGGATTCATAAACCTGGTTGACAGCTGTGTGTCCAGCAGGCTTCTCCTGTCTCTTAGGCAATTAGTTGTCTTCACTTCTCTACTTTCTTGTACTTCCAGAAGGAGCTCAGCTATTCTTCCAGGGAAGAGGATGGGGACAGCAAGGAAATGAGTGCAGAGGGCTGCCAATACCCAGTGCAGACAACTGGACCAATGCCCCAGTCTCCCCTCTGCCCTGCAACAGCACCTTGACGCTCTCTCTAACTCCCACAGGGGAAGTGGCAGCCCCACCATCCGTTCCTCAGCCTGAGGGCTGCAGTCACGCTGTGTTAACTGCTCACATAAGTTGTTCCCAGTCCCAGACCCTGGGGAACACATCCAGCAAAATGCCAATGAGACCTTCTAAGAAAACCCACTTTGCCTCATTACTGCTAAACAAGTGTTAGCATAAAACTTACCCACTTCCCTTCTAGAACCTCCTTACACTGTAGACAGCAAAAGCTTCAGCTGCAAAACTTAAGCACTGACCTCCTCAACTGGGTATCTTAGACAGCAATCAAGTCCTGCAAGCAATGTTCAAACACAAAACACCTCTGCTCCCCATGACTGCATGGCAAATCAATGCCAACACACTTGAGCAGAGGGCCAAGGCAGACAGCACAGACTGCAGAGTGCACAGGCAAGCATAACTTAGGATACGAGATGATATCCACCTCCTTGGCAACTGCAAAATTGACACAGTTTTGTTCTCAGAGTAGCTGTAGAACAATGATATAATCAACATTTTTTACAAAAGAGAGCATAAAAAAGCCTGTATGAGGTCATCCAGTTCGCACCACTAACAAAGCTCTTGCACACCCCAACAAAGGAAAAGCTGCAAGTTCAACAGTTATGGAAACACTGAGCAGTAAGAACATGTACAATATCCACAAAGAATCTGGTAAAACCTAAAACCATGACATGTCTGGGCTGTAAGACTAATTTCAGCTACACCTATGTAATGATTAGAGAGATGTGCAATGCTTATTTCTAGAAAGGCCGGGGGGGGGGGGGAGGAATCTAGACTTACTTAGATAATAACCTTTTTAAGTCTAATTATTCCTAATCCAAATTTGGTCTTAGAAAACTCCTTAAACACAGATACGATGCAAACCCACAAAGCTTTGAAAAAATAAAAAAGAAGAAAAAGAAACAGAATTCCTGAAAGCATCACTGTAAACTATCTTCCCAGATACAGACAGGACAGGATCCAGCTATTTCTGGATGCAGCAAAATTTCTTCACAGAAGTCACTGAAATGAAAAGCCTTCAACTCTGTTGTGGTAGCTCATGCTCCTGGATTAAACACTTGATTTTTATTAAACAAAGAAAAATAAAAAAGTAGGCTGTTTTCCAATTTTGAGAGAGCAATCATTGAGAAAGTAAGGAAACTATTTATTGTCAACAAATTAAAAGAAAAAAACCAAAAACTCCAGTTTCCACAGGGCTGGGGTTTAATATTATATATCACAGGCCTAAGACAAAGTTTTCAGATTTAATCAAACAAACAGCACCCTTGAAAGAGATTTTTTAATAAGCCTGTGTATGATCCAGGTGTGAAGAGAGATGAGAACAGGTCAGAAGAGAAAATTAAGCCTCAGACATCAAACAGCATAGGGATAAAAGTAAGAAACCCAAAACAAAGCTATTTGTCAAAACAGGCAAAAGAATGACCTAATATGCAGCAAGGACAGAACAGCAATTAATATAGGCTAGATATGGTCCAAACCAGGGAAATACTTTACTCTTTCTATGAAGAAAGTGAGTGCTGAATCTTCAGAAAAACGCAGGACAGTGAACTAGTGTGGATTTACATAGAGGCTGGTTGCCAGGAATTAAGTGGAAGCAAAAAAGGTTCCCTTCCAGAACACCCAAAAAATGCAAATATTTAATTATTTGAAAAAAGAAAAAAAATTGGTAATAAATATATCAAAAGTATCCAGTATTTAACCAAAGCAAATAAAATATTCAATAAAAGATCATGAAAATGCTCAGGAGGAATGAGAAGTTCACTTCCAGAGACAAAGCTGAAAAGCTCATTTAATTATCAGAATAATGACTGCTCAGAGACATGATTGTTTTTAAAAATGCCTTATCAGAGTAAGTGTGAGGGGAAAAAGTAGAGCTAGCAAAAGTGAAGTTGCTCATACTTGTCTTGTTTCCATGCCAGCATTAAGTGAGCCACTGGAGGGTTTGAGCTGAAATTCACAGTTTCTATTCAGACCAGTAAGATTCTAGAAGTGTCTCAGACGCAGCAGGGATACATACTGTGAGCAAGGGTAAGGTGAAGACTATACAGTCAGCTGAAATCTTTCCTAGCCTTTATCACTGACCTTTCTTTTCACTCCAAGGTTCTTACTGCTCTTTATAGAAATGGCACTAGTGTGGCCATCAAAAGAGACAGTTATACCTACCACAAACTTGTTAAGAACTGTTTCCCCCCCACATCCCTTTCTCACTCCCTGTCAAAGTACTGATGGGATCCTGTCATTACACACAGCCACAGAAGAGGGGACACAGTAAAAGCACTGACACATGCTGGAATTCACAGTTTCTACCATGAAGTTTAGTATGACCCTCACTTCTGTTATCAAATCCTAAAATATATGTGATAATATTCGAAAGCTTGGTTGTGAAAAGCACTTCTTGTCAAGCTGCTAATTACTCCCTGGCACAGAAAGCAGAAGCCAGCAAGACAAAGTGTACCTCTGCACAGTGTAAGCTGGGCTGGATTCCTTCTCCCCTCCTCCCTCAGCCCCCCACTTCTGACATTTCATACAGCTGTCTAAAGGGCACGCCCAAAGAAAATGCCTTCACACTGCTCAGGCTGTCTCACAGACCTTTAGGTAAAATGACCTGGAAACCACAACATTAGTACACGCTCAATATACCACACTGGTGTATTTTAACAGCAGAACTGCCAGCACTGAGGCAACAAAACAAACCTGTTTTGCTCAAGTTCAGACTTCCATGAAGGTTTTCCCGCTCACCTAAATTTCACATGCATCCAGAAGTTTAAGGAATTAGTAAAGTTCTCTTTTGTTTATTCCCTTTACCAGCACACTCCCTCCCCAAACTACATCTTGACACACTTGTAGAATCAAACAGCACTGTTCTTCACCAAAGAAGGGAGGTGAAGAGGAAAGGGAGATAACGTAACTCGTAGTAAACCATTGTTTTGTTGTATTCTTCAGAAAGCAACTCCATATAAGGGTGTTTGCATTCTTCATCTGGAGAGTGACTAATTCACTCTGTGAAAAAAAAAATCTTGGAGGAAGTTGCACAAGAGCAATGAAATAGTTTGAGCCTTTTCAAGGAAGTATTTTGATCTTGTCATTTAGGTTTATATAGAAACCAAACAAAAATCCACACCACACTACTTTATTTTTCAGTATGCAATGCAAAGAATTTCCCACACAATAGGAAGACTTCACAACCAGAAAGTCAAACTGGGAGGCAAAGAAAGGAAGAGGAAGAGGAATGACAAGGAGTGGAAATGGGAACAGGATAGGAAAAAACTCATAAGCATTAGAATCAGAAACAGGAAGGAAGACAGAAAAAAGGTTTTGAAAAAATTTGATGGTTTATACTTTTTTCATTTTACACAAAAAAATTACAATAGTATAATGCAATATCTGTGAAAGAATGGCCATTAAAACAAACAAAAAACCGCCAAGAACCAAATCCACACTTTACCCCTTTACAAAATAAATGTCTTCATGAAAAGTCATGTAGAATGCCAAAAATGGTACCAAAATGCTTTCCCTGTATTTGGATACTTAGATATTTTACACAAGCAAATGCAGCTATTTCGGGGTAAAAATGGCAGAATTTTTTAATGGCAAGTTCTTTCTGCAGAAAGCCAAACAGGTAAACATTGTATAATATTCACTTTTCACACTGGACTATAGCCAGTGCTCACAAGAGCAAGGAAACTGATTTCCATAAACCTACTGAAAAAAATACGAAGCTTCGTAGAAGAAAAGAAAGCAGCACTGCAAGGCACCAACAGCCTATGCATTTGCCCACAGTGCTTACTCTCTTACATACTTACAGTAAATCTCTTTTTCTTCTCTCTGTGTTCATCAGAGCTGGGAATGCTAACACTTGGGCAGCTCTCTTTGAGATCCATTGTATGTTTCTTGTGACAGATTCGTTACAGGACCCTGCTTCAGGTGCTGCAATCAGGAGGTATTGTCAATGGTACTGATCCAAGATCCGCAGCTTTTCTTGAGAAAATGTGAATTCCATCATGTAATCTTGAAGTGAACATAGAAGGAAAATTTAAGTACAGGAACTCTTAACTCACAGTGCTAAAAACCTGTGTGACAAGAACTTTTGCTGGCAGGAAATGCACATTAATATGCACATATAAAGCCACAATCATGTCTATTCTGTAAACTTTCATGCTTGTAGTCCTTTGTTGTTTCACTGAAATCATCCAAAAAATCACTGTGTAGACATACTGGAAACAGTTTGGGCCCACTACAGACAATACTTTGTAGGAACAAAGGGCACGAAGAAATAATTGAAGATGACAACCTGGTATCAGATATCTGAGAAATGCCACCAACTTGTACATTCAGAACAATTTATTTCAATACCAAAGGTTTTCAACTGCACAAGTCTCTACCAAAGGGCACCTCAGATTTGTCATAACATGCTGAGTGCATATAAATGTCACATCACAGATTAATGATGAAATGAGAAAAACTAATTTTTCATGCGAATTTTAAAGAGGGACACAGGCAGCATCATGCGTCTGTCTGAATATTTACCTTCTCTGCCCCTCTCCCGATACTGGGCATACTTTGTGTTTGGCAGAACACAGGGTGTAAGGTCACCCTTTCCCTTCAGTGGAACACTTAAGTTTCCTTGCAGATTGTACGAAGGACACAACACAAGAGACTAAAGCCATCAAAAAGGCAGAAAGCTTAGTATTAACCAGATGCCTCTTCACTCATGGAGGGACAGTATTCTCCACACCTGCCCTGAGTACAAGCACATTATTTACTGGACCTCACTGATAACAACAGGAACTTCAGCAGTGCTTAGGAGGAGCCAAAATTAATGCTGCATGGCTACAACCCTCTGTTTGGGTCTGCACACTACAGCCATTTGAACTGCTTCCTTGAATGCAGCACAGATTTAGAACAAGATGTGTCTGATCAACCAACTTACAAACATGAGAAAAGTGTTTCAGAAAGAGGGGGACCTCCGTTCTCTTCAAAATAGCCAGAGGAAAAAGGAGTGCCCAGTTCAACAATAACTCCCTATTTTCTTAAAACAGGGAAGTATAAAAGTGAGCTCTATATTTCATATAATAAATTTCCAAAAAGCACAAACTAATCCAATGCAATTCTGCTATTAGAGAGACACCCGTATTTATGTTGGCACAAAGGCCAAAGCTCCTGGAATCCAGTGAAAAGATTTGTTCTTGATACCCAACTAGTCTCAGTCAGTCAAGCGACTATTTTTCTTGCTCTCAAAAGCCAGATCATCAAACTTCATGTTGTTATTTCTCCTACAGCCATTTAAAATTAAGTCAATTTTCAAAGACCTATCTGATGACTTTAACAAAAAGGAATGTTTAAAACCACTGTAATCACTGCTAAGTGATAGATCATCCGTACTGCAACACATTCAGAAAATTATTTTTAGCTACAGCTGCATTTACCTTAATTTGATTGTTCCCTACTTCACCAATTAGTGCTGAGCAGGGTTAAGCTTCTCTCTCCCCCACCTTTATTTGACTAGAACACATTTGGCTTCATCCAAGCCAGTTACACAGACCGTGAGTTTCAAATTGGTTTCTCTTCTCCTTTGGAAAGCTACTGTTAAAAGCTTTATTACAAGAAGGCACACCTTCCACAATTTTATACTGGCATGAGATTAAGGGTGGTCTTCTCCCATTGCCACATACTAAAATTGAGATGTAAAGGTTTACTGACCTCTTCTCCATCATAAGAGGTCCACTAAAACAGTCAACAGGCACCACTTCCAGTAAGTGTTTCACTAAGCTTAGACTTTACTAAGCACTTGTGTCAATCTTTAGCCACTTCAGGTCAGTGTCAGGAACTGAGCGTAAGACCCTGTGTTTTATCTGTCTTCCTGCTCATCACAGAAAAACAAGCAAGGCTTTAAAATGGGTTAGGTGTTCCCTGATTAATGTCACTCACTGTCCTTCTCCTCTCGTAAACCAACACTCATTATAAAGATTTCCAAGATGCCTGCACTCATTTTCACAAGACAGGCTGTATTTCTCTCATCCCTTCAGTTTCTTATTTTTAGTGTCAGAGTTTTAAATTCCAGTACAGGAGCCATATGGATTAAAAGCTGTAGTCTTGGGAGACTGAGCTTTATGTCAGATCTGAAGTTGAAAGATCTCTGAAAAACAAAAGGTGGAAGTGTCAGATTAATTCAGGAAGAGTTTATTCTTCTTACTGGGGAGAAGCAGAATAAATCATCTGAGAAACCAAAACTGTAATGTTCACATTTCTTTCTTTAAGCTGCCTGGAAGATCACCGGCTGTGATTATTTTCTTACCCTGAGGCATCTCCTCTGAGCCGTGCCTGGGTAATCAACACTAAGCTGAACTGACAAACTTGGAAGAACTGCATTTTCACTTTGCCACTAAGCTCCAGCGGATCAGAGCGTTCTTTCAGTTTCTATTTGCCTCGAGCACATCAGATCTTGAGAGCTTCTTACATCTGAACTGTAGGTCTGAAATAGGGATAGACTTGCCTTAATCTTTACCATGCTGTAGTTACGAACACAGCTGTAGGTTAAATAGCAGGTAAAACCACTAATGCTCTGATAACTACATGAAGTAATAATGGAGAGAAAACAGTAGAGACCTATTTTTATCCACAGCTTCAAAAGTGGAAATTGCAGCATTTTGAAGGATGCCAGATACGAGTGAATTTAACAGACCCTGTCAGCAGAGAAGTCTCTACCTCTGGTTACAGCGTTTCCTGGAACGAACAACAAGCAGCTCCTCAGCTCAACTTTGATAAAAGACCAAAAGGGAAGGGAATGTCAGAAAACCATGTATCAAAGTAAGTCCCCTCAAATCAAACTTGGGCACCAGTGAAAGATGCAGATAATGCAGATAATGTGCAAGACAGGTTAATGCTGAGACCAGTGTTGTCCAGAAACAGCTGAAACTTAAGCTGCTACAGTATGTAGGCCTGGAACAGGAGCAGGCACAGAGAAAGGTAGAGTAGAACAGAAGTCACCAGTCCTCCTGGCACAGTTTCAAGCCTATCAACAGCTACACTGTCCACTCTCTCCAAGGGGGCTGTCAAAAAGCCAGCAGTATTTTCACCGTTTCCTGCAGGAAGCCACAACAACATCAATTTTCAGACTGACCCTTGCCTCTGGTGAAGCAAGAGCTTGGCAATAGCAGAACCCTGACACCATGAGAGCATATACAAATCTACTACACCCACAAATGAATGCCTGACTATAAAATCTTCTGTGCAGCCTCCTAGTAGCTGCATGCAACAGGCAAATATGACATAGTTTAGCAGTATGTAGCATCCTCCTTTTACTCTCCTCTACATAAGCAAACTGTATTAGAAAAGGTTTCTGAAGTTTAATCAGATTATTTTATTCTGCACTGAAACATTTTCTGTTCTTTTTAAAATGGTAGTGGCCCAAAGATGATACCAATGTATAATCAAAAGATCCTTTTTCTGGGTGCTTATGCTTCAACCTCTGCCCAGAATGTCCAAGGCTAGATCACGTAGCTGCCTCTCCAACTGCTGCCAAATTGCCTTAAGTACCTCTAAGGCCAGTGCAAATCACACTCACTCTTTAAGTAACACAAGGGAAGCAGTGAGAAGAACAGACAAAAACCCCAAAAGACTTCCTGCAAGCATGCTTGGAGGAATCACCAGGATCCATATCCATTGGAACCCAACACTGGAACACTGCATAGGCACTTCCCTATACACTAATCATTGGCTTTGAAGGACTTACTTTGGGACTGAGTCATCAGTAAAACCAGCTGCTGAAAATCTCACCTGTGATTCCAATTACAGAAGGAACCTGCACACAAAGAAACAGAAAGCAAGGCACAGGAGGTAGTCCTATTATTCTCTATAGTCCTATTATTCAGTATAAACACTACCCTATTTCCTTAACTTTAGAGAAAGTATCAACTTTGGCATACTTTTCATCACTTCCTCAGTCTTCTCTACATACACTGATAATGGCTCAACATATGACTGGACCTTACACAATCTTGGAGAAAACCCAGAAAGTCAACTTTTTCTCAAACTCTCTATGGAGAAATATGTCCCATTCTTGTTACCAGACAGGCGACCGACACACAGGAAATGGGAGACGAGATATTCAGAATTTAGTGCAACAGAAATACAGGATGAGGAGATCCAGGGACTGTACATGAAGTCAAACGCTTCAGAAAAAGCCAAAAGCAAAACACAGACTGCTAATCTCTAAAGAGACAGGGATGGCCAGAAGTGGTACAATAATGAGGTTCTGGAGAAAACAGGTTTCATTCACAGAAGACATCCTTTTAAATATCACATTACATACGATTTTTAATACAGTAACACTAGACACCAGGGTAGACCTCTAGCAAGACTTCACCTGAATTAAAAAAGAGAGCACTAACCAAAGTACTCTAGCCAATCCTTGGCTTATCTCCACACTCCCTTCTAACTAAAATTTGAGAGAGTTGAGAATTCAGCCACTGCTATAAAGGAAAAAGCCTGCTCCCTGTTTACACATCCACCCACTGCCTAGCAGTTTTAAAAATCTCTAGTAGCACCACTCCTCTGCAGCAACATGGGCAAAGTCCGATTCAGCTGAATCTTTCTACTTACAGAAAAGGACAGCAGGTACAGTGAAAACTCAACCAAAGGAATAAAATAAGTAACTACCCTCTTTTTGTCTCTATCAAATTTCCTTTGGAGAAGTCAGGCAAGCATTGCATTCCCACGATTGTGCTGCATCCAAGAACATCCCTTCTGCCCCACCTCCCAAAAGAAGCTCCAGTAAGTTGCTCTTAACTGGCATATAACAAGATCCGTGGCTTGGACTAGACCTATTTGCATTCATATTTATTACATGACAGAACACAGGTTCTCTGCTGTGGTAAGCAAACCCTGAGTAATAAAATGGGTCTTAAGAACAAACACCGCCAGTAAGAGGCAGCTGTCTTTTAATCCTAAACACAGCTCCATAATAATTTCAACTTTAGGCTGTGTCCATAGTATCCACAAGGATCACTATGTGCCTCAGATGGTACAACTTACACAAACAACAGAGTATATTAAAAAATCCAGTTTGTCTTACACTTGCTACCTGCACACTTCTTGGTGTGCTTTCTCAGCCTGCTGACACACCGGGTCCAATTCAATTTTTTATGCAGATGCCTAAGGATAGCAGAGCTCAAGAGTTATAGTGACAGCACTGTAAGCTCCTTTGAAGAGGTCTTACAGACAGCTGTCAGCAGCCATCTGCAACATAGTCAGTTCTACGTAAGAGGGCAGTCAGACTTCAGTAAACACCAAGCAAATAATCCAGCCTCGTTTTACCCTCTGGATGAAAATTAAACGAGAGAACACCACATTTCAATTCCAGATATACTGGACATGTTCTTACATGACCTTCAACAGAAGTCACCAACTGCTCTCCCTCTGTTTCACTACATAAACACAGAATTCTGATCTGTTTAAGACTGATGCTACTGCTAACATATTGAACATGGACAGAGTTCCTGGATTTTATGTACTGTAACTGGCAAAAAGGTAAAATACATATAACAGAATATAACTGGATAATAACATGATGAAATATGTAAATTCAAGCTACAGGCCACCATCTAGAAATCACACTTTTGAAGTCTGTGCTTTACAGAACCGATGGCTGCCTAGAACCATAAATCTGTTGGATAATGAAAAGGCAACAACTTAAACACTTGAATATGAAAGGCAAGCAAGAGAAAGACCCTTTAGCAATATACAAACTGCGTGTCCAGTTCACCACCAGTTGATTCATCATGTTACATTGGTGCAACCACAGTGAGTATTCTATGTCATTCTTCAGGGACAGTTTACAGACTCCCACAGGTAAGAGCATACACTAACCTCTCACATATTTCTGTGCTGCACAGAGAATGAGAAGGTTCAGTTCACAAAGATTCAGAGATTAGCTGCTTATGTACAGAAAACAGAATTTGGTGCAACAATATCAGATGTGGTGAGGCTGTAATTTACATCACAGGTGGGAATTTGAAGCTGGAAAGCAATTTTAACACATTATGTTGTTATTATTATTATGTTACATTATCATGTAACCACTAGTGCCTACTTCTTCAGCTTTGCCAAGGTTGTTAAAGCAACCAGTACTTCTCACTGACATGGGCAAGTCAATTGTGCTGGATTTCTGATCTAAATGAGGATCTCAAAGTATCTTTTAAGAAACTGGTCAGCTTTCTAGCTTTAAGTTATAAGAAATACCATGCACGGAGACTACCTTAACAGCAGTGAACTTTCCAAAGTGCTTTCCAAAAGCTAGTAACAATTTTTCCTGAAATCTGAAGTCTCTTAAAGCCTTCAGGAAAACACTCCTCCATATGCAGCTTCTGTTTTTACCATTAGTTCATATTACAGTCATTGAAGAGATTGATCTGCAGGTGAAGACCATTAAAAAAAACCAAATTGAGAACTATATTTAGACACTGAGACTAAAACAACACTAACATTAGAAGAATCAAAAATAGAGTAACATCAACCCTTAAAAATACAGTCTCATTCTGTGTGTCTATAAAACCACTTGAAATGTCTATAAGAAGTTATAAAAAAACCTTAGCTACAAGGATACTGCAGCAAGTGATATTCACAGAAACCTCCAGCACAAGAAGAACCATAAGGGCATTCAGGTGACACTGCTGTACTGTGATGAAATGCACTACCAGCATGACAACGTATTCTAAGTTTACAGGGGAATAAGAAAGGCACATTCCATCCTGCAAAACTACTGCACGTTTAGAAGCAGCAGTTACACCTTTACGAGCTGCTAGAGGAGGAAAACTCATGTAAACACACACACACATTAAAAAAAAAAAAAAAAAAAAGGACGAGCTGTCAGAACAGCTTTAGCCATAACACTTTACAACAGCCTTTTAATTTACCTCCACAAAATTAAATTCCTCAAGGGTACCTGAATCCCGACAAGGCAGCGTTGCCTAAGACGCTTCAGTGCTGCTCCCCCGAAACACCAGCACGCCCTGGCTGCGAACCACTCGGGGAAGGACGAGAACGACCGCGCAGAGGCCGCCCCGGTTCCCCTCCCCGGGTACCACGGATCCGCACCCACCTCCTCCTCCTCCTCACCGGCGCAGCCACCGGCTTCACCGCCCCGCGAGGATCTCGGGAACCAAACCAAGCTTCTCTCGCCTTTACCCCAACAACTATTTCTCGTCTCCCCGACTTCTAGGAAGTTCAGGCGTTCCTCCCGTTCCCGGCCGAGCGCCCGCCGCCGCTGCCCCGCGCGGCCATCTCCCGCCCCCGCAGGATAACGCGCTCGGGGCTCGGCGGCCAGGGAAAGGGAAAGGCGGCTCCGCCTGGGCGCGGAGGCTGCGGCCGCCCTCTCTTCCTCCCTCCCTCCTTCTCTTCCCTCCCTCCTTCCCTGACTCCCGTCCCTCCCCGCCCGCGGCGCCAGGCTGCCCGCCCGCCCGCGCAACCCTCCGCGGAGCCCAGAACCCGGCTTGCCCCGGGCTGTGGGACGGGGCCGGGAGGCGAGATCCTCTCCCCCTCCCGCCCCATATATATATATATATATATATATATATATATATATAAACAAAAAAATACAAAACTTGATTTTTTTTTTTTTTAGGGGCAAGTTTCCACTTCCCCCAATCCCAAGGTTTCAGTCCCCTCTCCCCTCCCCAGCCCCCAGGGGGATGCTCCTGCTTCTGCTGGGCGGCTCCCCACAGAAACGCTGGAAAAACAGCAGCGCTCTGGTAAAAATAACCTAAAAACACCCCTGCGCACACGAGGGGTTTCAGTTTAACTCTTCAGTGTGTCCAGGGGTGCCCACAATCCACCGGCAAGGCCGTCATTAAACCAACCAGCTGCCGTAATTACAGCTCTTTTTCTGTATGGGCAGGAGGAGTAACACAGGGGAAATGAGACAGATTTGTATAACGTGTAGCACTATATAGGGAACTATTTCTGCACCCTCTGAAATTTCAGGGATAAGTTTCAATACCCCGTTAAAATTCAACTGGACCTCTTAGAATTACGTGTAACTTGGTAAGTTTTTCCTGAGCAAATTGAGGCCATAAAACAGTTATAAAAATATAAATTCTAGACAAAAAACCCCACCCTCCTTTAATGACAGTCTCACTCCTCACTTTATTTTGTTAACAAGATCTAAAAGTGCAGGACAAACAGAAGTTAGCGTGTATTCTGTTTAACAGAAAAGACCTCAACACCCATTAAGTTAAAGCCTCATGTTTACTGAGGATCTGCTATGCTTTCAAACATTCAGAGAAGGCTTAAAAGGCAGGGAATATCTAATGCAAATGGTAACACTCAGGATGAGTTAAAAGCCTATGCCATTTTAGTTTCCTCCCTATAAATACCTGAAATGTTTCTTGGGATTTCAACGGCCATGTAAAGAATGAACAAGTGTGCAAATACTGCAGCCCACTCTGCTGTATCACCAAGGTAACACCAGGGAGTCCCCAAAACCCCACGAGTTGTCATCAGGAACTGTTGTATTGATTATAGAGAAGCCCCACGTTCCACAGGCCTGTCTTCACAAGATTTGTATTTGGGCCTGACAGGACATGATGGTGCTCATTTCAACAGTCACAGGTAATGGCAAGTATCCGGCAAGGAGCAATTCGGGAGATCCTGTTTCTAAACGGTCCTGCTGCAGAAGTATTCCTGCATAATACTACACTCATGTGTCAGGCACTGATAGTCATCCAAGCACTCTCCAAAAACAAATCAGAGAAGCAGTCTGGCAGTTTTTAAAATACGTCAGTGTTTGGATTAGTGTGTTGTAACTGTGTACACACAAGCTACAAGTCAACTGGATCACAAGCTTCCATTTCAGTAGAGCCCACACAGGAAGAAATGAGGAATTTTCCCATCCTAACCTGCCCTTTCCTGATTTTGGAGTTTTGTGGTTTTGGATAGGTACTGCTAGATATTGAGACTCAGCATTGTTGCAACAGCCTTCTCCTGCTCGTTCAGATCTGGCAAGGTATTTGCCTCTGCATTCATGGAGAAGTTTTAAAGAGGCTTTGTTAGGACTTCTCATGGTGAGCCCCAGACCAGAATGCTTCTGAACTTCAGTCAGTTAGAATAACCCACTGGCAAATAATTTAGTCAGGTAATCTGTATTCAAGAGCTATTTTACTCTGCAGTTGTTTAGCAGTGTTCCACTTCTGGTTGATAGTTTTTGATTAATCATTAACTTGTCAGCAGATCAGTTCAGTGGAGCTATTGACTGATTTACAGTACAGCCTCAACCCAGGAAAGGTGAGAAGATGACCCTGGCTTAGAGATAATTTAACTCTGTCTCCCTGTCCACACAATCTAAACCCTAAACCTTTGACTAAAGAGCAGCTATTTGCCCTTCCTTGGACTTAAAATCTCTCTGAAGACTGGGCTGTTGAGCAGTTAATTTTATGCAGTTCCTCTCCCTATTCTGGAGTAGGTAATTAGAGATCAGCAACACTGTACATATCCTTAAATTGTAATTTGTCTGAATGAATTCCACAGCATGTTCATCTGTCTAGTGCATCATACTATGCAAAACACTGTTAAGGTCCTAAAACTTAAATAAACTGTAATTTACAGATTTGCTTGATGAGCTTTTAAAGGCTAATATTCTAATGTCAAGGTGGATACCCGGTGGTTAACTGCATAACACACAGAGAAATGCACGGAACTCAACTTGCCTTTTAGAAGTTAAAGGTCAGCATTCATTTTGACATTTTTGTCCCCAGGAACTCCCTTGCATTCCCCATTTATGTTTTCTGGGCAGTAATACACACAGAGAATCTCGTTTCCACTGCTTTGCAGTATTTTGCTTCTAAGGAATGTTACAAATCCATGTAGTGTGCTGTCGTCCCAACTATTTTAAGCCTTTGCTCAAGGAATATCAGTGATTGGGTGGTGGGGGTGGAAAATACAAGAAAAGGGAAAAGAAATGAAGGACCCATCTCAATCTTGCAAATGCAAGAGATCACAGAAATGCAGAGTACCTTTAACATGTTTCTCCAAGCCCAGGATGAGCAGGTAGCAACAATATGAACTATTCAGTTCCGTTTTTATTGAAAATGTCCTTAAATTAGTATGAATACCTTGTCCCTGACCAAAGATCAAAAGTCTCATTTTATAACATCAAGAGAACTATACAGACAAAAATAGAGCATAAAAAAAAACATTGTAAGACAAAGACACGCAGGAATACAGATGACTTGTTTAAATGCAGCCAGCAGCTTTGCTACTGAACACTGTTCCATAGGAATATACTGTGAAACTTTTGTATACATTCAAATTCACACAAAAAGCACAGCCCAAACCACTTGACAAGCTAGTCCAAAAATGTTAGTTACTTCTAAAACACAGCAGGTCATTGAGTAACAAAATCATTACCTCACTATCAGCTTCAAACACCAACACCACAGCTTTCCACTTCAGTTCCTGCATCTTCAAAGGAGTATCTCAGCCTATCTCTGTTAACACCAAGCTTTCTATCCTACTCCTCACACTAAGGAAAACACAACCTCCTTGCCCTAAAACAGACTGTCAATAGTCAGCGGGTTTGGACACTAAAATGAGATGGTGTTTCGAATTAAAACTTCTTCTGTGTCAGTATCTTGCCAACTGTTAATTCCAGTTAAACCAAATGTGTCCGTTTATAACCTTCCAAACATGATGTGGTAATCGATATGAAGTGATCTTTAAAATAATTAGTCTTAGCCTTTAGCCCATCAGGCCCTGAACTTAGACTTCATTCAGGAAACAATACATGGCCACTGTAGTTAACTTCACATGTGCCAAATGTTTTAATCAAAGGACCCAACTCCCCGCAGGTTTTACCCACCTACACAGCATTGAGCAGTCTGAGGACATCACCATTTTGAAAGGTCTCAGGCAGCAATGGATGGGCCTCACAATGACACAGGCACAGAAACTCTGGGCAAATACTGTCTAACACCAGGGATTCTGGCTGCCACAAAGACCCCATAACAATCTATGAAGACAGATATGCACCCACCCTGTTCTGTGAGTTATTCTCACACTGCTTTCCAGCCCCTTGTTTGGTGGCTAATTAGGCTATGTTCACACCCCACTGTCTGCTTAGGAACAGGACTTAGAAGAAGCATGGGCCAGTTGGGACCAGGCATTCAGCGCTGCAAAGCGTGACACCCGAGAGCTGTGTACTGGAGAAAACAGTGTCCTGTTGGACTCCCTGGACTCATGAGATTACCAGAAAACACAGGCTACCATGGACAAAATCAAGTAAGAGAAGACACTCAGTGGGAAAGTGAACTAGCTGAAAGCCTGAGAGTTAGAACTGTGGAAGAATTGCCAGCTGGGCAAGATTTAAAGCTCACAATGCAGGTGCAAGCAACAGTATCACCAGGTAACTGTTCTTTACCAAAGCTGGTTTTGTAACACTTAATGAATGTATGCATATTAATAGATTTCATTTAACTCATTTTCCTAGTTGCATGCCTGTGCTTATTAGAGGAGTCTGCGTAATGGTTCAATTTTACATGAGCTGCTCAGAGGAAATGGTTTTTTCCCTAATTTCTTTTTGTACTCTAGATCAGCTACAGAATGTCTTCAGATGACAGTCTTTCAATCTGAAGGAATGAAATGAATACTTAAAAGACTGATTCATTGCAAACATATATTTCAACCCCTTCTCCAAGCAAACTAACCAACCCACCACAAACTACCACAAGCCACCTAAACACTGCTGAAAGATTTAGTATTATCTCTTGACAAAGCCTAAGAACTTGGCAAGTAAAAGGAGGCTTCATTCATAGTGACATAGTGAACTGCCAGTTTTCCAGCACTCCAGACACAAAGATGATGATCCATGTATTACAAGAAGAATGTCCTGGAGCACAGAGGTTAATGAATATCAAAACAGCGATCTGCAACACTACATGGATCCTCCCCTAAGCATAGCAAACACCACAAATCAAAATGATGGAGAACTGTAGAAAAATCATAATAAACTGCATCATTTCATGAACATCACAGAGTGTGTATAACATGAACCAGAAAAATGACAGCAGCACCACATCAAAGAAATTCCTCACAGAAGCTCAGAAGAAAACTGGTTTAAATCAACTGAAGTATTTACTAAAAAGGAACACTAGTACACAACCAAGCATTCTGCCAATAGCATAAATGCTCAATGAAATTTCGAAGTAAAAAAGCAGTATCAGGCAGTGAAATTACGTGCATCTCTATTTTCCTGACTTCTTCCTCCTCAAGTTCTTTACTTCCCTCATGCACACACCAAAATATATTACTGTTACCATATATGGAGTACTTTTTTTTCAGGATAGTTTCACTTTTTTCAATGATCAGCTTCTAAAAATTACTTAGCATGCAAGGCATTTAAAGTGAATGGTGAATTCAGTGTACATGAACTGTCTGACCCAAATCCTGCTGTTTACATCCTGTTCACTTATCACTCCAATAGCTGGCAGGGTTGCACCAGGAGACATCACCCAACCATACCTGTGTCCTTAGGAGAAGAATCACTATCAGAGGGCACATGGCCCTTACCTTTTTTTGCCCTGCAGCTGTCCTCACTCACTGCAAGGGTGCAGTATGGAGCAGGTGACCAAGTGAAACCTCCACGAACTAGTTCAGCTACCAGAAGAAGAACAGTATGAATGCTGAACTCCTGATAGCCTAGTTTACCTTAGTTATCAGTTATCTCAGAGACCCAGAGTGTGGATACTGCCTCAAGCCACCTCCACATGCTCACATGGAATCACAAAAGATTTATGTGGGTTTCAAGAATACAAGGAAAAAGAAGCACCTTGGACCTGGCTTACCACCAAGTCCTACAAGGGTGAATACATATATAAAAAAAGGAAAAATATATATAACAAAAGGATAAAGATAACCAGCTGCTTTATAGGCATATAGCAACACATGTGCTTGACATATCACATATACATCTTATTGGTACATGCTGAAATGTTTCTGGGACTAGTTTCAGCAGACATGCATAAAACACAGTAATAAATTACTGCACTGGTAAACACTGTGAGGCTGAAGTTATCAAATACAGCCCATGAAGTATAAATTGCTAAAAAAAAACCCCAACTGACAGCACTGTATGACCTGCATTTCACTCTCAACAAAGACTCTGGAATTCCATTTATAAATACAGTTCTATAAAATAGGCCAAGTCTCTGAGTTTCCAGGAGATCTGAGCACTTTGTGCAGGAAGGTATACCAAAGCTAAGTATAAAAGAAAAAAATCTCTTTAAGTGGTAATTCCGTATGGATGTTTCTTATTTCAGCCTCCTGAAACCCAGCTACAGCACGTTCTACTAGAATTGCAAATACAGGCTGGGGTGAACAAACATGCTTTGGTAAACAAGTTCTCTGGCACACAATGTTATGTAGGTGGGGTCTACCCAGAAAGTCAAGAGTTCTTCCTCAAATTGTAGAGATGAGCAAGAACACAAGGACCCTGTTTGCATTTTCAAGCTATTTACTGGTATTGTATTCAAAAGAAACTGAACAAGGGCTTTGGTTTGGGGTGTGTATGTCCCCTCACAAAAGGCTCACAGCCTTTTTCCAAATTAAAAGCATTTTAAAGGCAGCCTAGGATCTACAGAATAGACCAGATTTGTTTTTGCTATTCTATTAATACTTCCAACAAACTGTTTATGGCAAAAGACACATGCATTCCACTAAAGTACTGTTATGCACCAACTCAGAGTAGCAAAAATGTAGCAACAATGAAAAAAAAAACCCAATCTACCAAAGCAAGACACATATTTAAGAAAAATGTTTCAAGAGTTTATTATTTGCTGACCTTACTTTGCTTACTTGTTTATCTAGTCATTTCCCAGGTTTGCCAGATTTCCAACCCTGTTCCTGACCCACAGAGAAGATGTATACTCATCTACTAGCTATGGAATCCAATTTTTGTTCTCCAAGAACATTTTCATTTTCTCATTTTCAGTCCTGGGAACTATGGGTCTGTGTTTGAAGGGTACATGTGGGTCTGAACTACTAAGTAAGTTTCAGCAAAGATTGATATAAAGCTATGTGGGGTATGCCCAGCCCCTGCCTTGGAGGGACCCCACACCAGCAGCCATAAAGATACATCAGCAATACTTTACATAAAGATGCATCTAGTCCTCTTATACCAGGTAAAACCAATACAACGAGAAGCAGGTACCCATGATCCACTTCTGGACTCCACTAAACTAATTTTTTTCTTTAACTTACCTTTCTTTTTATAATATGGCAATCTAGCAGAAGCCAGTTAATGGAATATCGTACAATTAAATAAATCCCTCTAATCTCAATACTAATTCAAGACCACTGTTCCATTATGCAGCTTTAAAAAGGAACATAGCAGATTTAGTATTTCAGGTCAACAATTTTTTGATGTTAGGTATTGTGGTGTTGGAGGGTAGGGACCACACGGAACAAGGAAAGCTACTGTAGGTTACAGTATGGAACATGACTACTAGGGAGGAGAAATTATCACAAAATTTAGCTTTGATGTACATACAGCCATTTTAAAAGGGACAGTAAGAACCAGATTACTTTAAAGACACGGTATTTTCTTGAAATCATTGTTCAAATTACTCAAATGTTTCATAAGAAAATGTTCCTGCACACAAACCAAGCTACTCTTGGATCTATCAGGTGTAGGTCTTATTCCAACTACAGTTTTCTCCAGCAATGCTGTACAAATTAAAGTAGTTTTTAAAGATGACAGCACAATTTTAAGCTTGCACAAGAACACAAAAAACCAAAATGTCAGAGTTTTCTAATTACGTGACAATCTTTGTGTCAACCTGGTTCATTAAATGTTTTTATAAATCTTTGAATTAAAGAAAAAATTTTGTTCTAGAAAGAAGATAAAAGATTCTGTAAAGCCATGAGAACTCATGATGTTCATCTCCTGAACTGAAGCTCTTGATAAATACATTGTTACTGCATTAGTACTAAAATACGGGCTATGTGTGGAATCTGTGTAACATTCAAGAAGCTACCAACAATCAACCTCTGTTTGGTTGCAATTGCAGAGGTGATGAGGATCTCCTAACTGGAATATGCACCTTGCTAGTGGATGCTAACAGGAGCGGTGTTGGAGGACAGTACTAATATCTCTCACTCTTGGATCGTCTGAAGCAGATTCCATGCAAGCACTCAAAAACGTCTCTGTGTCACAGCAGCTCTGTTTCCCCTCAGGTCTGGGATGAGTCACTTGCAGTTTGCTACACCAAATTGCTTCCGATTCAAATGTACCTTTCATTTATATAAAAAGTGTTGCGGTAACAGCCCTTCAAAATACCCACTTGAGAAATAATGTTTCATTGTTCACCTTTACATAACTGTGGTTCTTCCAGGCCTACGCTGCTCTTTTTTTTTGATTTGTTTGTCACCAGTTTATGCCTACCTGAAAGCAGTTGTTGCCACACCAGAACCACAGGGACACTCGCCTGCTGCTGCAGTCACCTCCCCTGGGGAGCCTGGGGTGCAGGCAATGTCCAGCCAAGGGATCCTCACCACACACCTCTGTTAAAATAAAGCTGGGGTAATTGTGGATATTTTCATCCTTCACCCATCTACCTCCACTGATTGATTTAGAAGCGCGTCCAAAGTCAGAAGATACAACCACTGTTTATTTCTCACTCTTACAGGAATAATGACTAATTTTGAGAAGAGAAATGCAGAAGTAATCAGGATTCTTTTAAAGTCACAGTAAGGAAATTGGCTGTTTCTACTGCTGACTCCTATTTCCAGCATTCCTATAGGCATAATTGCTCAATGAAGTTTTTCATACACACTTTATTGCATGCATTGTGAACTGTCCTGGTTTCAGCTGGGATAGAGTTAATTTTCTTTCTGCTAGTTGGTACAGTGCTGTGTTTTGGATGCAGTATGAGAATAGTGTTGATAACACATTGATGTTTAGTTGTTGCTAAGCAGTGTTTACCCTAAGTCAAGGGCTTTTCAGGCTCTCATCCTCTGCCACTGAGCAGGTGCACAAGAAGCTGGGAGGGACCACAGCTGGACAGCTGACCCAAACTGGTCAAAGGGATATTCCATACCTTAGAACTTCATACTCAGCATATAAACTGGGGGAGTTGGCCAGGAGCCACCAATTGCTGCTCAGGGATGGGCTGGGCACTGGGGGATGGTGAGCAATTGTATTGTCCATCACTTCTTTCTCTTGGGTTTTATTCCTCTCTTTCCATTTCCTCCTTTTTCATTATTATTATTATTATATTTTACTTTATTTCAATTCTTAAACTTTTCTTACCTCAACCTATGGGTTTTACCTTTGTCCAATTCTCCCCCACATCCTACCAGGGCAGGGGGAGTGAGCAAGGGGCTGCATGGTACTTGGTTGCCAGCTGGGGTTAAACTGTAACATGAACCTGCACAGTTAAACTACTACTACATTTTCAAATCTGGTTTATGGGAAGGATGTCTCAAGTCACACAAGCCAGAGCAATTTATGGGATGAAAGAGAGGCAGTAGAAGTTTTATCAGCTAACAAAAGGACCAGTGGTTGAGCGAGACAAAAAGCAAACAAATAAAACATCAAAGAAAACACCGAAGAAAAAGACATTTTGGACGTTCCACATAAAAGAAAATTTGAAAGCAGTAATATGCCTGCCATGGTGGACAGGTAGAGCCAGACTATACCTGTATGGCTGCTAGAATTGTGGGAGTATGGAAACAAGGTGTTGGGATTACTTATTTAATTTACATGGGATTATATTAAGTTTTGTTTTATTGCGTGTCCAGGAAAGTTGAGAGGAGAGGCCACAAATTCCTGTAGTGTCTGAAAGGAGAGAGGAAAACATGCATAACTCACACTCTTTTACTTTATAACTAAAATAATAATTATTATTTTGAGATTTTCTTTTGTAAAGAAAGAAACTACCCAACAAAAAGCCCCAAACATATATGGGGGGGGGGAGGGGACAAATTTACTACAAAAGTAAGTAAATCAGATACTAACAAAAAATTATTTCAGAGAAGAATTGTCACTATCTTCTGAACACATAAATTGTGGAATTTGTCTTACATTTTAGCCAGATCCTTTTCTTTTCAAAGTGTGGCAGCACGTCACAGCCTTAATTTGGAGGAAGTGTTGAATTGACAGGCTTCCTGCAGCAGGGTGGGTGCCTTTTTCACTCACCCTGGATGTGAAGCAAGCCAATGCCTTTAGCATCTTTGATGTCACCAAGGGTGAATATGCAAAGGTTCAGTTCTCTCTCGGGAGTGGAATGCAGTACAGCATTCCCCTTTCAAAACAGCAAGGGGAGGCATTTCAGTTAATTGCTGCGGACACCCACGTCAAACAGCCGTTCATTCTGATGGAGTGGTTCAGCTAAAATGTTCTACTGTCATTGCTGCAACGAGCCAAGGAAATAAATCCATGGTTGGAGGAGTCTGGATCCAGCATCTGACCTCTGTACAGTATCAACAACTTGTGAAACAAAATCTGGACCATCTCACAAATGGGCTGAGGTTACAGACCAGAAATGGAGACTAGAGGATCTTTAAGGTCCCTTCCAACCCAAACTATTCTGTTATTCTGTAAATCTGAAAGGATGCACTCTCCTTAGGTTTTAAATTGATGTTTCCCACTGTGGTAGATCCATTGTCACTGCGCACAATGACAGACAACAAGCACAATGACAGTCAGCAGAATCTGAAGCCTTGCAAGAACAAGCCATTTGCACTGACAGGGCTAATCAGTTTAAACAACAACAAGGCCATTAAAAACCACCTACCAGCACCAGGGTTATTTGTTTGATATCTCAAATCTACATATTAAATAGTTAGCAACTTAGAAGTAAAACCAAAGAGCCTGAATGGGGAATCTACTACCATGTGGTATCTTGACAGTCACATGGTATAAGGAGCAAAAGCCTGTGAATTGACAGCACTTTAGTTCAGTTTAGGCTTAAACATCTGTTTCAAAATCAGAATTTTTTTTAATTTTCAAAAAGGCAGCAGATCCTTTAGATTTGCTTCTAGACAAATGGAAAGCAACCAGTTCAGAAGAAAAATTGACTAAACCTTATTAAATGGGAGGTGGGGGACCCCAAGAATGTAGCAAAGAGAATGTGAAAACAAGAGACACTAAGAGGGGAGACAAGAAAGAAGCAGCAATTTCTCTACAAAACAACACGATAATCTGTGCTTGTGCCCTGTAAAAATAAACAGCAGAAGTAGCACAAGATTTATTTGTCAAGACAGACACAGAATGTGAAAACATAGTCAAATTGCTAGCAATAAATATAAAATCTGCAGAAGTACATAGTTAAGAGAATCAGCATGGTTAAGGTAGAATTAGAACGAAAAAAAAAAAGACTAACAACAAAAAGAAATCCTTATTATCAATATGTTTATAGCTTAAGAGCAAGAAAAACCTCCTGGCCCTAGTCAACACAGAGAAAAGCTGATGAGAGATGACATCCGGTAGACTATCATGTTTAGGACATCAGTCTTCACCAACAGGGTCAAGTGCAAGCAGTGACAGGCATAAAAAATAGTAATGACAGGTAAGATTTCAGGAGGAACAGGAGAGAGACAGAGCATGTGAATGGAAGTGTGTGCACGTGTGCACAATGGAAAAAAACCCAAGTAAACAAACCAAAGCAACAAAAACAACAGGTAAGAATATTAAAGACCCAGTGAGTCAGTTTAACTTCAAATTCCGGGGGAAACAATCCAAAACAGATCAATTAGCAGCACCTGGAAGATAATCCAAAGTAATAGCCAAAAGAGATTTGTTAAATTACATCGCTAACTTCCTCTGACAACCTTGCAGGGAGGTAGGAGAGGAATCACAGACATCACACCTTCCCTTTAGGAAAGCTTTGAAACTGCCTTGAGGTATTTTACAACCAGGCTACAGATGCAGGAAGAATAAATATTAGTTCTGGATGTGAGAAACAAAGGTTGAATATATCATCGTCAGGACAGAGGTAGTGATCCGGAAGGATGGAGTGAAATGTAGCAGGTTATGTACAAGATACTGCCCATGGGCAGGAAACGTCTAATATGGAAATACAGGATGGGAAACAAGGCCTCAGACTACTGCAGGTCACAAGAGACAAATGTCATGCTGTTCTAAGAAACACAAACATTGCTATGAGATATAAAATAAAAGTCTTGGGAGTGGAAAGCCTGAGCATAATCTGCTGAACTCAGAAAAGTCCTTCTACTTCACTCTGTGTCTGAATACCTAGGAAAGATGTGGTCCTACCTGAGCAGGTCTAGGGAACAGAAATTTGAATGAAAACTGGTCTAGAAAATGTGATTTACAGGGAAGTGGATGGACAAGCTAGTGTGGGGTGGGGTAGAGGGAGCCCACCTGAGGGATGGCTATTTCCTTGGAAGACTACTTCAAAGAAAAGGGCATTGCCCCTTCAGGACAAGTTCTAATGAGCTTAAAATGAGCACAGAGAAGGTTCAGTTTAAACACTGGAGGAGGGGAGACAAGAGCATGAAAAAAATATTGGAAGGGTAATGAAGCAATGGAAGAGATTTCACCAGGAAAGAGCTTTAAAAACAGCTGAAGCAAACACTTCTTCATAAACACAGATTGCATCTTTGGGGCAAAGATTACTTGAGACTGAGACCTTACAGCTGGGAGCAATGGTTGAGGAATGCAAAGGTGGCAAACCAGAAGTGAGGAGAAGGAAAAGTGGTTTTGAAACCCAGAGAGAAGCACTGAGGGAAGTCAGGTGACAGGCAGGAAACTGGGAAAAACAAAGATGAAAAATGAGACTGCCATTTGCAGGGAGAGTCATTTCAGAGGGGTGTTACACTTTCATGAGCAATGGCTTAACAAGGCTGCACCTGAAGTCAAGAGAAAAGGCAGGCTCCAGGTGCTTGGATCTACTCTTGCTGCAGTTTTTGTTTCAAATGTCTACCTTAACAAGTAATGCAGTGCAAGAAAAGCACATCCACAGAGGGGAAAACAGTTGATGCTGAAGATGCAGCACCCACGTGACCCATGTTGGCACGGCAGGATTTCTATGTTTTGCTTCAACCCAGCTTTAGCCTGGTCCTGTGGGCAGGACACTGGCCCCATGTTCAGTAGTGCTCCTGAAGAACATCTTCCAGTCTTACTTCATCTGAAGGGAATCCAGCTCATGTTCCCCAAGATCCCCCAGCAAAGTGAAACACAAGGGATGTACTCCAAAAGGACACTCCTGAACTGAACTAATACTGTAACAGAGACTCATCTTAAGCTAAACCAGAGGAATCCAGGGACCAGCCGCTGGCATCCATGTGGCAGAGACCAAAACAGGACACACCAGCCATAGCAGACCAGAACAACACTGCTTTCCTCCACTGTTAGACTGATCTAAATGCTTTGCAGCAACAAGCATGACTGGAGTGACAGCGTTCAGTGTCTAGACACCAGGCACTGGCTGATTTGAGACAACATATTGACCATTTTAACTGACATCTGATGTGACATATGGACATCTGTGGTAGATCTGTAAATACACGGGAACAACTATCACAATATTTTAACTTAAGAACTGCAACTGCTTTAAAATAACATTGCTAATAATCTGTCTTATTTTTCTTTCTTTCTTTTCTTTAAATGAGGACCTATGTCTAGGGACTTTCTGACATATAAATTAAAACAGCAAAACCAAAACAAAGGGCCAAGCACCCAAGTCCTCAATCTTTTCCAGCTGCCATGTCATAGAGCAGTAACCAAGACAAAGAATGTTCCAGTTTCTCCTTGCCAGTTCCTAATATCAACATATTTTCATTTAATGAACTTTCTTTTCCCAAAGAAATGTCAAATTGTGCATGTCTGTGTGTGTCCCTGTCTAGATTCTGAGCTGCAAGGCTGTCCTCTGTTCCTTATGCTTTGTAGCTTCTGAAATATTCAGCCCCTTCAGATTCCTTGTCAAGGACTGTTTTGTTTCTTACTCTGTGCACATCACGCATCCAACATGGTTCCCTGAATAATTATCCAGGATTTGACTGGGCGGTTGATGATCAAATTTCTTTGAGGTCATTTCAAGTGATGCTCCTATGTAAAACAGTAAACTGATTTTTGCACGCATTGACAAGTTTGCAGTTTAATTTCTGAGCAAAACCCGTAAGTGTTATGAGATTCCTCCTTCTACCTCTATTTCAGTTCTTTGTAAATAAATACACATCGTATGTGTAAAACCCCACAAACAATCTAAACTAATGTCAACAAATACAATTAAAGCATTTGCACAGAAATTCGAAATACCTTTTAATACATGAGAGAAGCTACAGAAATCTGGTTTTACTCCCAGATAATTAAACAAGGGGGGAAATGGCTGAGGGCATAAAACATAAGAATATCTTAACTGAGGATCCGAGCCAGCTCGTGTTGCAGAGCTGTGTTTGCGAGACAGGCATTACTTACATGTTCTGCTGAAGTACTCCACAGATTTAACATTTTAAGGCGTTTATGAATTTCTGTGTGTCAATTCACATAAAATGTGCTTAAACACCCAGATGCTATGACCAAAACCAAATTAATCACAACTCTGAGGTTCATCTTAACTGATGAGGTTAAGCTTCTAGTTAAATTTACATTGCTGCCTTGGATGTGTAAATTAACATCCAAGCAGCAAAATTTACTTTTAATTGGCTTGGACCATAGATGAACTCTTTCCTTTTTAGTCTGCCTTCTGATTTTAATTGGGTGGAACGCTACTGTAAATATTTTCTTCTTTCTCACCCCTTCTTCCCAAGTTTTTTTATAAACAAGTGAGGTATTGTTTAGCTGCTATGCTCTAGACCCCACACACCCCAAAGCAAAACAGAGAAAAAGTACGTGTTCAGATTGCTACAGTGCAGGTTTTTATACATTTTTTGATCACACACCAGCAAAACACTTGCCTTCCTCCAAACAAATTGATCAGTGCAACTTATAGTGCCTTCTTAGCTTTGCTTCTCATAATCTGTAAGGAGAGAAGAGTAGGCTTGGAAACTTTGGCAAAGGCACCTAAACAGACTTGCTCAGCAGTCTCCAAGCCTCTGGTCAACAGCTCTGTGCTGTTCAAAGCCCAAGTACAAGTGCATCACTGTTCTCTCATTTAAATGTAGAATAATTCTAGGATTCATGGCAATGCCAGCTTAAACTTAGCTCTAAAGAAACCCTTTGTTTTCAAATAAATCAGTGCCTGGTTTTAGATAATTCTATAAAGAATCCTATTCATCCACCACATAACCTATTAGTTAACATGAAAAGAGCACCAAAGAGGCAGCCAACCTTCAAAAAATTCTGAAGAAAAGTGAAGTTAAACCAATCTATCTGGCATATGCCTTTAGAGTTACATATAATGTGTGTGGGCACATACACAAGATGTAAAACGTCATTGGAAACAGCACAGTTCATTCTTGACACAAACAATTTACACCAAGAAACCTGAAAATTTTGTAGCACAGTGGCCACATTCTCTCACCAGAGCACAGTAATTGTCTGGTTTTCTGTTACTGCTGCAAGTGTCACATTATTTTCAAGAGACACAACTAAGGGACAGTTTTGGGGTTCCCTGACAGAGAAACCCCATCTGTTTTCTATCAGGGCTCTGAAAACCGAAGGATGGCAGGAAAGAGGTGTTAGTCCCAACAATTCCAAAGACAACAGATATTCTCTTATCAAAGGCTGATTTGGGAGGGTGAAATTTAGATATTAAGATGCTGTTTAACCATTTCCATGCTAGTCTGAAAAATCCATGACCCCTCTTAAAGAGCAATTGATGAAAACAAGTTAGTTATTTACAAGATATTTATCAAGAGTACCGGGACATTAAATTAACAGCATTACATTTATTGCTTCAATGAAACAGGAGGGCCTAGTATTTGAAAAAAAAAAAAAAAAATCAGGAGGCTAATTGGATAATTGGATTCCAGGCTATCAGCATCCACTATGACTCCAAATAACCCCCTTCTGCTTCCCTTCTTACCTCTCATAAAACATTACTACATACTCCTTAATGCTATATGCTCTTTTTATTTACCTTTTTATGAAAACATGGCTTCTTTCTTTTTTTTCCCCCCCCACTTTAATATATTCAAGATGCACCACTACTACTGCAGCGAGGAAGCAGAAGTCTCCTAGTTCTTTGATGCACTTGTCTTCAAGGCATTTGACAGTCTGGCTACTTTTGCCAGGTAGCTTTTATTTCTGAATTGTCCTAAGTTTTCTCTGTTTTGTAGTTTTTGGCAGCATTCCAAACTTGTAGACTTAATGCATCTTGCTTTTTCAAGGTATGGTTAAGTCCCATCCAAAGGGAGTACAGGAGTTATTTTCTTCTTTAATTACCTCCTGTCCCTCTTCTGTGCTCTTCCCAGCATTAAAGCAAAACACATACCATAAACTGGAAATTCCACCATGGTTGAGTAAAAGCATTCATTTTCTGAATGCTCAGTCCTTACTTATTTACTAAACTTAGTATAAAACATATTTTAGGGTTTGATAGTGATCCCAGTTCATAAATACCTAACACTAGGATTTACAAACAAAAAAAAAAGTCTAAACCTAAACTATTGCAATATAAACACACAGTAGTTCAGAATCATGCAGACCACGTACACTTGCATCCTAACACATGCATCCAACATTCCTCCACTTCAGCAGGAACTACACAGGGTATGGAAGAAGCCAAAACACAGAAGTCATGGGCTGCAGCACATTCTCTAGGTGAGCTGGAGGCAACTGGACTTACTTAGCCTTGAGAAGAGGAGGCTTGAGGGGCACCAAACAACAGCCTCCCAATGTCTTCGAGATGGTTACCAAGACAGACTGGCTGGTGCAGAGCAGTGCACTGCGAGAGAAGGAAAATCTCCACAAGGATAACTGACCACAGGGTGCTCAGGGGGGCTGTGGAGCTTCTGTCTTCAGGGGTTTTCAAAACCCAGGCAAACAAAGCCCTGCACAGCCCTGTCTGAATTGAGGGTGGGGAGTTAACTCAAGGTGGTGAGTTAACCCACCACGTTCCAAGGTTCCTTCTAACCAGAGTAACAGCATGATTTAAGATGTTTAGCCCTGAGCAGCACTTACCCCTTCAGCTTATCTTCCTTGCTGAATCCAGAAATGTCATCATAATGCAATATATTATACAACACCACAAGACAATAATCTTCACAAGGGCCCTTTTTCTCATTAAAATACCAATTTGAGCACACATTACTGGTGCAAAGCTCTGAAATAGCTATCAAGATAGCTCCTGAAAAATAAAACTGTGTTTCCAACTCATGCTTTGATTTAACAACGAAGTTACAAGGTCTCAATAAATGGCACACAGTTTGCATATATTTAGATATCAGATTTTGCATTCTATTTTATATTGATAAATAGTTGGGATTGACTTCAGTTGCATGGATCTTCGATAAACACTCAAATATGGGGTGTAACTCCGTGGGGGACAGCAAATCTATTCTGATGCACCTGCTGCATTAGCAACATTGAGTCCAGGATCAGAGGCAAAGCTTTCCTTGGCCTGATGTCTGTTCCAAACTATTTTGCAATTAACAATATAGTGAAGATCTTTTAAATAGTTCTTTTTTCTTGGTTATTTCACAACAGTGAACAAGAGATGGAGAAGTACCACTGACAGAAAACTAATCCCATGGGCTGGAAGAGACAGCAGCAGCAAAGCAGCATGATGGTGCCTCATAAGGTGATGGAAACATGTAGGTCCTGCTTCTCAGCAGAGGCAAAGGATCAGAAGCTAGTACCCCTTTGGTTTACTCCAAGAGAAGCATAACAGTCTGTAAAGCTATGCAACTTCTGCACTGGCAGTATTTTGCAACAGTATTTGGCAAGGCACTCAGCACTAGCAGCTTGCCAGCTGCCCTCACAGTTTCAAACAAGGCTGCCAAGAAGTAAGATGTGACATCTCTTTGAATAAAGGAGCTGTGAAATAAATTTAGACATCAATCTTGCTTACCCACAATCCCCCAACCCCCAGGTGCTTTCCTGCCATAAACCACAGAAAGACTGTAGTTGCAAAGCAAAGCATTTCAAATATGAGGGAATAAGGAAGTTTCCTCTCCTCCTCAGATGATGCTCACAGGGTGTCTGAGAAACTGGAGTGAAAAGGTCATATGAAGATAAAACCTTACTTCTTCCTTTGCTAAAGAGTAGGGAGAAAGAATCCTAACACAGATAAGGGTGAGGGAATGGAGTTACAGGTCAGGACACAAACACACAAAACTGTGGCATGGAACACATAAAACACCACCTAAAAACCTGAATAATACAAAACTGGCAGGGTGACACCTATTGCCATGCAGATACACTGTGTGAAAGTGGTGGCCCACGATGGAGATTCCTGCACTGGAAATGGGACTTTCTGGACGGAAACACTGGACACTTTCCCCACTTCAGCTTGCAGGCTTGAACTTCTAAACTGGAACTACAAACAGCTGTCACCACCCACTCCAGATCTCTGAGCCTGTTCTTCTCCTGGGCCCAGCTCTCTCCTAGAGAAATTAGTCAAGTGTTGATCCTCTCTTGAAACATAGAGGATGTCATGGAAATGCTCACCTCTGATAATCATCATGAGCAAGCAGCCACCAGCTCCCAGCCCTCCTCCCAGTAGGACACAAACTGCTGTGACCGAGTCAAGGTTCTGGTGCTCCCTCATGCCAGCCTCGGGCAACCTTCTGCATCTTCCACAAGACAGCCCAGGCTGAACACAAGGAGCGAAGTGTGCCCTTCTGCTCACCTCCTTCAGCCTATTCAACAGCTGCAGAGGTGAGAGAAGATGTGGGTTTGAACCCCTCGGGCACAGGGACCAGGAGCCCTGGTTTCAACTACCAGAACACAGTCTACTGCTTAGACAAACCCTGCCACCAGCAGCTCTCAGGGAAAGGTAAGTGCTGGCTCCTCTTCCCACAGCATTCTCAAAAGGAAATACACAACCGCATTTCGAGACACAACCGATGCCGTCTGTGTGTGTGTTTACAACGTGCTTGCCAGGTGCCCTACTTTCTTCATCTCCTAAGGGCTTTGATGCTCAACTACAGCGGCTCTAGATAAGGCGCTTAAGAACTTTCTGCTCAAGGAGGGAGATCCAATATTTTTGAGACACTTTCAGAGTCAGGCAGACTCAGTGTTAGGTGGTTTGGAAGACTTGGGGGAATAAATTCTGTTTGAGAATTAGGAATGCAAGCAGGAACCTGATTAACATATTTTAAAATGTTCTTACAGCATGCGGAAGCCCTTCGGTTCTACTTTGGAAAGTGTGTTTGCTTTGTAGGACATTTTAGCATATGGATACTACTTAAACTAGAACAAAATGAATCCTTCAATTCAAATACTCATAGAGCTAACTTCAAATAAAAACAACATATTGCTTTACTATGTCTCAGTCTATATATGTACATACATTATTTACAGTAGTTTCTAGTTCCTTGGTCTATGGAAAAAAAAAATCATAGCAGAATAAGTTTCAATGACTTACGGATGTCCAAAAATGAAGTCATAAAACCAACCAAGAGTGACTTTCCTTTTGGGAAGCACCCATTCCCTCAAAATAATGTTCTTCTAAATGACAACTTAGGCAGCCAAAACAAAAAAATAATTTGGAACTGCAAATATGTGTCATCTGAGCTCTATTTCCAAGCAGAAATGCAGGGCATTTGCGTATAAAATGGCTTGTAGCCATGGGACAAAAAAGCCCTAGTTACTTGCATGAAAATTATAAAACTGAAACCATCTGGAAAATGATCTGGGATATAGAGAGGATAACCCAGGAGAGAACCGATTCGTGGATGTGGCCGAAGGATCACAGCTTATTAGAAGCTTATCCTGTATGGATGGGATGGAAAATAAGATTTGACATACCCTCTTATACAGTGATGATTAACATGAACCTGCAATTAGCATGCATGGCATTTTAGATTGACAGATGATTTCCATCATAAATGCTAGATCCCAAGAGAAACAAGAGATGCTTTGCATCTAGTTTTATTTGCTAATACCCGGGTCATTTTATTTAATATACTTTATTTTTGGGCCTCAGCATACCCTACTGAAATATTTTGTTGCTGGGTCAAGTCAGCTTTGGAGGCTTGCAGCTATTCCAGCTAGCTAGGCTGAAGCAATTCTGCATATTAAAAACCACCAATCACTATTTTAAACACATGCCATTACAGTCAAATTATCCACCTACTTGTGGATTGACTTTAAAAAAGTCAAAAAATGAACAGAGCAGTGATTTTAAAGCGCACACATCTTAAAATTTGAACTACTAGCTCCCTGCAATACATTATTTTATAAGCAGAGTGGACGAGGAACTGCCCAACTACTGTCCCCCCATAAGTCCTTTGAAGACTTCTGTTCAATGAGACTTGAACATCCAGCTTTGTCAGGCTTCTTAGAAAGATACCTGTCCTTTGAGAATGAGAATGCACACAGTGATAATAAAAAGCAACAACTCCTATGGGTTATTGATTATCAGGATGAAGATCCCCTCAGAACAACATAACCAGTGAATTACAAGTCTTGCAGCACTCTGGATGCAGCCCATGTATTCACCAGCCCGCATAACTTTCCTTTCCCTTAGGAAATGTTTAATCCTCTTTGAAGATTACAATAGATACTGAATTTATTAGATTAGCATGAAAGAAATTAAATACAAGGGCTGTCAACATCTATTTTGAATATCCAGTATAAATGTCAATGCTATTTCAATGCTTAGAGCACATAATAAAGAGGCTGTAGCACTTACTGAGAGGAATACAGAGATCACTAACTGTTTTTTTGCTGCCAACTAGTGCACATTTCTGCTCTTCATACAATCTCAAAAACTAAGGGAAAGAGCCTGACAGAATTCAGATTTAAAAAAAGGCTTTGAAGGAGCATGTAAGTCTCACAAGGGGAAGCCAAGGAGCTCTGACCAATGCTCACAAAAGCACTGAGGCAGACATCCTGCAAATAAAAAAGTCATGCAGGTGAATGTTATGGGATACTCCTTCAAGCTCGACCAGTTCTCTCCTTAATTCAAATCCTTTAAGTCTGCGTCAGAATTTTACCTTCCCATAAAAGATCTGTGCAGGAAGCACCAATACTTTGCGACTTCTGCACAGGAGAAGAAAGCATTATTTTAATTCTCTCTCTGTCTCCAACCTTCTCTCATGACGAAGATGTTTAAACCAGTGAAGAAGCAATTCCAGCCCTTGCCTCTCTGGCACAGAGACCACCAGAAAGAGGGACTGCAGATCCAAACCGCATTCACTGCTTTTCCTCTGAAAAGCACAAAGCAAAGCAAACCAGGGTCTCCTCATCCTGCTGGGGCAGAGGAAAAGGACTCTCTGGAAAAGGGCTCTTTCACCTGCTCTAAATGTAAACGCCCAGCCATTCTTTACCTCTTCAATGTCTGATTCCAGCATAACTTTACTGTCTTTATGGAATTAAGTAGTGGAACTGAAATAGAGTTTGGTGGTGTCCGTAATTGCAACCCAGAAATCAAACCCTCCCAAACCGAACCAGCCGTGCAAAATAAAGCATAGTATGTAAAACTACATATACTCGCAGTAATCCATAAAAACATTAGGGCAAGAGTACTAGCAGGAGGCAGTAGCACTGCTGGAGAAGGGTGGGAATAAAAAAAATAAAATTAAAAAAAAAAAGTATATGTATATATACAGAAGAGAGGAGAATGTGAAACACCAAATGACTTTAAAACTTCTTTGCAAATATAATATCTAAAATTATAGCGGCGGGGACGGGGGTGGGGGGGGAGCAGAAGTTTCTCCATGTTTGTTTGTTTATTCGCCTGCGAGCACTTTGCCCCCTGTCCACGAGGGGATCCCTGCCGCTGGAGCCGCACGTCCGCGCGGAGCAGCGCTTTCCTGCGGGAACACTCTCAGCCGCCCCGGCCCCCTCCGCAGGAGCCCGGCGAGGCCCGCACCGAGCACGCTCCACGGGAACGCCGGCGGTGCAGGCAAAGCACGCAGGCGTTTTCGGGCTGCAACAAAAGGGAAGCGAAACGTCCCTGAGTCCCGTGTCCCCGAGTGAGTCCCGTGTCCCCGCGGCCGCTGAACCTCCGCGGCTCCGGACGGCCCCGCTCTACCACGGCCGTGGGAAGGGGTACGACCCCTGGACGGCTGCACCCCGTGTACCTGCCTCCCTCCGTCCCTCCGCCGGCCGGGGCTGCCCGTCCGTCCGTCCGCTCGCCCGCCCGCTCGAGTTGCCGCTTCCTCCTCCCTGCCGCGTCAGCCGCGCTCCTCCCGCCGCGGCCGCGGGATGACGGGCTCCCCTCGCGGGGCTGCGCCCACCCCGGGGCGGCCACGGGCCACCGCCGCTCCCCGCCAGCGCAGGCGGGGCCGCTGTCGCTGTCGGTGCCGCTGTCGGTGTCGCTGTCGGTGCCGCTGTCGGTGCCGCTGTCGGTGCCGCCCCCGCCGCCGGCCCGCCCCGAGCAGCGCCCCCCGGGCGGCGGCAGCCGCGGGGTCAGGCGGGGACGCGCAGCCGGCCCTGCTCCCGCCCGGGGCCCCGCGGCTGCAGCTGCCCGAGGGACCTGCAGAGCCTGCGGCTGCCGGCTAGCGCGGGATGTGCGATCCAGGGACGGATTACGGCGATCCTCCCCCTAAACCGGCGGATAATCCAGGGCGACGCCGTCATCCCCACATGCAGCACGCAGCGGGCGCGCAGGCTGCGCCTCGGGAGCGGGTTCCCAGAGCTGACGGTGCTGCCAGGGCGCTGGCGGGGACCGTGCCCCATCGGGTCCGCTCCTTCCGCTGCAGAGCTGTCACACCCTGGCACAGAAGGCGACGATGGTTTTCGATGCCGATATTTTATCCACTTGGGCAACAGAAGTATATCAATAGGGCTGGATGGAGGAGAGGGACATCGGAGAGATCAGCTAGGGTACAGAAGCATCCTCCCCACTCTGTCCTGTAGGCATTATTTTGCCTTTTTTTCGATAATCACCTTCAGTGCTCACTTCTCACAGCAGGATGTGGTAAAAATAGTTATCAGTTTGTTTCAAGCAACATTTGTTATCTCTCTTTTGGCTGCTTTTCTATGCTTCCTGGCATACTTTCTTCTCCACAAACTACCACAGGATGCAGCACAGCAAAACTCACCTCACCCTTAATTTGTGCAATCCTGCCTCAAAGCACTTCTGTCTATAAGATTCATGGTTCTGGGTATGGCCTACTGAGGTCCCCAGGTGGCACAACTTAGGAGATAGTACCAGCTTGGAGGCTTCACAAAGGAAGGCCTCAGAGAGAGGATGTGAGATGAGAGAGATTGTTCCAAGCACAGTCAGGGCATAGGTGAATTTTTTGAGTGGTAATAAAAGGAAGGGAAGAGACTCCTAAGGACAACAACAGCTCTTGCATCCTGAGATGCTGGAAAGAAAACAGAGACTATAGTATGGGCAAAAGTGAATCTCAGAGAATGAGCTCAATATGATGGTCTGGTATAGTTAATCTGTTGTCATAGTACATCTTAAAACAATGATCCCTAAATTACCATGTCCCCTCAATATAGTTTGGATAGTTCCATCCTTCCCAGCTTTCAATTAAGCAAAGGAGTGAGATGAAAAAGTAAATCTAAAAGCCACATCTTTGAGGAAAGGTAGGTATAAGCAATTCTTGCCAGGATGGTTGTGTTTTCATGCAAACTTCCTCTCTTCATTCAGGGATTTTGCTAACATATTTTTAGTAGGAACACTCTTTTAATCTATCATTATGCCTAGTCACTTGACTGCGCCTAAAATTCACTTCTAGTCTTCATCTTTTCTTCAGCCTACCACCACTCACTGGAATTGTACACTCAAGCTGCTACAGCAATTGCTGTTGTGTCAAACATTTCTTTCTGACAGCTTCTTTAAAACTGTGCTGATAGTTCAAAACATGAACTCAGAAAATCACCAGATTATTTATATCATTTGAAATAGAACGTTGAAGTACATTTAAATATCATGGGAACCACTGACCTGTAAACCTCATCTCTTTGCCTGGGAAGATCATGGAACAGATCCTCCTAGAAATTATGCTATGTCGTATGAAGGATAGGGAGGTGATTCAGGACAGCCAACACGGCTTCACCAAGGGCAAGTCCTGCCTGACCAATCCAGTGGCAATATACAGTGGAGTGACTACAGCAGTGGACAAGGGAAGAGCTACACAGATGTCATTTGTCTGGACTTCTGTAAGGCCTTTGATACAGCCCCAACAACATCCTTCTCTCTAAACTGGAGAGATACAAATTTCATATGTGGACTATCTATTGGATGAGAAATTGGTTGGATGATTGCATCCAGACGGTAGTGGTAAATGGCTCAATGTCCAGGTAAAGATCAGGGACAAATGATGTCCCTCAGTGTCTCGGTTTTGAAAGACAGGTGTCTGCTAAGGAAGGCAGAGGCCC
>NW_024581127.1:1943425-1982963 GCF_017639235.1 Corvus kubaryi | reverse complement strand
AATTCCTTTAACAGGAAAAAAACTAAGACTAAACTAAAACCCCAACACTCAGGTATCCATACTGGGACCAATGCTCTTCAATGTCTTCACCAATGACATATACAAAAAGGATCGAGTGCACTCTCAGTAAATTTGCAGATGACACCAAGCCAAGTGGTGCTGTTGACAGGCCTGAAGGACAGGATGCCATTCAGAGGGACCTGGACATGCTCCAGAAAGTGGGCCCATGGGAACCTCATGAGGTTCTGCAAGGCCAAGTGCAAGAAACTATACCTGGGGCAACCCCTGGTATCAATACAAGTTGGGGGATGAATGGATAGAGAACAGACATGTGGAGAAGGACTTGGGGTGGATGAAAACTGGATGTGACCTGGCAATATGTTCTTGTGGTTCAGAAATCTGACTGTATACTGGACTTCATCAAAAGCAGTGTGGCCAGCAGGCTGAGGGAGGGGATTCTGCTCCCTTCCTTGGTGTGATGAGACCCCACCTGAAGTGCTGCATCCAGCTCTGGGGTCCCCAACACAGGAAAGACATGGACCTGTTGGAACAAGTCTTTGTCCAGACAAAGTAGGTCCATGAAGGTGCTCAGAGGGCTAGAGCACCTCTCCTATGAAGACAGGCTGAGAGCTGGGGTTGTTCAACCTGGAGAAGAGAAGGCTCCAGGGAGACCTTATAGCACCTTTCAGTACCTAAAGGGGACCTACGAGGGAGCTGAAGAGGGACTTCTTACAAGGGCATGCAGTGATAGGACAGGGGACAATGGCTTTAAATAGACAGAGGGTAGGTTTAGATATAAGGAAGAGAAATTTTACAGTGCAGGTGGTGAAACACTGGAACAGGCTGCCTATGAGTGGTAGATTCCCCATGCATAGAAACATTCAAGTTCAGGTTGGATGGGGATTTAAGCAATCTGACTGGGCTGAAGATGTCCCTGCTCATTGCAGGTGGGTTGGACTACATGGCCCTTAGAGGTCCCTTCCAACCTGAACAACGATTCTGTGTTTTTGTGAACATCGTAACCTTGTTTCTCATAAGGCTTGCATATGTTCAACATTATGTACACGTGGGTGTCCTTGATCCATCTTGCTTGTATAATTATTTAGAATACAGTCAGAGAGAAAACTATTTTCAGGACAACTTCCAAAAGGCAAATCTCCAGACCAAAAGGTTATGCAGTTTGACCCATTGAAGAGACCCACCCCTGTTACGCAGAAGTAATGCTAAAAAGTGATGAGTGATTCTTGCTATATTATTACTTGGGAGAAAGGGTTTGATTAACACAACTAAACATTTCCTGTAAGGCCTAGATTTTCAGGAATTAATCTGTCAGTATTAGAACCCTATTTCTGCATTGGATTAAATTAGTAGAGACAGGACTGAATAATAGATCTAACCATTCCCTCCCAAAGAGCATGAATGAGAAAAAAGTCTTGAAAGGTCTTCTCCCATATCAGGACAAAACTAAAAATAGAACAAAAAATGTTCTTTCCCCTCCCTAGGAAGGAAAAATCTGTTTAACCCCAAAGTAACCTACAACCTGATGTATCATCTCAACATACTTGAGCTTCTTAAACACTGGATAAAGTGCCTACAAAATTCCTACTTCCAAAGCTCTAACCAGGTATACTTGTATTGTTTATTTCTTATCAGAAATTAAAAACTGTAAAAAGCATCCATCTTAAGTGAAATATACCTTAGTTAACTAACAATAACAAGCAACTCTTTCTAGAGTTTTCCTGCCACTTAACACAGAGATTGCACAAAGGAACACAAAAGGTCAGCTGTAAACAGCATATTTTATCAGCTGAAGAGTCTGAAGCACTGTAAGTCTCTTCTAGTCCATTTTGTATATGTGTGTGCAAAAACACTACAAATCCTTCTTTGACCTGATATAATTCATTTTTTCCTGCTTCACATACATTTCGGCACAAATTAGGCAGCTTGAGAAAGACATGGTCCTCTTGCAGGTGATGGGTTGCCACACTGACAGACTGGGGGAAGTTTCCAGTCTAGACCACAACGTGCAGATGCAACCCTGGCCCTGCCACGGCTTTGCCGTGGTGGTGGAGTTCCTGAGCAGCTACAAGTTCATGCTCTTTCCAAGTTTATTTCTCTCCACCAAAGACTCTTCTGTTGCTAGTCAGGCTATTGCACTCCTGTACAGACACAGCAGAAAACCTAAATATCAAAGAGAATCTTAACCACCTCCACTTCAATGTAAGCAGAGTTCATCTGCGGTAAAAGCCTCTTAAAAAAAAAAAAAAAAAAGGAATAAATTACTTGGCACTACAGTCAACCTTTTCTTCCATCTTAGTTTTCCTATAAGAATGGCACATTTTCCTCTTGCTCTGGTATTCCGTGGCGAGGACAAAAGTACATCCTCAATGTCCCTAAAGCTATGTCCTGCATACTAGGAAGCACTAAACTTAGAAAATCTTTAAAAGGTCAGTCTCAGGCCGGCTGCTGAGCAAACAAAGTTAATCGATGAGTTAATAGATGTGCCTCATTTGCTCCCTCATGTCTGCTCCATTGTTTGTTTTCTTCTCTTATGCATATCCTTCCAGACAGGTTGATTTGTTTAACTACACGCAGGTCAATGTGCGAACAGCACATCTAAAAGCACCAGCAACACAGAAAGAGAAAACAGAAAAAACAGATGATGATGATGGCGTTCTGCTTTTAAAGCATAACAAAACTCCCGTCAATATCAACAGTCTGGTGCACAGACTGAGGTCAGAGTAAACCCTTTGTGCACTGTGTAGTTGTGGAGATGATGCATTCTCATCTTACTATAAGAGGCCAAACAAAGGGGAGAAACATCTTTTGTGAGGTCACCATGACTTGTGCCTTCTTGCTATACTTCCATTCTCTCTGTTGCTTCACCGATTTGCATATCTCCGCCTTTCTTCCCTTTGCACTTCTTTCCCCATAGCAACTCTGCCTTCATGCATCCTACTTCTGCCTCCTCCCACGTGAAGAAGCCACGTAATAGCACGGGCTGAACTTCAGAGGGGAAATTGCAAAGACAAATGGTTAGCTGATGTAGACTTGTAGCAAGCTCTCTAGCACTATAGGCTATGAGCCAAAGTAGGGATGAAAGAAATAGAGATAGACTAAGTGGAATAAAAGAAGTTAAAAAAGTTTTAAAGTAGAGAGCAGAAAGTTATATAAGGTGACCTGTTACCTAGGCTTGTCTGTTCAGCAGACCTGACAGTACATGCTCAGGCTAGTTAGGTCCCCCACAACCACATACTAATCAGGAAATAAATCAATGATTACGTATCATGAGAAAGGCTTGTTGTGACATGGATTCATCTGCCACTGAATCCATGTTCATGAAGAGGTTCCTATCTTCAAGCACATAAATTCCCATTTTTTCAGAGCAGGTTCCCAGAGGAATGATAAAGTTCATCTTCAGGAGGCTACCTAACAGTTCATATTTCTAATTAGCATAGAGATTTACAAGACACAAGTATTGAAAATGCTTTCCTCAAATAAGGTAGCATAACACACATTTTATTCAACATTTGAAACATGGACTACAGCAATTAAGATGAACACTTAACACAAATGTTAAATAAAAAGAAACTTAAATGCTTTATTTCATTCCTGGAACTTAGTTACCAAATTACATTTGGGGATCCCTACCTCTTGTTGTGCCTTCAAGGAAAAATCATCCTCTCCAAAGCATTGCCATTAGGCTTTTACATCAACACCCAAGTCACAACAGGTACAGAGGAGTAGAGGTCACTCTTCTCATAGCCACCACTTTAAGTTGGTTATATTTCCTGCACTGTTGCATGCTTTGAGCTTCATACTTTAGTTTGTACTTATCAGTGTCATGAGTAAATCTAGATCGGATTTTTGCAGAATTGGAGTTCATGGACAGATATTCAGATGAGTGTACATAGAGACGTGTTTCCTTAGTTGTTATAAAATAATAGACATTTGCTGTTTGATCCTGAGACATGATGAGCACTGGTGGACAATGTTGCCGAGTTTGTGGATGATATTTCAGGACATGTAAGCACTGTTGCTTTGCCCCTAACTAGGAGCAGCTTTCAAGTGAATAAGTACAGTTCTTTCCCTGGAATGGTGAGAGGTACACACTTAAGCATCATATCCGTTGTCTAGGTAGGTAGAAACCACACTTTATTTTCTTTCCCTTCTTCCAAAGCCAAAATTTGTTATTCCTCAATCATATCCTCTTACTCAATTGTTGTGACATATTGTGTTGCTATTTAATGCTGTAGTGTGTTCTCTGTAAAGTTCAAAGTTAATTACAGCAGAAGGTTCACTGCCCTTCTGCTTTTGTTACTGAATGCACTGTAAGACTCATCCCATTCACACCACAAGCCTGTTAAATTTTTGCATACAAAGCAGAGCCCATGTTTTGCATTCAGGATCCCTGCTGCTGTGAGCTATTTGAACATTTGAAACATCAGTGACGTTGGCTACAGCATTTAAAAGTCAACCTCTGCAAGTGCAATTAACTAAAATAATGCAAGACAGTATAGTCTTCAAATCTGTAATAAGCTCTTTACAAATTATTTTTAAATTTAAAATGGTTTTTAAAGTTGAAACATTTTATTTTAAATATATTAAATAACCATTCTCAAACACTCAGCCAAGAATTATAAGCTATTCGTCTACAAAAAGACAAGAAAAAAGGGCAGTATGATATGTATTGCCAGGGTGAAACATAATTCTTATATCAAGATACCTCCAAACAGAAATCCAAAGAATAAAACAAACAAAATATGAGAGGACATATAGTCATCTTACTCAATGCAAACTGTAATAGTTAAGCAGATGATAAATTAGAGACCCTAAATGAAGCCCTAAGTCTACTTTTGCTTCTTAACATAGTTGTATAAAAGAGAATTGGGATTAAATCTTAGTGGTATGGGGAAAAAAAAAGTGTCATGTGATACAACATTGCAAGTTTCCAAGAAGATGAAATTGAATTAATTTACCAAAGTTTCAGTGCAAGAAAATATCCCACTGAGAAAACAGATTTATTTAATGAAGTGGTTTTTTGTTTCTTCTCCCTTCTCTTTTCTGTCCCAGCTGTGGTTACCATTTTGGGGAACAAGAAAGTCCCTGCCTCATATGTTTCCCACGAGTTATCAGGAAGTAGCTTTCACAGATATAAAACCTACCACAAATTCATGGAGATGTTTTTATCTGTATTAATATCGGAGTTAGGGTCTAAAACCTTTAACAGAAAAGAGTAAGCCCTTTGAGTGGGCAAGATTACAAGACTGTAAGGAAGCTGTAATCCATTTCTAAGTGAAGTGGAGGGGTTACTAAAGTTTGTGTATGTGAATTCTTTTATATATGTGTCAGCTGGAAGTGTTGTTACTTAATGCTCACTCATCACTAACAGGCACTCTCTCCAGCTCTGCTGATAGTGAGAGTATAACTTAAAAATGAAATAAAATTTTTGTTTCCCCTCAGTTTTGTTGTTCTGATTTCTCATTTTTACTGTCTTCTGTTCTATGAACTTTTCTGTCCTGTAATGCAATACAAATGCGACCAGATGAAAGAAATGGATGACATCTCTACTGTAGGGCAAAATGGGAAAGAACTGAATAACTCATCTTCTTTTTTTTTTTTTTTTAGATCTTGCACACAGACATAAGCATAGTGAAATTTAGTGGGCATACGTAACTGAACTGTGCAAGTGAGTAAGAGATATCTACTAAACCCTGGGGTCTTCAGTGTGCTGTAACTCCACTCTAAAAGCAGCCATTTTTTAATCAACTCTTGCAGAGCTCCAGCAGGAAGGACACAACAAATGTCCCGGGTGTTCTGACCCATAGTCCATGGATCTGCTGTCAGTAGAGCGTTTCAAACACCAGTAGCTATCTGCATCTGAAGCAGCTTATATGATGGTGGCAACTGCTGGAAGTTTATGAGAAATCCTTTGGCACACATGATAGGAGATGGCTGCTTACAGAAAGTCTGTTTGGGAAGAGTCTGGAGTCCTAGGGAGCGACTGAGGCACAATAATTAAAGTAGATAAACCTAAATCAATATTAAACCAGTGGTAAAAACGCCATGTTCTCCACTTCAGAGAATTTTCAGATCCTATCTGTTCCTAAAGGTTTTTTTGTCTTTTCCTGCGCCTAGGCTTGAAAGACAATGTTTTGGGCGCAGTTATGTATCCTCTAGTTTCTTCTCTATCTTATTCTGGCAACTGTAGTAGGTTTCCCTGTGGAAGGATTTCTTTGAGGGGTCTGGTATTGTGCAACAAAGAAGAGGGATTATTGGGATTCCCTTTCTGAGGAGCTGGTGTTTCCCACTCTTCCAGAGGCTGCTTAGGTGTCCCCCATACCAGAGGTTCCACATGCGTTTCTTTCTCCCCACAATACAGAGAGCCAGTGAAGTGCTTTTGGAAGAGCTGAGTTGGGAATAATGCTCTTGGGAGGGGTAACAGCTTCAGTCAAATATTCTTTGATCTGTAGGTTACTATAACACTAGCTAAACCTTTCAGCTCTGCTAACCCACATACAAGAAGGTAATCGCTCAGTCTCTTTTTCTCAAACTCTCATTTTGCGTTTTTTCTACTTTTCAACAGAGCATGTTTTTGTTTGTCTTTGTCAGGAGCATTTGCCCAAATTTCACCTTGAGCTCTAGGCTGGCTACTCCTGGTATAAACAGGAGGTGAACAAAGCTTAACCATCAGAGGAGGTGTGGATTTATCAATCATATTCACAAACAGAAAGCTAGGAAAGGGTTACAAGTAGACCAGACTATTTTTCATGAACCCATATTATCTCTAACATATTTTTCTCATTTTCTCTATTTCTGTATCATGATTCTTTACTGAGATCTTGACTCTTACTCCCAGTTCGTGCAGTACCTGCCTCAGTTACCTAGCTCTTGCATGCTTACATGAGGACATCCATTCTTTCTCTCAATCTTTTTTTTCCTAGATCATGATTATTTTTTTGTTCATTTAGCTTGGAATTTTCCCTCTTGGTTCTCATGTTTCTTTAAATGAGGTGCTAACACTCACTGTGCTTGCTGCAAGTTGCCATGTTGTATCCTTTTGTATCCACATGCTCATTCTCTGAATCGTTTAAAAAGCTTTGCTTTTTCATAACAGCATGACGTGGCTGACTCACAATCAGTTTGTGATTCACTGTATGCCCTAATCCTTTCTGAAAAATGTTTCCAATAAATGTACTCCTTTATCTTGTGATTATAAGTGAGAATAAAACATTATATATGCTGACTTCTAATCCTATTTATTTCACTAGCTTGTCAAGAGAATTTTGAACCGTACATTTCTCCCTCAAAGTGCTTGAAACTCTTTCCAGCTTGGTGTTTCCCACAAGTTTGATAAGTATAATCTTGCATGTAATTAATGAAGAGACTGAGGACAGATGCCTGCATAACCTCATTTTGATATGCTTTTACAGTTTGGTAGTGACCAGCTGCTCTGCATATGCTGTGGTTACATAAGTTTGCTATAATCGTGGCTTTTCTATCTAGCACAGCAGTATCAGATCAGTACATTTTCTGCCAGCTTGATTGTAAAGTGTAATGAGAGAGGATACAAAAACTCACGAATGCCAAGATCATACAGCATCACTTCTCCTGTATGTGCTCTGCCCTCACTGAAAGAAAATAGGTGACCATATTGGGCTGGCATTGTCAACCATTCCTAACAGAAATAATGCACTTACAGTGTTATCCTTATATCCCCTTAATTACATCTTACTTTCTGCTTTGGCATGATTGGAATTTTTTTTTTCCCCATCCTGCTTTCTGTTTGGTAACTTGATTTAGTGGGTTTTTTTTGCCATGGGTTTTTTTGAGTTTTGGGGTCAAGCTCATTGTTTAACCAAAGTGATTTTTCTACACTTTACTATTCCTTGAATCGAGATGGTTTGGGCACATGTAACATCAGATTTTTTTCTGAATGATTTTTGATTTTTACTTCCTTCTCATGCAGTATTATCTGGAAATGTGGAGAGTTCCAAAGATGCTTTATTAAAGTTGTCTTTCTTTCACTGTCTTGTTATTTCACGAAGTTGTGCAACTGGTTTGATACTTTAGTTTACTCATCTAGATTTGCTCAGATTCAAATGTAAAAAGCCTTCCCTACAGGATGCCTGACACAGTCTATATCGACAGAATCTCTCTCAAACTCTACCTGTGAATGAGCTTCCTCCTGCTGTACCTGCAGATAGCTCTTAATTTGAGTAGTGAGCTTGACCTCCCCTTAAAATTTTATCTCCTCAATCATCCTTACGCAGTGCTCTATAGTAAAGTCATACCACAAGGAAGATCCTTCCTCTGCAGTTACTTGATCCAATTGCCTGATGAGTTCCGGACCTCAGAACAGGCACTCGTGTTCTCAATGTGCAAATCACGGTGGCCTGTCATTCTCCAGCACAAAATGTTCTCCGAGACCAGCATCTGTCTTGTGAACCACCCTACCATGCTTGCTATGCAAATGAAATATCAGTGCGTAAGCAAAGCTCGTCCTGCTTATTTGCTGTGTTGTGCAATCACGTAGGATGCTCAGCAGCTGGACCCGCTGTTTTTCGTTATCTGGTTAGTCAGATAAAAGGCAGTAGAGGGACAAAGTAGTGTTGCCTTACAGCACTAATGTATGATCCGTGTAGCGCGGCACTTCCCGGGATGATGGCAAGGTTCCCTCGGTGTGCGTCTGCTGACACCTACTGCCAGAGCTGAAGGCAGCCCCTAACGCAGGGGAAGGCACGGTCCCTCCCCCAGGGTTCTTGGCGTGTAGCTTTGCATTCGGACTACCGGTGTTGTATGGAAAGAGGTAAATACCATCCACAGTTTTATGGAAATAGGTTATATAGACCAGAAATAGCAAAGGCCCCAGGAGCAATTTGGTTGTTTGGTTTTGGTTTTCTTGGATTTTTTTTGTTTTTTCCTGGTAAAATTAGTGAAGGATGAGAGTTAATTGAAAGTCACTTTATGCATTTTCCATGATAGAAGCTAATGAGTTTATAACCGGAAATAATTCTCAAAGACAAAAAAAGGTTTTACTTTAAAAATATTTTTTTAATAAATGGTACATCTTCATTATTACTGTGAGTCGTTTTACATCAGATGCAAGAAAAAGCCAGTCTTCAAAGAAATTCCTGCCCAGTAGTAGACACCTGTTTCTTTGGTTTTGCAAACCTCCTTTTCACTTATTTCAATACCTAGAAATCACATCCAAGACAAGAAAGCGTGGTAGAAGACGCCACTTACTGGAAGGTTGTTAGTGAACTGCAACGAATTAATGAACACGAGAGCTGTAGTTTAGACCTTATAGGTGTATAAAGGATCAAGGACCTTCTGAGCTATCAGAAAACTAGAAACGATTAGAATATCTGGCTACTGGTGGTAAGGCTGTTTGTGCATGTTGGAAGATGGGGTATTATGCTCAGCTCAGTTGCCAAAGGACAGGGCAGAAAACCAGTTGGAAGGGTTCATCTAGTTTAAATTTGAAGTGTTATAACATCTAGTTTAAAAACCCCCAGGAGAAAATCTAAGGATAGAGTGGTTTTGTTTGTTTTTCTTTTTTTTCAGCCTGTTGATCCACTCCTACCATTTTGTATTTGTGAATCAGGTTGTCTCCTATGTCTTCAACTCTGAAAAACACAGGCTCTCAACCTGTGAAATACTTCCAAATTTGAAGCATAATCATGAGTCAGGCATCACTGCTACATGCTCTGTAAGAAGCACTTGATGTCTTTGTCCCCCATTTATATCCTTGACTTGGCAATTCTTCTGTACTGGAAATGCTGTTCATTCTTTAAACTGGATATTTGCAGGGAGAATTTCACTTAGGACCAGACAGTTAATTGGGACACTTAAATACATGTGATAGTCATACAGATTTAAGTAAACCTTTAACAGCTGATGAGATCAGTGACTGCATATACTGTGAACATACAAATCAATAGGGCAGGGAGTGTGTTAGTTGCTCAACCTATTTTATTTTGAGGCATTTATCTTTTAGTGTAATGGGATTGTACCATTTGTTCAATTTGTATTTGACAGAGCAGAGTGGAAAGCAGATAAACATTCACAGTAATTGCCATTGAGGCCTCCATATAATCAGGTTACACATCTAAGCTAATAACACTTACATTCTCCTTTTTTATAACGGTCTACTGCCCTAAAGATTGATTTTCTATTGACAGTTCCTGAACACTGACAGTCTGATGAATCCATTTTGTGTGCCAGTTGTGCTGACATCAATTCACAAAGCGATATGCAGAGTAAAAAAATGTGGGGCCTTAACTTTGCAGAGGAGTTTGCATGAGAAATCAATTTGAAATGTTTTCAAGATAGGGCCTCAGAACCAGATTTTGAGCCAAGAAATAAAAGGAAAGCATAGGTAAACAAACACAAACCAATATTTAACAGCTTGACTTGGATGTGAGATTTACCTGGCATGAGAGTCAGCTGTAGAATTGTTCTTATTGGACAAGGCTGTACCTGAACCACCACTGTGAACGTTGATTTTGCTGCAGCAAAGCCTTTGAGCAGGTTATTTGGATGGTTGTAATTAGTACTGGAACCTCTGCCCAGTATTTAACTTTTCATGTTGTTTTCCTAATGCATTCATGTTTTGCTAACACACATTCCACGTTTTGAGCAACCCAAATTTGGTCTCGTGTAGGAATGACTTCAGTGTTAACAGAGAGCATGTAATAGTAGCATGGATTGCTGAACCTGGTGCAATGGCAGCAGTTCAAGCTCTGACTCTGTGAAAGCAACTGAAGGAAAACATTTTTTAATTTTGGAGATCATTGGAAGGCAGTAGAAGAGGGATATGGAAGTTATTCAGTTGGATGCATCCAAGACAAGAGTTACCAGTCCAGGTCCCCAGGATAAGTCAGGTACTGTTTTCTAACTGCCATTGACTAACTATTAATTAACCCAAAGGTTCAGGAAAGCTGAAGTTGCTCAGCGATCATTCCTGTCCTTCCAGAACACTGCTGGGCTGCACCCTGCCTCTGAGGACCAGGAGATGAGGCGGCCTGTGACCAACACCCCTCTGGAATACCGCAGGTAGCATGGTGGTGAGTGCTTGGGGCTTCTAACAGCGCCTGCTTAAGTGATGGGCAAGACAAAAGATGTAGTTCAGCAGCATTCTGGAAGTGAGTGCCACATTGGTTTAACAGGAACAAGAAGTAAAGAGCCCACACAACACTCGAAGCTGCTCTGTGCAGTGGAGCACGTGCTGTTGTTGACTCCTTGTAGCTGGTACTACTAATAGTACTTATGATATAAGTACTATGCAGTTGTGGGTCTACACATGCTTTTTAGACGCTAGGGTATCACATCTAAATAAAAAAATGTTGCATTCATTTTGGGTGTGATGATATTGCCATCTTCCCTCTAGCTCATACTTTTGTTTTCTCTCTCCTCTTTTCTTGAGTGTAAATGTAGAGAGCCTTCAGGGCCAGGTCAGGCTAAACTGCTAGTCTTGCAGGCTAGGCAGGATCAGCTCTGCAAGGGTTTCAATGAAGAAAACACCAGATTTTAGCTATCCTTTCTGAAGAGTGTGCTGAGGTATAGCTGAAGGCTGATAATAACTTTCACTTCTTGACAACATAGACCATCTTCTAGTTTATCATGATCTGTTCTTTGGCACACTGCACAAGCCTTTTGTTTCTGTTTAGCTGGAAACTTCTGTCATTGCTCTTCCAAAGAAACAAGCCTCTGAAAAATAATTGCTTTGACCTGGGGATGACCCATTTCCTGAGGGTAAATGACAAAGAAGAGAGGGAATAGCACTGGGTGAAGATCAAACTGAAATTTTTACATCTTCCATCCTGGGCCTGAAATGAATGCCTGGTATTTTGACCGTCAGTGCTTGGTTCTCATCAACAAAGTGGCATGGGTTCAGGTATGTCCTGTTGCTGACAATTAATCACTCTTCTGACCCATTACAAATAGATTTAACTTTGTAATCAGCGTGATCTTCAATCCTACTTTCTTGACTGTGATGTTGTTTGCCTGTGAAAATAGCATGGCTCTTGCTGTGATCTCTGGTAGGACTCATTGCTACACTCTGCAGGGTACTTACTAACAAGGCAGGACACGGTATTTCCTGAATATTCCTTTAAGACTGCTTAAAGATTTAGTTACCTATGTAATATGTAGTCAGTGATACAACACAGAACTTCCTTATCCTGTTTGCCAGACACAGTGTATAAAGCTTGTAAATAAAGATGCATTTAATTTGCATAAATGATTAGTTTGCCAGAGAATTGTGATTTTTTTCAAAGATTCTGTAATGAAAGTTTATTGTTGCAGAAATTTCTTGGGCAATCAATCATGATCATAAGTCTGCATATAGCTGGAAAACTTACAAATGTCATTCATCAAAAACATCCATGTTAATTAGGGTCAAGCCACCATAAAAGATAAATTATATTCAGTAGAGGAATCTATCAGTGAAACTAATGTAAGGAATAGAAAGGAGAAATGTTTTTGACTTTACAGTCAGAGTGCTTTCATAAAAACATCTGGTTGGAGAAGTAAACAAAACATCCTAAGTTCCATTGGTTTTGACAGTACAAGTGAATTATTTCACCAGGGTGCTCCCTATTATTGACTACAAAGTACTGTTAAACACTAACAGAAGTGTTTATTTCACATATGTGAAAAATTGGATTGTTCCAGAGGCCAAAATTCTTTGACATTTCTTCAAAACGAAGGCCGGGTTAGCACAGGATTGTCACCGGCCGATGCCCTGAATGGTGCCCATTCTCAGTAGCTGCCACAGAGTTTCACAGAAAACAGAGGCTTCCCTATTTGCATTTTTACTGTGTTCCTGCTACTTATGAAGGGGAGACTAAGGAATGAATGGGCACAGACTGCTGATTTATCCCCAAGTACAAGGCACATTGGCAGGATTGTGGAGCTGGTGATGCTGCTACCTTACTGTCATACACATAGAAAAGTATTAGTAGCAGGCAAGAATGAAAATCTGTCTCATAATTTTCATCTTTTCCTCTTCAGACCTGCCACATATTTTAAAAGATCAGTAAAAGATTACACTGTGGAATTCATACATTTACACATACATACACACACACACACACACACACACACACATACACATACTTTCTGTGCTTGACAAATTACTGAAACCGAAAGGGAATGAGCATGCACAGCTCAGCTGCTGTCACTGGAAGGTGGCAGTACTCAGTCTGTCACAGGGCCAGGCCCGGAGCCATTTTTTTCCTTAAGCCTGTGATAAAGCACGGAAACAGATTTTTTTTCTGTATGTATTAATCATCTGAATCTTTATAATTTAAATGTCAGATGCATAAATTACTTTTCATGGATTAATGAAAATGAAACATGCCCTTTGTATTGGAAAGTACAAGCACAATACTATCTCTATGATACAATCTCTATGATTTTTATTCTAATTTTAGATCATTTGAGTGACTATAGAATAGGTGAGGCCTTGGGTTGTAAATTCCAAGTGTTTGTTTGATAGAACAAGGGTGACGGAGGAGGGAGGAAGTGGTCATTTTTTTTTTTTTTGCCCTTGTGTTCATAGGGGTAGGTCACTGGGACTTGGAAATACCCTGTGAGGTACTACCTTGTCCTCTGACATTCAGCTTTTTTCCCCCTTAATTTAAGGATAAATCTCTATCTGGAATAGCTTTCAGAGAGCTAAAGTCCCCCGTTTGCTGACAGTATCCCTCCTTGAGTTCTCCACATGAGTACACTGGAGCCCACTGTAATTAGGTTGGAAGTTGTGAACATTATTCCATTTCATTTTGGCAAAAGTATCATTTCCAACGGCCACTGGAGATAACGTAAGCGCCAGCTCCGTTCCCTCATTATCTCCTCACGTAGCACCAACTGGAGGGATCACTCGTGTTAACAGCTTGCTCTCGCGTCTCCTTGAGGCTTGTTTTGTCGCTATCAGCAGCCGGCAGCCAGGGAACACCTCCGCTCAGATAGCTCACCCCCCGGACAGGCAGCCCGGCGCGGCTCCGGGGGAATCGAAACCCCGACGAGCTCAAAGGGCAGGCACAGTCCGGCCGCCGCCACCCGGGCCTGGCTGCGGCGGCTGTCGGGGCAGAGGTTGGGGTCAGAACCCGTGTGCCCACGCCTGCAGGGAATGCTGCCTGGCAGGGGACGCTGCTTGCGGTGCTTTTGGAAACCTCCGTGGCCAGGGAGCCCTCGGGGGCTGCCCTAAGCACTCAGATTCCCCTTTAGCGTCACTGCTGAGGGGAAGGCTGGGGCCGGCCCCCGCCCTGTCCCTTTCTGTCAGCCCCTTGTCGGCAGCAGCCTGTTGGAGCTGAGCAGCCTCCCGCCCCCGGAGCCTGTCCGGGGGGACAGGTGACACGGGAGGGAGCGTCGCCTCGGGGCTCCTGCGGGGCGTTATCGGGCGGGGGGCGACGAGGCAGAGGAGTGATGTACACGGGGGTGTCACCTCAGACCAGCCCCCGAGGGGGGCAGAGGAGGGATATACGTAAGAGTGTCGCCTCAAACCAGCACCCGCGGGGCACAGAGGGGGAATCTACACGTGGGGTGTCACCTCAGACCAACACCTGAGCGGGACAGAGCAGGAAAGCACATGTGGGGTGTCACCTCAGACCCTACTCCTACCCCCAGCGCTCCCGCAGGAAGCGCAACAAGCACCGCCGAGTGCCCTGCGCGTCCCACCCGGCCCACCCGCTCGCGGACTACACATCCCAGCAACCCCGCCGGGGCTCGCCCCTCTCCCGCCCTTCCCACCCCCCCGTCCGCCGCATGGCACCACGGTCCCTGTAGTCTCCGCTGGGTACTCCGATTCCTTCCCCATCCCGGCTTCTGCCGCGGGTAAAACTACCACTCCCGTCCGCCCCTGCGGCACCGCGCGTGCGCCGCCGGCGTGGAAGTGCGCGAGGCCGCGGCGCTGCGGGCACTGAGGCGGCCGAGGGGCGGTGAGAGCGGCGACGGCTTCCGCGTCGGACGGGGGGTGGCGAGCGGCGCTCGGTACCGCACGGGCGGCACCGGCACCGGCGGCGTCTGAGAGGCGGCGGTCGTTGTCCGGCGCGCAGGGAATGCGCCTGTGAGGGCGGCGGAGGAGCGGGTGCGGGTGAAGCCCGGGCGGAGCGATGTCCCAGCCCCAGCAGCCGCCGCCGCCGTCCCCTCAGCAGCAGCCGCAGCCGCCGCCTCCGTCCGCCTCCAAGAAGCGAGACCGGCGCATCTTCTCGGGCACCTGCCCCGATCCCAAATGCCAGGCGCGGCTGTTCTTCCCGGCGCACGGGCCGCAGGGCAGCGGCAGCATCGAGTGCACGGACTGCGGGCGGCGCCACGAGCAGCGGCAGCTGCTGGCCGTGGAGGAGGTGACGGACCCCGACCTGGTGCTGCACAACCTGCTGCGGAATGCGCTGCTGGGCGTCAGCGGCGCCGGCCCGCCCCGCAGGAACACTGAGCTCGTCAAAGTCAATGGCCTCTCCAACTACCACTGCAAGCTCCTGGCCCCCATCCTGGCCCGCTATGGGATGGACAAGCAGACTGGCAAAGCCAAGCTCCTCACGGAGATGAACCAGGGAGACATATTTGACTGCTCCCTCCTGGGCGACCGCGCCTTCCTCATCGAGCCAGAGCACGTCGAAACCATGGGTTATGGGAAGGACCGCTCCGGCAGCCTCATATACCTGCACGACACCCTGGAGGACATCAAGAAGGCCAACAACAGTCAAGAGTGCCTCATTCCTGTTCACGTGGATGGAGATGGCCACTGCCTTGTCCATGCAGTCTCACGAGCCCTTGTTGGCAGGGAACTCTTCTGGCATGCTCTCAGAGAGAATCTCAAGAAGCATTTTGAGGAGAATCTAAGCCACTACAAGGCGCTTTTCCATGACTTTATTGATGCTGCAGAGTGGGAGGATATTATCAATGAATGTGACCCTTTGTTTGTTCCACCAGAAGGTGTGCCAATGGGCCTTAGAAATATTCACATCTTTGGTCTTGCCAATGTGCTTCACCGGCCTATCATCCTGTTAGACTCCTTGAGCGGAATGCGAAGCTCTGGAGATTATTCAGCAACGTTCCTCCCTGGTCTGATACCTCTGGAAAAATGCATGGGAAAAGATGGCATGTTGAACAAGCCGATCTGCATTGCGTGGAGTAGCTCAGGACGTAACCATTATATTCCTCTTGTTGGAATAAAAGGTGCTGCTTTACCTAAGCTGCCTAGGAAGCTACTTCCTAAAGCCTGGGGAGTTCCTCAAGACCTCATCAAAAAGTATATCATGTTAGAGGAGGATGGTGGTTGTATTATTGGAGGAGACAGAAGTTTACAGGATAAGTACTTGATGAGACTTGTTGCTGCGATGGAGGAGGTTTTCATGAGTAAACACGGTATCCACCCCAGTCTTGTAGCTGATGTGCATCAATATTTCTACAGAAGGACTGGTGTAATAGGGGTCCAGCCCGAAGAGGTCACTGCAGCTGCCAAAAAAGCAGTGATGGACAACCGCCTTCACAGGTGCCTCATCTGTGGGGCTCTTTCAGAGCATCACGTTCCACCAGAGTGGCTGGCTCCTGGGGGGAAGCTGTATAACCTGGCAAAAAGTACCCACGGCCAGCTAAGGCCTGACAAAAATTACAGCTTTCCCCTGAACAGTTTGGTGTGTTCTTACAACCCTGTGAAGGATGTGCTGGTACCAGACTATGGCCTGAGTAATTTGACTGTTTGTAACTGGTGCCACGGTAACTTAATGCGTCGTGTCAGAGAAGATGGGTCTGTTTTGTATATTGATGGAGACAGAACTAATACTAGGTCTACAGGTGGCAAATGTGGCTGTGGATTCAAGCACTACTGGGAAGGTAAAGAATATGACAATCTGCCTGAAGCTTTTCCTATAACTCTAGAGTGGGGTGGAAGAGTGGTGAGAGAGACTGTCTACTGGTTCCAGTACGAAAGTGACACCTCTTTGAACAGCAATGTGTATGATGTCGCCATGAAACTTGTTACCAAGCACTTCCCTGGTGAATTTGGTAGTGAGATTCTTGTTCAGAAAGTTGTCAACACAATACTGCATCAAACTGCCAAAAAGAACCCTGATGATTATACCCCTGTAAATATCGATGGTGCTCATGCTCAAAGAGCTGATGATGTACAGCAAGGACAAGAGTTAGAGTCACAACTTCCAACCAAAATAATTTTGACTGGACAGAAGGCTAAAACTTTGCACAAGGAGGAGTTGAATATGAGCAAAGCTGAAAGAACTATTCAGCAGAACATTGTGGACCAGGCTTCCGTAATGCAGAAACGGAAAAGTGAAAAATTGAAACAAGAGCATAAAGGGCAACCCAGGACTGCTTCTCCTGGGGCTGTTCGTGAGGGGCCCTCGTCCGCACCTGCTACACCAACCAAAACCCCGTATTCTCCAACATCCGCAAAAGAAAAGAAAATTCGAATAACCACCAATGATGGGAGGCAGTCAATGCTTACCTTGAAGTGCACTACCACCTTCTTGGAGCTCCAGGAAGGCATAGCGAGAGAATTTAATATTCCCCCATATTTGCAATGTATTCGCTACGGCTTTCCTCCGAAAGAGCTTCTGCCTCCCAAAGAAGGCATGGAGAATGAGCCTGTTCCTTTGCAGCACGGTGACAGGATTGCCATAGAAATCCTGAAGGGCAAGGAGGAAGGCAGGCAGGCTGCCTCAGCGCACTCAGCTCATGCTGTGAAGCACGAAGATGTTGCTGTGACCAGTAAGATCTCATCGAAGGATCTGCAAGAGCAAGTCGACAAGGAGATGTATTCACTCTGTCTTCTGGCAACGCTCATGGGTAAGGCTGACTTTGTGTTATTCTTCAAAATTGTGTTTTTAAGTAGAAGATAACATTTTGCAAACTGCAGTTACATACACATTTCCTTTTTTCTTAAATCATGGTTACTCAGGTTAATTCCCTTATTCCTTTACTAGAAGAACATTTAATATGCTGTCAGTGACTTTTAGAAATGCATGTATGAGGTATATGAGATACTTGTTCTTCCTTTGCTATTAAGTCCTCTTTTAAAAATTGCTGTTTAGAAGTGATTGCATTGCCTCTGCCGTCCTGTCTCTCTCTTTTTCCTGCCTCTCATGAGGCACACATCTGAAGTGTATGTGTGAAAGCTACATAGTCTCTTTTTTCCTACATCTCCCTCAGGTTTCAGGAAATACATTCAGAACAGAGGTGAGAAGGGGATGCTGAGTGTCTGCTCATTGGAAGTTTGAGGAACAAATTCACCTTTGTAGTAGGATGAAGTCCTGATATTTGGCCCCACAGGGAGTTGTCTTGGTTTAAGCAAATCAACTTGACATTTTCTACGTAGGTAATCTGTTAATTTTAAGTGAAGATCTGGTCTTTTTAAAGGGCTGAGAAAAGTATTGTTTCAGAATATAAGCGCAGGAGAAACTGAAAGAATCTAAACATGGATCTGAATTTCAAAGGTTGGACATAGGGTTGCAGAGCTATACTTATAAATTATTAGTCATGTAAATCTGACTGTTAATAATTCAAGACAAAAGGACTTTTCTCAGGTGCCTGTGTTTTTTATTTGCCTTTTTGAACTCAGGAGACTTGGACCCCCATTTGTGTAGTTTGTTCATCAGGTTTCACAGTTACTGCTGCTTTCTGGCAGGAAGTAGAACTGTAATTATCATACATTCAGCTCTACGAACCAGTTGAATAGTCATGTTTACAGGTTTGTTTTTTTTTGTGGTTGCCTTCTCTTTTGCTGGAGGGATTTGGTGTGGCTAAAGCATGTGATGTTTCAGAAACGAAACAATTACGTAATCACAGAGTGGTATGTCAGAAGTTCATCAAGCAGAACTTTGATTCTTTTCCAAGTGTGATTGTTTACTCCTGTGTCTTTTGCAAGATAGTGTGCTGAGTCACTACTCACCTTGTCACACTGACATTTACATCCCAGTTCCAAAGTGCAGGAAAATGTTAGGTTTAAAAGTTGTCTTAATTTTGAGATGAAGCTTAACAGAGTGCTTTCCTGTCTGCAGGACATACTGCTGAAACTATAGTTATTGGCTTCAAAAAACTTTGGCTTGCTTTAAAAATATCTTGGCTACTTCAGCATTAAGGTGTGTCATTATTTTACAGGTGCTTATCCATAAACTGTAAGTTGATCTTGTATGCAAGAATGACTTTTTGTCTTTGCCATCATTACTGTTAGATTCTGCTTTAAGAGCACAGGTTAGAATAGAATTTACCTCACCCTTCTCTGGCTGCGTCCGTCGTGCATTACTAATAGAAGTAAAAGCAGCAGCAAGTGATGAACCAACCAGTTACAAAACCTTGTTCAGCTACTGAATAAGATGCTATTATTATATTATCACTCTTCTGATTGGGTCTTCATTTTCCTTTAAAAATACTTGTGGAAAAAACCTTGTTACTAGACTGTTCACGATTATGATTTTTTCAACAGATTAACAAACTTCCTAAGTCCTTGCACTTTCTTAAGAGTGGCAGTTCCTCAAGGTGGCATATTCAGTCTTTTTGGGACAAGAAGCCTTAGTTTTTCTCAATGACATTTCTGTACTGCTAAAAACTGCTGCAAAAGTCTGAGAGCCAGCTTTGTGACTTTGTTCTGCTAAAAGCATTCCTGTAATACAGTCAGATTAGAATGTGTAGAGGGGCGATGCTGTTGAGATAGCTCACTGGGCCAGACACACTTTTCCCCAGTGCCTATAGTGGAAGTGTGTCTTCAAACATCCATAATTATTGATTCTGTGTGCTTAGAAGATTTTCTTTCCTACAGAATCTCCTGTAGGCTGAAATATTTCTTTCTTATTTCAGCTACTATAATTTGTCTTTTCTGGTTTCAGCTACTTATTAGAATTTTAGATCGTGTTCTTTAATTTTTCTGTATATAATTTAAAAACAAGCCCTGGGAAATTAAATACTGTAATTTCTGGACCACTTAACATATTATGCATGACTTTTTGTAAAGCTTTCTCTTCTTTTTTTTGTTTAGCTCAAAATACAGAATTCTGTAGGGAGATTACTAAAGGAATTGGAATTTTACATTAACATATTTAAAATGTTGTATTTTAAACCAGATTTAATTACACCCATGCAGAGGCACTCTGAATACATGCAAGCCAGATATGAATGTATTTTGCTTGGGTTTTTTTTCGTTGATTAATTCATCCATGCACAAGGAATCAAAAAAGACAAGTTTAAATTAAATGTATTATTTGATACCAGGATTTTCTTGGAATTAAACAGCTTGCTTTGAAGCCAGCTGTAGTTTTCTATAACATGTTTATCAATTGAGTTTTTTATTTGTGTTGCACTTTGGGTGTTCTCTCTGCTCTCTGAAATGACAGTCTTTGGGCTTACAGCAGGTGCAGGCTAACTTGTACCAGCAAACAAGGCATGTTTGTGGGTAGGACAGTCTTGATTTGTTACCATACCTTAATGTTTGGGGGTTGGGGTCTGGTCTGAGGAAGTGTGTACTGGAGTAGGAACAGCGCAGAGAACATAATCTCTTTGATAAATGTAGTGTCTTGAGGGAGTTTTTAATCTAAATGATTATCCAAATTAAGTTGTGACCTATAAACATTTCACTGCCATGGCAAACAAACCAAAACAAACAGTAAAACTCAACTAAAACCAAAAATGTGCAAACCTCAAATGTTGTTTTAGTTGAGTCACACATACTAGTTCTTCTGATCTGGGAAAGTCCAGTTGTAACTGTGGGCTTTTTTGGTCTTCCAGTGGGAGATGTCTATCAAAACAGGATTTTTAGTTTGTATTTCTTTTCGTGGCTGATGCTTTTGTATTGTGAGCCCTGTTCTCCATGCTTTCCTGCATGTAGTCCTTGTTAGTGTTGCATAGAAGGCTATATAAACAGTTATGCTTCCCTTGTGCAAGGCTTGAAAAATCATGCCCTTGGCAAATAGAGAATCTTTCCTTGAAAAGTGTCAGTAATGTCTAAAATTGGGCTTCTCCTAGAAGTCCAGTGGTTGTCTTGTGGAATGAAAGGGAGCCCTTCAAATAATAATCTATTGCTTGATGCAGCAGTAAAGGAGTCCTCAGTATGGAGTCCTGCTGTCTGTGGCTTCTTCAGGCTTCAGTGAACTGACAGCTGTATTGTTACTTCTCAGTGCAGTGGTTATTATTTTGATTCTGGTGGGCAGTGTTTAAACCATCAGGAAAACTTGGAAGAGGCACAGTAGTGATGCTCTGGAGACACTGTGTATGGGGATGTGCATTTCAAACTGTAAATGAGAATAAGGATACAGTTAGCAGTGACAGAAGACTTCCTTCAGTAGATCATGGAATATAAGAAAGAAGAGTAGTTGGTTTGTTACTTGGGTGTTCTTCTTGGAAGTGAAGGCCAAATTTGTGAGCTTGATGTGCAAATGCGATGAGCCTGAGCATATATGATTTGATGGAATGCTTTCAAAATTAATCAGATAGTATAGGTCTCCTGTCTTTAAAACGTCCAAAGACAGAATGTGGTGAATGTGCACTGTACCTTTGTAAAGAGAATGGGGGCTTGAGTAATGCCTGTAGTGGAGAGGTGAGCAACAGTTGCAGGGGAACAGACGAGCAGGGGAGCATACAGAGTCCTGTGCCTTTTGTGCCTGCCAGGGAATGGAAACACAATGCTGGAGAGTGGCTTGAAGGGTTTCCAAGCGTAATGTAGCATGTAATGCTGCTATCATGAGGGTGAAATACTTTCTCACCTGAGGCAGGTGGGACAGGAGAGTAAGTCACAGTTATCTTGTGAGATATACAGTAAAGAAATGCAAGGAGGGATTTAGATGTGCCATATATTCAGTATTTGGAAGCTATTAAAAATAGCTCTTTTATTTTATTTTCCTTATAACAACACGCAAAGACATATTGGTGGGTTATATTTTACAGCCTCACACATTCCAGCTGTCTCTATCCAAGTAGTACATCCAGTTAACTATGGTTGAAGATTTACATTCTCCAATCTTAATAGAAATTTGAGAGATGTGGTTATTGAGATTTCAATCCTACAGAAGGGGGCAATTTCTATATAAAATATCTCTGTATGTTTCCATAATATTTGATGGAAAGTGGGAAAATCAATTTTTTTCTGAAAATGTGTATGCGCAGTAGTTGTTTCTGCATCAGGAGAATGGAATTTATCAGTACTTTCTGTTTGCATTGCTTAGACAGCTACATAGCACATGTCACTTCTCTGGAGCAGGTAAGTGGTTAGCAAAATAAGGAAATGGTATAGGCAAAACGCAGATCTGAACTGATTGAGCAGGTGCTGTTAGGTCACTGATATTCCATCACTGTAACCCAATTTTTCTGTTCCTTATATTCCTTTCCTTATGTAGTCTAGGTTGGTTTTTTTTCACTCTGTGACCTTTAAAGATACCACATTTCAATGCCATTTTTGGCATTGTTGAAAAATGCTGGTTATACAGGACTGCCGGGGCCTCATGGTTGGTATTTTGCTTCCGACTCTCAAGAAAAGCAAGGTACAGACACACCTTCTATGCAGCTGCCTGGATGGATATTTGTGTCTCAGCTGCAGTGTTAAGTCTGGTGTGTGGCAGCTGTGAAATTGAGCTCTGATTTTTGAGAAGGTGTAGGGAATTCAAGTTTTAATGAGCAAGGATATGTGCTTGAATTTTGGAAGCGTGTTAATAATTTCCTAGTTTAATGTTGAAAGCAGAGATAGGAAGGGAATGGAGACTGATTTTTAGGGCCTGGCAAAGAACCAGAAGCTGCACTTTGGATCAAATCAAATTTGGGAACCTTTGTATTAGAACATGTAGGATATTTGACTGCAGATAGTGGTCTATTTTTCTGAAAGTCTCTCAATGTCCCGGGCTCCTGTTCTGTGCATTTGCAATAAAAATTCAAATTCTTTATTGCATAGAGGAGAGCGAGGACTCAGCTTTTGATTTAAGGAGTTACATTTTCAGCCATTGTCTATAATATGAAAATAAAACTGTTAAATTTTAATGATTGTGTTTCATTTTTCCAGGAGAAGATGTTTGGTCTTACGCGAAGGGGCTTCCTCAGTTGTTTCAGCAGGGTGGAGTATTCTACAGCATAATGAAGAAAACAACAGGTATTTTTTGGGTTTTGTTTTTATTCCTTCTTTCCTCTGTTTTCAAATCCTGAAAATTGTAAATTGGTATTGAGTCACTTGTAAGCATAAATATTTTTTTTAAATTCTATTACTATGGTAAATTTTCATTCCGAAAAGATCAGAGAACTCCTAATGCTCCCTCAGACAGACTAAGACTAGGGAATCTGACTAAAGATGCTTCATTGGACTTAAACCTCTTTATTTTCTAAAATTTCCACTCCCTGAATTGTACAAACAACTATTTTTTTTTTTTTTAAAACAGTATGACCAAAAAAAGTCAACTGATTTTTTGTTTTTCTAATTTTTTTCTCCTGTAAAGATCAAACAACAAGAAAATCATAGGACCTACTCCTGTTATACTTTAAAACGCTTACTGGATAAAGAGTTTTATCTTTCTCATGTTCTTCTTAGTAGATGTTTTATACAGGGTACTGTATGTTTTAAATTTAAATGGTTGATTAAATTTGTTTTTCATATTCCTAAGATTATTGTTCAAAAGCAAAGCTATCCATCCTGTTCTGGTGTTGCTGAGTCTTGGGCTCTGTGCAAAATAACCAAGCAAGCAGAGTTTATTTGATTTTTAGGTGGCTTTATAAATGCTGCCTACAAAGAATAGCAACTGTTTCTTTAGAGAAGAAAGTACTAAAGGAATTATTTTCTCTCAAAGAAATTCTCTCAAAAATTTCTCTCTTATTTTCTTGATGAAATCTTTGCATTCACAGTTTAGCTCTTGTGCTTTCAGGTACTATAATGGTTCCTTTGCTGCTTTCTTGCTGTTCGATTTTTTTCTTAGGCGGTTTTATCAGCCTTAACTTTATCTTACTTATTTCTGGAAATTAATTAAAATGTGTGGTATACTCAATGCCCATTATCTCTCACTGAATTATTAGCCTGGATAATAGAGTTAGCATGCAAGTGTCTTATAGCAGATCTGTTTCCTTTTAGTTTTCCTTCTTTTACTATGCTTGTACAGTAAAGACTGGTGTATTGTTTGTGGAAAGTGAATTGGCTTAAACAGTGCCTGATGGAATGGGCATTTTTGACCAATTAATGGCTAGCCAGACTTGAAAGCCTGAAATGAATCCAACGAATTTTAACTCAACTCATAGAAAACGTCTGACTTAAAAGCCATTTTTCCCAGCTGACTGTCCCAAGAAATAATGCTGTGGGAGACGATAGTGTAAAATGCCTGCATGCAAAGAAGTGCAATAATTTCAAATACAGACTATCTGGGTAGGTACAATTCATATTTCAGCATTAGCACACTTTTGCAATTCCAGTGTGCAACAATCTGACTCATCTTTCCACTTTAAGAAGCTCCTTATCTATTTGTAATTTGTAATCTTCTAATGTAATAATGCAGCTATCATACTGGACCTTTGGAACAAAGCTGTCTGTGAAGTGTAGGTACTGTTAATCAGTTGAAGTTTGATTTAATAGATCTTGTTTAAGATCTTACTTTGAGATTTCGGGATTGCAGTTTCTGAGGCAGTTTTGGTCGGTCATAGGAATTGTTACAGTTCCCTCTTTTGCAAATGAAAATTGAGCTGCTAAATTATGTACTTAAAAGATGTTCTTCAGGCTAAGTTAGACAGGTAGCTGTTTGAGGTTAAATTTTGTTCTGCATTTTGGCTGTTTGGTTATTGGCTCCCATGGATATGTAAATAAAGGAGCTATGTGTCTGAAGCTCTCAGAATAAAATCTTATTTGTAGGTTCTCTGCAATTGTGCATGTGTAAATCAGAAGCTGTGGAGGATGAGAGAGACTGGTCAGTCAGTTCATTAGTATGAAAACAGTTAATTCTCAAATTATTGAATGACCTTTTTCATCGATTCCCAGAATACTCATTTTGAAAACATAGTATTTGACAACACAGAAATAGAATTTGCTTGTTGTGATTCTTCCCTTCTGAATAATTTCTGGTGGTTTTCTTCATAAATTTTGAGAATCAGAGGAAAAATCCCAACAATTTACCTGTTCCTGGCACCTTTTAAACAGTGTTGTTTTCATTGTTGCTCTCCATGCACAGGTGATGGAACTAAAGTGAAGAGAATGACTGCAGCAAAGTTTTCATCTGCAGATAGCTTTTAACTCACAGAAAGCCACCATCACTGAAGTGATACCTTACTGCTTTTACCACAGCCTGCATGGGACAGAATTGAAAGAGTTATTTTGTGTTTTATGGTGATAAACTGTAAGAAATGAATGTCAATTTTTGACACACAGAAGCTTCAGAACTTAAAATGATCTAGTGAACTCTCAGTTTTAACAGATTGGTCAAACTGTAAGTGGGACAATTAAACAAACAGCAGATAAAAAATATTATGCATTATGTTTGTTTTGTAAAGGTTAATAGTTATAATCTCCAGGTCTACTAAATACAGTAAGCTTGAAACACTTCAGTTAATCTAGCAACATTTCCTCTCCAAAAAGAAGACTAAATAGCAAATTTAAAGTTCCTCAGGCTTAGCAGCAGTCATGCAACCTGAAATCCTACTACAGTTCTAAGTAGTATGGAAGGAGTCTTAAATAGTATTTCTCCAGACAGTGTTTTGAAATGTGCTTCTTGTCAGTTTTCTGGTTTTGGTTTTTGATGGTTTGGTTTTGTGTGGTTTTGGGAGGTGTGGGTTGGTGGTAGTGATGGGGTTTGGTTTGTTTTACATTACTGCAAGGATAGAACGGCAAGTTGTAGTGGTGTGGTTGTTTTATCCTGTAATAGTACAGAACTGTCTCTTCAGAGTCATAATAGAAGGCAGCAGCATCTTTGCAGTGTACTGTAGTTGCTATTGTATGGCATAAAAGCCTAAGCTTTTTCTTCCACAGTAGTAACTTTCAGTGTTTGATTTTACATACTTGATTCAGTAAATTTAAATACAGTAATTACTGTGTGTTCAGAGCATGCCTTAAAATATGTTAGCACTTTGAATAACTTTTCCTATCTTTATAGGTTTGGCTGATGGCAAGCACTGCACTTTCCCACATCTGCCTGGTAAAAACTTTGTGTACAATGCAGCAGAAGACAGATTAGAGCTGTGTGTGGATGCTGCTGGGCACTTCCCGATCGGTCCTGATGTTGAAGAGCTGGTTAAAGAGGCCTTAAGTCAAGTGCGAGCAGAAGCTACTTCAAGAAGCAGGGAAGCAAGTCCTTCACATGGAATGCTGAAGCTGGGTAGTGGTGGAGTAGTGAAAAAGAAATCTGAACAACTACATAACATAACTGCATTTCAAGGAAAGGGTCATTCCCTAGGAACTGCATCTAGTAGTCAACAACACGATCAAAGAGCCAGGGAAACACCACTTTTAAGAAAGCATAGCACAGAAACGGACTTCAGTCCTTCTGCTAAAATTGAGCCTTCTGTATTCACAGCTGCTTCTGGTAACAGTGAGCTTATTCGAATTGCTCCAGGAGTTGTGACAATGAGAGACAGCAGGCAGCTTGACCCCACTTTGATTGAGGCACAGAGAAAAAAGTTGCAGGAAATGGTCTCTTCTATTCAGGCTTCAATGGATAGACATTTGCGGGATCAGAATACAGAGCAGTCAGCATCAGTTGATGTATCTCAAAGAAAAGTAGAGGCAGTGAGTTCAACTGCTAAAACTGGGAGCTTTCAGGCTGCCTTACCTGAATCGTTTTCTGCACCAGGTGGTACTGAACTCTTGAATACTGAATCAACTGATGGTAACATGGTAAATTCTGTGGGAACAACATTCCCTGCAAGGTCTAAAGCACAAAAGGGAAATTCCGTTGAGGAGCTTGAGGAGATGGATAGTCAAGATGCAGGAATCACTAATGCAACTGAGCCAATGGATCACTCTTGATAGGTTACAATCTAATAAGGGTAGAAGAAATTACTGTTCAAATGTAATGTTTATTGGCTGGGCCACACAAAGTGATTAGTTATTAAATCTTGTATGTATGTCAAAGATTATATCATCTTATTCAGTGCATGATAAGCGTGTGATTGGCAATAGCTTTCAATATTACCATACTGCTGCCCAGGCTGGCTCTGTTACCTGTAAACTAGTTATTAGGAAATGCACTGAGATGAATATCTGCTGTACATGTGGGTTCTTGAAAATTCTTTGTAATTTTTAATTTCTTTAAAGTCTTAAAATTTAAGCCTGTGCAAGGTTCTTACCATGCTAGCATAAGGTTACTGGAAGGGCTAGAACAGGCAAAACTAGAAACATGGCAAAGTTAATTCTGTCCCAGGTACTTAATTCCAATAAAAAATACACTATAAGCATAAAATAGACATAAATTTCAAAAAGTAACTGAAACTAAACTTCTGCTCAATTTGATAATGCAGCATATTCAGTACCTTAATTACATTGTGCTGGCACTTCTCCAGTGTAATAACTTTTTCATTCATATCCTCATCTCAGAAATCTTGGAATAAGTGTAACTTTAGTAAACTAAAGTCTAAGTTCTCCTATTGTCAGTTAGGAAGCAAGTTAGAAAAAAGACCACATAGCATATGATGATATATTGAATGTGGTGTGGTTATGAATGGCTGGCTGAGCCAACACAACCACTTCTGGTGCTCTTTTGGTAGCATGTCTTTATTTCCTCCCAGATACCAAACTGGTCAGGTGGTTGTGCAACTTTTGAGACAATTATGGGAGAGAAGTTGGCAATTGCAAGTAAGAACAAATGTTCAATGGCAAATCCATTTCTTTTAGAAGACTTAGTTGCTAGCATTGGTTAGAAATGGCAAAAATGAAATAACAGCTGTCCTCTTAAAAGCAAATTAACAATTTATTGGAAGGAAATGACTCTCTAACACACATTATCCTAAAGTGTTTGGTGATAATTGAACTTTTAGAAGCTCACTGTTTACTCTGTGGGAACAAGGAATACATGCTGTTTCAGTGTCTATAAAGACTACCCACCTCTCTCAGCCTCACTTCAGTTTGTGATGCAGATTTCTCTGCATCAGTGATAATAGAGCTGGTATCCACTTAAGTAGTGTGTTCATCAGACAGACCTGTAGTGCTAGTTTTTAAAAAGCAGCCATTGTGCTTGCTCCCTAAGGATGGAATGTGTTTCTGATACTGCACTTTGCTTCCTATCTTCATAGTCATTTAAATGCACTATTGTTGCTTCTTCTCATGGTAAAATAACATTGAATGGATGAAAAGATGTTAGTACAACTTCAAAGGAATTAAGAGCATTTAAATACTGAAGTCTGTGTTTGTGCACATGTAGGTTTTTACCAGTTCACAAATGTGGTTTGTGTTGTATATGTTTGTATTCAGAAAAGTCTCCTCACTTTTTACATTTCTAATCACTTAAACAGTTCTAAGCATTAGTATGATAAAATGTCCCATGAGGAAGGATTTATTTTTGTATGTAGAACTGAAATGAAGCAAGTCTCTTAAAGAATAGCCCTTCTCTCTTGTTAATGAAAAATGCCTCTGTTGGTTAACTTTTTATGTGGATGGTACAAATATTTTATTATTTCGTACACTACTTAGAGGTAAAATATAAATATCACATTTTCACAGATAAACGAAAAATGTAAAGATCTCAAATTGCTATCTGGTAAGTTTAGCAATTTGGAAACTTGGAATGTATGAAGTAATTGGCTTGCCAGAACTGACCTTGCTGATGCACTGATTAACTGGCAGGGCTTATTCAATGAGAAACAGGATGCACATGCAGCAGCTGGAAGCCTGCCATGACTTCTGAAAACATTTAGTCTCCCATGAATCAGTCTAGCTGGCTGAAGGCTACATCTATATAGAAAATGTTGAGTAGAGGCTTGTGCTTTGTCACAGTGTTAGAAAAGTTATAGCAATGACTTGTTCCTGAGAAAGAGTTTAAATTGGGAGAGGCTGAGGGGGAAGAATCTCCTGGATCTCTTGCATTTTAGACCAGGTAACCACTGCTTTGACAGTTTTAACCTTTTCTTTATTAAAAAAAGTCTTCCTTGGCTGGAAAAATGATGAGCAAGCAGTGTATATGAGAGAATTTCAAGTTTGAAATAAATGAAAATATTTATTGCACATCATTCTTATTTCAAGGAAAAATGCTTACTTTTTTCATGCCTTTCTGGTAAGACTGCAGAAGCTTGTGTGCCTTTTACTGTGTAAAGGGGAAGGCTTGGTTTAGTTTTGACATACTTCCCATTTCAGCAGTAATTTGACATTTTCCTTCTGATCTAAATAGACATAGAAACAGATAATAGCTCTGTTTGACTCACCATTAGTGTCATTTCGGGCCCACTCAAGTCGTGTAGATCAGAACCCTCCAGTTCCTAAAAGAAGATGGTCTCAAAGGACTGGTAAAATGGTGTCAATCACAAGATCCACTGGTGTGAATTCTGGAAGGCAGGATTGTGCATATTTCTTTGCAGTGTTCTTATCTCACGTGGCTTTTTCATGCATTTAATATCAGTGGTTTTGAGAAAGACAGCTTTTGATACTCTCAAGTGAAGCTAAACTCATCTATGTGCCAGTGAGATGTGTGACTGTGCAGGAGAAGTGAAATAAAGAACTCTGAAGTGTAAGTTGGAACAGATGTTTCATTTGGTTGCTGCCAGTGGGTGCAAATGTGAGTTGAGACAAATCTGTGTGCCTGTCTAAGGAGCACCAGTGTGCTTGTTAGAATTCCCTGTTAGAGTCAGGAAAATGCTGATGGGGTACAAGGGCAGGGAAGACTTTGGCTCGTTGTGGATGAGAAGATGTGTCAGTAGGACTTCTCAAATGTCAAGAAAGATGCCCTTTGCTCAAAAAATAAAAGCAAGCAAGCCAAATTCTTTCCACCAAATTGCCTGTGGAAAGAGGTTTCGGTTTTGAGTACCCACTTTGATTACTTTCTTGTCTGAAGGCCAACCATCTTCTACACTATGTCTCATGGCAAAGAAGACACATTATTAGAAAATCCTAAATGTTGCTATGGCTTAGTATGTATAACCTGAAGAGAAGATGATTACTGAAAATACAGGCCTAGTACAAAAATAAAAAGGGGAATGAACTAGATTGCTGATGAGCATGTGGGAAACCTTGGGAGAACAGATCAGTTTTCCAGGGAAATGCAAGACTTCTACTACTTCAAATGGCTGGGTGCTTAGTAAGGTTGACTTTTTGATGGTGCTGTTTCTCTCTGAATTGTTTGCATTTCAGGAAGGGAAATAAATAGCAGATTTTCAAATGAAATCAAAAGAAATGTATTTGGGATGTCTTCCCTGTTGTAGTCACAAAACGACTGTGTGCATTTTTGGCTTTGTGAATCTCATATAGTTTACTAGTCTTGTGCTGGCTACAAAATACCAAGCTAAACGTTGCCTCTGATGGAGTGCTCTAGCAGTGTCACAGAGGCACAGTGCCACAGGGCTGTGTGCTAACAACTCTGCAAGGCCAAAAGACTTGATTCATAAAGTAGAATCTGTTGTCACTGTCACAAGGTTAGTGGAGTTGCACGCTACTTTTTCAATGCGCTGAAAATGCCAGGTATACAAAACTCATGATCACAGTTGGGAGGGTGATTCTTGGTATGAGTAGTATGGAAAATGAATGATTTAAGAAGATGCCACTGTTATCTCTACATTTGTTTGGCTCCTATATTTAAATATCAGAATCTACATGCTTTTGTAAAATAATAATAATAGTAATATGAAGTTAATCCTTTTGTTAAAAAAAGCCATAACAGAGAGTGGTTTCTTTGTTTTGCTTGTGGATATCAGTTTAGCTTCATGAAGAAGTTGCTTAAGATCTTTAGAATGCAGGATTCCCTCTGAGCCCTTATGCCTGTGGTTGAGCAATAAAAGGTTGAAACAAGAGTGGTATTTTCAGAATTATTTTACGTTTGATGAGGATTATTGCCAAGAAATGAAGGAGTGCACTTTTAGGAGGGAATGCTATTTAAAAAATGTATAAATAGGAATTAAAATAGTGTATATATTTAGAAAAAAATCTTTTTAAAAAGTAAGTGCTTTACATGTTGAATTAAAAACAAATTAGCATAGAAACTATACCATCTTCACAGTACTGGCTGTTATCCAGCAAGGTTTGGTTTGTTTTATTTGTGATTGCTGTACTAATTATATTTGATTTTTTTATCTGTAATGTAACAATAGTGTATTATAACAGTATATAGTGTACTATACTACACTTCACTGTACAGTATTTGGAATTTTCTTTGATTGCTATATTAAAACTGTAAGTTAAAACATCTGCATTGGTCTTATAAGGTGCAACTTTTATCTAGCCTTTCACACATTAGCTTGTTTATTTAATACAAAATAAGTCAGTTGAAAATACATTAATTTCTGCATTTTGCATATAGATTGCATTATACTTGTGTACATGAATACTAGTACAAAAGTTGAAAAACTGATATAACTCTTCGGGAAGTAAAATGTGATGTCATCCATTTTCCTTTAGTAATGCTTATTTTAAAAAATAACATTTTTGAAAGAAAAGGTCCTTAAGGAAAAAGTTAAAATTTTGACCTCATACCTGTTCTAAATATTTCATTGAATGTATAGGACCTTTGAGAGATTTCTAAACCATATATGTTTCATATATTTGAGACCAAAATTCATGACCTGAGTCTTTTTTTCAAAGTTATCACCAAGAAGATGTAGAAGAATGCTGACCGAGTCAGCATTTAAGATACCTTGCAATCCGTGATCTGAAACATTGGTCAAAATGTATTTCAAAGCAAAATTTTAATGTGTGCATGTAATATTGAAGTATGAATAGTATGATTTGGAAGAACAAGGCTTTTGAAAATTTGGTAATACTCAAAGATGAACATATTGGCAACTATTTAAATTATCTCTATGCTTTTCTCGCCAGTTACATATGGTACTTTGTTTCACAAATTGGCCTGAATCAAAACTTCTGAGCCTAGAAAGAAGCCATAAAACTGATCTGCAAAACTCTTGTGTTACTTCTTCCTGTATTTACTGAAAGGCTTTAATTCCAAGTGTGCTAGCATTAAAGCATTCTTTAAAATGATGGGTGTAAATATGCAGAGTTAATTTTGATTGCATGTCATATCATGAAGAACTGAAAATTATTCTTCAGAAGATTTGTATTTCAAAAGCTTAAATGCTTAATGCTAAGCTAGAAATTTGCTCGTCTTTATTAATACAGTGTTTATAATCTGAGCCAAAACCAGTACTGAATGTATGAAGCAACAAAGTTAAGTGTGCTTTCAAAGTCTTTTCATTTACTTCTGCAATTAATTGTACAGTCTTAATATTTGTCTAAATTTTTATTTTGGATTGGAATTGTTGAGTTTGGCTTGTTATTTGTTGTTTGGTTGGTTTGTCTCTTTTTTTACTTATGCATGTTCACAGCAAATCTGTTGTAACGTCGCTGTAAAACCCCAGCTTCCTGTCATCGTAAGACTCCTCAATACAACCCTATCCCTAGGGCCAGGGTGAGAGTGAACCTTGGATATTCATCAGCATGTGTAGTGAGTTACGGAAGGTGCTTTTGCTATTACACAGTCAGTTCAAACACCTTGTGCTGACTGCAGAAGTTAATTGAAATTATGTTGCTTTGCTTGATGTAGAGGCTTTGATAAATATTGGCTTCTACAGGTCTGTGATGTTTTGAGCATTTGTTACTGGGAAATAGATAAAGAAAAGTACGTGTTTGGATTCACAGTAGACTTGATGGCTAACCTGACATTGCAGAAACCCTGTTGCTACAGCTGGTTTGAAATGGATTATTTGGATTTGAATTACTTAAATTGTTGTACACTGGGTTATTCTGAACATCTGTTGACACAGGGGAATTAGGCTTTGGTGTAAGCGTGACCTCTGTTGCAGTAACTTGCAGGCACTTTAAGAGGCTTCAGAAAAGACTATTATTCTCTGTTCTGTTACTGAAAAACATTGATTGTGAGATAGCTGCAGAGACTTGTATTTGGACTTTATCCACCTCTATTTTTAAAAGACTACCTAATTTTGTTTTCTGCTGGAAATAATACTTCTAGTGGCTTGTCTTGCTGGTGGCAAATCTAATTTTACTTCTAAAGTGATCCTGTAGGTCTGGACGGGGTCTGTGCTGTTTGGAAACTTATATTCAATAAGTGAAAAATTAAAAGAAAGATGGCAGATGGAAGGAAGTTACCAGAAATTATAAGAAGGTTTAAATGGTGCTGTGGTTCTTATTAGCCAACAGTCTGTGGAGTCTGGCTGCATGAAATGCACAATCACTTCTTACAAACCCTTAAGGCATGCTTCAAGCAACTTCTTTGAGAATAAGAAAACTTGATTTTATAGGCTACTTTGTCAAGTCAGTGTGTAAGTTTTTCTTTAAAATGAAGTTTCTTTCAGATTGTCACATTGTTGTGTAAATACAGAGCAATACTTGCCAGATGGTACCTCCTGATCCTAAATTCTCCTTTCCCACGTGCACTTGTGCCACCTCTGCAAATCCTCACGAGGTCTCTTCTGATGCTGGGCTGCCTTTCCTGTTTGCTTTTCATCTGTCATTTGAACTTTTATTGTATATCCTTTTTACCACGGGTGTTTTTGTAAGTTTATTGTCTTCTGTTTATACTGCGCCTCTTAGGGACAGTGAGAGGCAACTAGTGATCACATTTCACACAAATTAGGCTGATGTATATGAAAACCTTATTACAAGCACAGAAACCTTACACAGCACAGAAAGGAACAAAGGGAGATTCCTGGGAGATGCGAGGACTTACCTGCATTTTCAGGAGAAAGGAAGAAGATGTATAAGGATTTATCAATGTTCCTAAAAATTCACCTAGTAGTTCTGTAGGGCAACCATGTTTTATGTTGTTCCATCTCCATGGTGCAATTTTAGAAGCTGCAGTGGCTCACTCCAAATCTGGGGATTTCCCTGAGATCCACCTTTCTCTTCTCCCAGGAGCAGAAGCTGCCAAATATATACATTTCAACCCAATGGGAGAGAAAGGGTGAGACCTTACCGCACATTGCCCCATGAAGGTGTAGGTTTTGTGGCAGTGAGAAAAAACACACGGAAAAGGCAAGGGCTTAACTTAAACATGTGATGAATGAAATAACTCTTATTTCTAACTATTTGTATGTTCAAATCTGCTCAAGTGCTGCTCATTTCATACCAAATCCTACATCTGAACATTGCACATACAAGAATGCACATACAAGAATACTACTTTTTTCTCCACTGTGTCTTAGAATAAGGCCCTTCCTGGCTTCCTAAGACAGATGCTGGAAATAGCAATTATTTTTGCAGGCAGCAAAGAGGGATGCAGGAAATAAAGGTCAAGAGTACCTGCTTCTTTTGTTTTCAACTTAAGAAAAGTCAAGCCATGGTACGATGGAAGAAACTAAATGCCAGTATTTATTTCTTTGGTCCCTCTGTTTTTCCTAACCGTAACTACTACTTTACCCTGCCACATTCACCAACGTATTTTTTTGATTTGTTTTCTTCCCTGCATTTGAGGTCAGCTGAGCTAGCCCATTCCCTCAGTCTGAAAACTTTGAACTCTCAGTTCTCTATTAAGCAAGCAGCCCAAAAAGTCCCAGGTATCTATTGCCACTGTGAAAATAATCTTTTTTTTATTTAACATTTTGTTTCTTTTCAACCCTAACCCTGAGGTTCTACATTGTAAACTCTCATAAACTTGCATCTTTTCACAAACTCAGAAAATACATTTGCAGTAACTAATGACCTTTCAAACCTTTCAATGACACCTCTTCTACCTGGAGAAGTGGAGCCAGGATGGAGGTGTGCAGTCTTTTGCATTTGTAAGCACCCTCTGATCTCTCTTCTGCTGGAATTCTGCAGGGCATGGGAGCAACACTGCCTTGGATAAAGAGGTAAACTACAGTTGTGCCAGCAGCAGAGGCCAGCACCTCTGGGAGTGCTGGCTGTGATACTGGCAGATTTGTCTGTGTGATTCCTGTTTTTGTAATCAGTGTTGGAAGTCTTGCTGCTAGTTTGGAAAGCTGGGGGTCAAAACACTGTTCTTTTTATAAAGTACTTTTGATTTTTGTGTAGAAAGTTAAGCCAACTGCTTTTCATCTATCACTGGGATACTATTGACCTTAGGCTGAATCTAGCTCAGGCTGTTGCCAGGACAGTGTTAGTGTTGCCTGACTGTCAGGTTGGCTCAGTCTGGCTCTGACTGCTTTAGTCCCTTTCTTTAAGAGTAATTGTTTACTCCTGGAGTTGATAAAAATCTAAGAATTAAGTTGACTTCTCTTGCATTTCTAGTGATGACTTGCTCAGATGTAATTCTAAAACCATGGGGTAATGCTAGTATCTGATTAGCAAGTGACTTGCAAGTGTCCCCTTTGGTCTCCAAAGTTGTAAATATGTTGGTGAAATTCTTTTTTTAAAACATTTGCATGCCTGACCAGAGCTATTAAAATTATTCCTCCATAATTTCCAAAATAAACAAGTGGCATTTGAGAAATTAGAAAGGTTGTTAACTGAGATTAATATTATAATCTAAGCTAGCAGTGGTATCATTACTAATTTTTGCGAGAGTTAATAGCAAGATGATAGGTGATGTCTGAGTGTAAGCTTAGGAATGTTTTTTCTCTCTTCCATTGATTCAAGGCTGTACTGCTTTTAGCCCCTAAAAGTTAATATTTGCCTGTATAGTGCCTCATTTAAGTTAATGCTCATGCCATTGAAACCATAGGAGGTGTAGTTGCCAAATCAAAGGAATACTGTCAATCAGTGTAGCTGCCATTGTACTTTGCACAGCAGATGAGGTGAGGCTTAGAGCTTTGTTTCAAAGTGACAGCATCCGTCTGAGCTGTGCAATGACACCATTTCCTTGCCCTCTGTGCTAGAGGATCCTAGTGTTGGTCTCTGGCAGGGCCATATCCCTGGAGCTGCTTTACTGATATTCTGAGCATGGGAACTGTGCTTGTTTTTTTCAGTCCAAGGCTTGATTTCAAGGCCACCTCAGAATTCTTTCAGTAGTTGTACAGCCTCCTTGATAAGCTGATATAGGCTGCTTTGGAAACATGCAAGATGTTTTGTGTGCATGATTGTCAGGGAGGTTAATGCACCAGAGTTAATTCTGAGCCCATCCAGATACACTTGACTATTTTGGTATTTTTGTGATATGGTAGCCTTTAAGCTTTTTGTTTCCACCCTCCCTACTCTAGCATGAATAATGTTAATACAGTAAAGTAAAATTCATGAAATCACGAAGTACATGCAATTCTTCTGGGTCTGAACACAGGCTGGTTGAATTAGACAAGTAACAGTACTTCCCCTCTCCAAAAGGCTGTCTAAATAGGTTGAGTCAAAGTGCCCAGAACTTGCTAACTCTTCTGGGTGAAGGGGTTGATCCTTTAAGACTTAACATTTTAAGAAAATGCTACAAAAAGCATTTAGAGAGAATTCCAACAAAATGTGATCAGCCATGAATAGAATATTGTCCTTCAGAATCTTTGATACCAAGCAGTTGGAAAAAAGAATAAACAAGACTAAGTATGACTCTGAAGGCACACAGCAAGTTGAAATTGCTCTGAACTTCAGCTTCTCTGAACTGACTATGACATGCATGACTGGAGTACGGATGACAAGCTGGAATCTTCAGTACTGAGAGAGAACAGATGCAGATAATAAGGTGCTGTGATATGAAGAACTATTTTAATTTAAAAGAGTATCTGCTGCATATCCTTTTGTTCTTCATTGGGAATTTCTTGAAACATGGGGAGGAAGCTCAGCCCCACCAGGATGATGCAAGCAAGAACACCTTGGGTGCAGAATGAGTGACAATTCAATGCTGTGACATTGAATCGAGACCAAGTCAAGCAGCTGGGTTGAAGACTTGATGGATACATGTGGTTTGACAAACATATTTGGTGTTTCAGCCAGTGCTGAGCTCTGAAGATTGCAGTCATTGGAGCAACTGGTGATAAAGTATTGAAGACTACTAAAAGGAAAGTACCTGGTAAAAAAACCTGTGAAGTCACCTACACTGAGCTTTTTCTTTATTTTAGCAATCATCAAGTGTTTCTTTTACGTTAGAGATCTTACTTCTGTGAGACTGGCAGCAACTGGCTGGGAAACTGTTTGCTGAGGAAATAAGCCACTTGTTTTGCACAATTCAAAAAACTGATTATTGAGTTTACTTTGTAGGATTTTTTCTAGATTCTTCTCTCATACCAAGAAGTCAGTTGCATGCCTTGTTGATTATTTGTGCTGAGAATTATCTTCACAAAAACTCTAGGTTCCTCTGTTGTAAGGTTTCCAAACAACCTACAGGGAGAACATTTAAGACAGACTGATTATTCTTAACTTCAAGTCAGTGATATTAAGTCTCTCGGAGAACATCCATGTACTGCTTTATTGTCCACAGAAATGTTGAATTAGCTGCCTGAATTCACAATGAGATTCTGATGCATAGCAGCAAAGAATTACAAACTTCTGCATGTGACTTCAGAGTTTTTCTATAATTTCCTTGTGACAATAGGCAGTGGGGTCATGACTGGTATTTTTTATTCATTAAAGGCTTTATCAGGAAATAGATTGAACTCTCACCAGATTGGAGCAGTAAAAAATGAGCCAAATAATACACATATGGACTTAACGTATGGCCTTATAGTGTGGTACCTTCATACCACTGCAGCTTGGTGAATTTTTTAGAAGTATCTGTGTTGCACGGGAAGGGACCTGTTTCCCAGCAGGAACAATCTGCTGTTAGTTAAGGTCATAATGAATGCCTAATAGAAGTTTTTTCCCCTGTGGATCAGCAGGAAACTAAACAAGAAGGAATAAATAATGGAACAAATGATAGGACCATCACTCCCTCTTCCAGGGCATTTTGCCCACTGAATCATCTGGGTAAGAGCAAGTGTCCTGTCTTTGGAAATGTGTTGCCCACTGCTATTAGTACTTGGCCAACACTGCAAAACCCAAGCAAGATCCAAATGCCAACAGCTGATTTAAGTGTTGTTTGGTTTTGGTTTGTCAGGAGACCCAACTAAACAGTTCTAAGGTAATGGGAAAGTGGCAAAAATGCTACTGGAAGTATGTCCACTGTGACTCAAGGGTCTGTGACCTAGGAGTGATTTGCCTCACTCTGACACCCTGAACCTGCAGCGAAGTCTTTGCACCTGGTCATGTTCTTTGGGTCTAGTCTGGAACCGAGCTCTCCATTGTCACAAGGGAGTCTTGGAAAGGGCAAACAAAGGCAGAAAGCAGTTCTTGCACAATGGAACTCAGATATTGCTGGCTGGTGAGTGTCCTATCAGAAGCCTATCAAGACTGATCCTGGTGGCTTGTGGGCTGTGACAGCTCTGATGGGATGGGAGGGGACAGTCCGTATCCTGCTACAGTGTCTGTTTGTGCCTTCTTTCTTATAAGGTCTCTGAAGAGAAAGGTAGACCTCTGGCTTGGTTTTGTGAAGCTACTAGAAGCTGAGAAGAGATAGAGAGAGGGGGATGCATCTTCATGCTTCTTTTTTTTTTTATCATGTAGGAGCAAAAGAAATGCCAAACATTAGACCTCGTCACACAGGACAGTAGCAGGAGAAAAAAAAAAAAAGAAAAAAAAAGTGAGGTGTGTATGTGCTTACTGGTGTACTTCAAGGAGAATGTTTACTGGATGTCATAACAAACTACATCTTTAGCCTATTATTCTTTTTAACAACAGGACCATCAGTACTTATTAATTTAGCAATTTGCTTCAGCTAATGCTTTCAGGATCTATTTCCTGCAAATTAGGAACACACGTGTTACTATGGGAATATACAAGAAGGTACCTATTTAGACAGTATTTTTATTTCAGACTCCTTTCACTTTGAATTAAATATGAGTGCTAAAAGATGCCATTTCATACTGTATGAGGCTGATGACACAAATCCTGTCTCAGGGTGGTTTTTATTACTTTTTCATTACAGCTTTTGTAGTTCAAAGACTCCTGCCAGAGCTTTGATGTGGGGAAACCTGCTGCGTTGTCATCTCTGGATACTAAAAGTGCATCACAAGGAATATAGGTTGGTGCTGAACACCTATTAGCAAAGACTACAAATAGAACCCTCAAGGAATGTGTTTTCTTCGTGAAAGATGCAATTATACGAGTTCGCCCTTGTAACAGTAGGTTTGTGGTGCGGTTGAAATTGGGATTTTGGTGGGTTTTGCCGCGTTTTTGCCCTCCCGTGCCTTGGGGACTGTGCCGCCGCCTGCAGTTCCTGCGTGCCCGCGCAGGGGGCGCTGCGAGCCCGGCGTTCCCGCCCGCAGGCCCTAGGAACATCGACAGTGCCGTGGGGATGTACCGGGAACATCGACAGTGCCGTGGGGATGTACCGGGAACATCCATAATGCAGTGGGGATGTACCGGGAACATCCATAGTGCCGTGGGGATGTGCCGGGAACATCCATAGTGCCGTGGGGATGTACCGGGAGCATCCATAATGCAGTGGGGATGTGCCGGGAACATCCATAATGCAGTGGGGATGTACCGGGAACATCCATAGTGCCGTGGGGATGT
>NW_024581127.1:1942987-1943325 GCF_017639235.1 Corvus kubaryi | reverse complement strand
TGGGGATGTACCAGGAACATCCATAATGCCGTGGGGATGTACCGGGAACATCCATAATGCAGTGGGGATGTACCGGGAACATCCATAGTGCAGTGGGGATGTACCGGGAACATCCATAGTGCCGTGGGGATGTACCAGAACATCCATAATGCAGTGGGGATGTACCGGGAGCATCCATAATGCAGTGGGGATGTACCGGGAACATCCATAGTGCAGTGGGGATGTACCAGGAACATCCATAATGCCGTGGGGATGTACCGGGAACATCCATAATGCAGTGGGGATGTACCGGGAACATCCATAGTGCCGTGGGGATGTACCGGGAACATCCATAGTGC
>NW_024581127.1:1940852-1942977 GCF_017639235.1 Corvus kubaryi | reverse complement strand
TGGGGATCTACCAGGAACATCCATAATGCAGTGGGGATGTACCGGGAACATCCATAGTGCTGTGGGGATGTACAGACTCCACACACGGCTCCATTTATTCAGATAACTTCTGTGAATTCCATCCTGGTGGACAATAGACTGCCCATGAGCCAGCAGTGTGCCCCGGTGCCCAAGAAGGCCAGTGGTACCCTGGGGTGGCATCAGGAAGAGCATTGCCAGCAGGTCGAGGGAGGTGATCCTGCCCCTCTACTGACCCCTGGTGAGGCCACATCTGGAGTGCTGTGTGCAGTTCTGGGTTCTTCAGGACAAGAGAGATGTGGATTTCCTGCAGCAGGTCTAGCAGAGGGCTGCAAAGATGATTAAGGGAGTGGAGCATCTCTCTTTAAATACAATTTGAAGCATAACTGGAGCACCTCATGTAGTGACAGGACAAAGGGGAATGGATTCAAACTAAAAGACAGTAGGTTTAGATTAGATATTAGGAAAAAAGTTATCACCCTTCACTAAGGATGATAAGGTACTGGAACAGGTTGCCCAGAGAAGTTGTGGATGCCCCATCCCTGAAAGTGTTCCAGGCCAGGTTGGATGGGGCTTTGAGCAGCCTGGTCTAGCGAAGATATCCCTGCTCATGGCATGGGGGCTGAAACTAGATGATCTTTAAGGTCCCTTTCAACCCAAATCATTCTATAGTTCCAGGTAAAGACTCATATAGGGAAATACTTACAACACACAGAGGTTCTGCTGGAATGTAGCTTGTACTTCATGATGGTATAGCTTCAGGAAGTCATTGCCTCTGTGATGGTGGTGGTTAGCAAATTTCCTTAAGTACATTACTGAAAAAAAAAGTATTTGGAAAGAAGATGATGGATAAGAAGCCATCTGCCGTTTTGGTGATTTATTTTGACCACTAAAGTAAAAATCACATTGCAATTAATAAAAAGAGATGGTTTGGCCCTGTGATGGATGTGAGCACCCCAGTGTCAAGTGATCACCATGACTGAGCACCTTTAAATGCTGTCCCTATCGTTCTGGTTTTTTTGACCATGCAGCTGCCAACACGTGTCTTTAAAGCAGGTGGTCCCACCGTGTTCTCCTAGGAGCTCTGTGGAGTCCACGTGTCCACCAGCACAGCTACACGAGGATGCGATGCCATGTTTCTACCAGAAAGGAAGTTGTAGCCAGGTGGAGTTCAGCTTCTCCCAGGCAACTAGTGACAGGACGAGAGCGCATAGTCTTAAACTGTGCCAGGGGAGTTTAAGTTAGACATTAGGAATTTCTTCACGGAAAGGGTGACTAAACACTGGAATGGGCTGCCCAGGGAGGTGGTGTAGTCACCGCCCATGGAGGTATTCAAGGAAAGACTGGGTTTGGCACTCAGTGCCATGATGCAGCTGACGATCTGAGAAGTCTTTTCCAACCTGATTCTGTTTGGGGGTGACCTCTTCCAAACAGACCCGGGCCGTGCCCGTGGCTGGAGCAGGCGCCCCGTAAGAGCGCTGGGTGGATGATGGATGAGACCCGCGCTTCCCGCTCCTCAAGCACGCGAGCAACCACAGGGCAAGGATTTTCCGGCAAGGAAGGGAGGCGGGAAGCGCTGCCCTCGTACGCCGGGAAAGCTCGCCCCCGGCGCGGGAGCGAGATGGGCCGAGAGCACTTCGCCCCCTGCGCTGACGGATCCACCGGCAGTAGGGCCGAGGGTGCGGGAGACGCCGCTGGACTTTTGGGCCGCTCGTAGATCCATGTCTCCGTCCCGAGCGCGTCTCTATGCTCCAGCTGTTCCCGGGAAGGGAATTCCAGCGCTAGTTACGGCGTACATCACCGGTGGCACCGCCAAGAAAGGCTTTATACGGTGCAGCGAGCGCCCTTCCCAGCTCCCTTCGATAGCTCAGCTGGTAGAGCGGAGGACTGTAGAGGCGCGGCCCGCGGGAATCCTTAGGTCGCTGGTTCGATTCCGGCTCGAAGGAGACGCTCGGTTTTGCCGCGCGGGGGCGGCCCCACCGTTACCTTTTCATTCCTTTGCCGTCGGGAGCCGCCGCCGTTGCCGCCGGCGCGGGGGCGGCTCGCGGGTGCTCGCGGCGGGGCGTTGCGGGGCCACCCCGCTCCCCCCGCCCCGGCCCCGTCACAT
>NW_024581127.1:1710786-1940452 GCF_017639235.1 Corvus kubaryi | reverse complement strand
CATCGCCCGCCGCCGGCGCGAGGCCCCGCCCCCTCCCGCCCGGCGCGCGGAGCCGCGTGCGGTCGGAGGCGGCCAATGGGGCGTCAGTCCGCCTGCGCAGATTCAAACGGCGGCTCGCGGGGGGGAGGCTGCGCGCGAGATTCGGGCGGCACCGGCCGAGCGCGCCGCGAGCGCCGGCGGCTGAGCCCGAGCGGCGGTGGCGGCCGGTGCGCGGTGGGGGCCGGGCGGGCACAGGGCAGGGCAGCGGAGCAAAGCGGCCCGCAGACGGAGGGAAGGAGGGCGGCGGGTGCCGCCGGAACCCGCGGCAACTCTGACAGCATCGGAGAGCGAGGCACAGTAGGGGCGAGAAAGGGGCCGCTGCGCGCCCCGTCCTTGCGGGCAGCGGCCAGGCCGAGCCATGCCTGACGCGCCGGGGCCGGGCCGGGGCTGAGGGCGGCCGCCGGGGCGCTGCAGGCACCGCAGGGAGCAGCGGGCCCTGGGAGGATCCCTGCCCGGCTCGAGCCTTTCTGAGGCGCCGGTACCCCGCTACGTCCCCTGCCCTGCTGTGAGAAAGGGAGCCCGGGCGGCTCGGGGGCTCTGTACTGCGCCCCGCGGCCGTGGCGGCCCCCCCTATGGTGCGCGCCGAGGATGGCGGAGAGACGGCGCAGGTGAGTGCGGGACCGGGGCGCTCTGCGCTTTCTGTCTCCCATCCCCTCCCGGGCAGTGCTGCCTTCCACGCCGCTGCCGCGAGTCCCGGTGCCCCCCCCGCGCCCCGGGATCCTGGCCAGGTGCTCCCCCCGCGCCCCGGGATCCCGGCCAGGTGCCGCCCCGCCCCTCACCGCTGCTCTCGGCCTCCTACCACTGTCCCGGCGTCGGCTGTCACTGCCCACCTCCCTCCCCCTCCGGCACTCTCGCAGGTATCTCTTCTCTCGGACTTCTGGGCACCACCTCTTGGGTACAGATCCCGCCTTTGCCCTGGCAGCCGCCCTCATTTCTGCGCTTTCGCTCAGGTCGTCTTTGTTGTAACTTACCTGGGCAACTGAGCTTGTCAGTAACAGCTACGTTGTCTCCGCAGTAGCTTTCCGCGCTGGTTATTTTCCTTCTGGTGGAGTAACCCTTTCTCCTTTTCACCTCCCAAGTGGCTTTGGCACAGCCTTGATGTAAAGTTTGGGCCTGTTGAGTTTTCCCAATGTCTTCAGTGCGCCTACTTTCTCTCGTCTGACATATTCTTTGATTGAAGATGTCATAATCTAGCCTGAAATATTCCTGAGAGATAATGTTCTGCTCAAGAGCTCCAGCAGCTGCCCTAGATGGCTTTCCTACATCTTTTTGTTTTATTTATACGAAAATGGGTGTGTCTTTGCTTTGTATTCAGAAGGTGGGTCTTGGAGAACTGTTTTGTCGCAATGGTTAGTCTTGTCTTAAATCGGTTTCTGAAAAGCGATAAAGAAATGTAAGAGAGGGATTAGTAGTGAGAAAGGAAAGGATACCCGGTGAGTTATCTATGGTATCTGGGGTTTATTGTGGATGCATACTTTTAATGGAGTTGGGGGTGGTTTCAAAGTTACACATATTAAAACTGCTTCTGCGTTTTCCTCTGACATGGAAAAAATTATAAGAGAATATTTTTCTGCAAAGCTGCAGCTAAAACAAGAAAGAAATGCTTTGGTGTTCTAGTTGTGTAAGCTGCAAAGGGCTTTGCTTGCAGAGGCTGACTGCTGAAGCTGTGTTTGGCTGTCTCAAAGAATAGCTCGGAGATAGTGTGTTTCTTGGCACTCCTAATCGGCATTTTGTAGTTTAAGGGACTTTCACCTGTGGTATTATAAGCAGTAGTTTCATTTTTGTCAAGCTTAACTTGTATTATCTCACATGGCTGTGGAGAGCCTTGGTTTCATGATTGAAAATACAACGGGTTGTGGATAGCAGAGGAAGCTTTGGTTAGAGACTGACAGCCCAAGGCGCATGCTGTGTCAGTGTCTGATGATGGTATCTCCAAAACTAAATCACTGAAGCTATGAGGTTACATAAAAGTGACTTCAAGACTTTTAATCTAGATGTGGAGTAAGGAGAAAGTGTAATAACTTTGCACGAAATGGTATTAAATTTAATCTTATATTCGTTTTATGTTAAACTGCTCTTGGTTGTTGCATTTGGAAGCTTGATTTTTTTCCTTTAATGGTTCTCAACTCAGAATTGCAAGGACAGCTAGAACAGATCTCACAAAATACGTACTTTATTGTCCCAGATGTCTTATTTGATGAAACTTGGTGGCTGCCTTCCACTTTGGTGCTGTATTTTAGCACAGTTTCATAACTGCAAAAGAATTGTCAAATGAGCTATAACAACCCCACATTTAAAAATCTTGTCTTTTTAATTGAAAGCTTAAAGTAGTAGTCCCAGCCATTCATCTGTATTTGATTTATAGTCTGTTGTAGCACTATTCTAAACAAGACTCAGGACTAGGTGGTTGTTCAGGTGGAATCGAGGTGCAGGAGAGGTTAGTGCCTGCTTGGTGCACAGAGGCACTGTCGGCTGCGGCGGTTTGGCTGTGGGATGCCAGAGAGTTCCCAGTGCAGGGCTCTAAACTGCAGCTGCCCGTGGGGCCCCCACGTTGTCTGGCACCGGCGCTCTCACCGGTGTCACTGGCGTGTATATGGAGCCCCTTCTCCTCTTCTAAATCCCCGTGAGTGTTCACGTAACTGGAGACTGCTCATGAGCTAGTTTGCTGTGCGCTGGGTAAGGAGGTTGTGTTGACAAAGGGCTTAACAAGAAGGCCAGATTTTAGTTATAAGTGAACTGTATGGCTTGCTTGGTATGAAATGGTATTATGAGAAACATATTTTGGTGTTACAATCCTAAAATATATCCCTGAAGTTTGTCAGATACCTGTGGACAAAAGAAAAAAAAGGAGGTGGTAGGGGGAAGAAAACAGTTACTTCTGAGTTTAAGTTCTCTTTTTGTAAGTCTTAAGCCACTTAATGCAAACCTCTTATAGTCATTGTGTTTGCAGCTCATTTTTTTTGAAAGTACAGTGAAGAACTTGCTGTTGGCCTTTCCACAAGTCTACTGCCTTGTCTTTCAGCAATTCAGCAGAGTTTTCATATGTTTATGTTTAACTGCTGCATCATGAAGCTAAGTAGGGCAAATGAACATATGGTGTAGGACATAGAAGCAAGTCTGCAAGAGTTGGGCATTTGCTATCCTGTGGTAATGCTTTTGAGTAAAGTATGTTCTCTGTGGCTAACAGGAGCAGACTTAATGGGAAATAACAAATAATGTGTAAGTGGTTAATCAGCATGCTGTGCTGATCATTGCGTGTTTTGGAAAATAATGGAGAGATCTCCAATCTAATCTGTTCTTAGGACACCAGCACAGGTTAATTTCATTACTGGGGAAGGAGTTTTTTTATACTTGTGGTTGAAAAATTGAAGTAACTGTCAAGGATGAGCACAACTAATACGTTTTGTTTTGAACCTGAATTTATTATATTTTTAGTGTGCTTTGTACCAATAATAAAATGGAGAAAAAATTGCACTGTGAAACTGATTTTAATTTAAGCAGTGTATTTGGATGGGAGTCCCTTCTTTGGGCCTTTGGTATAATTAATGCGGGGGCACTGCAGGCCTTGTTGTTAGACCTAGGTTTCCACATGTGTTTGAATTTATGCTAACATGAGTCACTGACACACAAGTTTTAGCGATGATTCCATGAAACACTTCCCTGTGCCGCCTGTTTGGAAGGCTTTGTTTATCCAGGCTGTGGAGTTCCGCATTTCTCCAGTAGATGGAGCGTCATCTACGTGGAGTCTCAGGGGTGCCTGGCTGCCTGCCCCTCTGGGTCCGCACTTTGAGGCTCAGCGCTGATGTCGAAGTTATTTCTTCTGGAACGTATCTGTCTTCAGAGATTTGTATCTAATTCCTGTAACACTGAGGCAACGCTTTTAGTCAAGTCAGGAGCCCACTTAAAATCTCAAATTGACGTTTACTTATTTGACATTCTTGTTGTGTTTGTTTCAGTCATGGAGGTGGATCATGAATGTGTTTTGCAGCCTAACAAACCACTCTGTTAGCTCATTCATGTAAAAGAAAGATGAAAAAATGTGTTACAAATTCACGAATCCTAAAAAGTAGTTTTTACTTCAAATTTAAGTCTCAACTTGGAATGAGTTATCTGTCCAATGTGTGGCCTTGAAATTAAAATGAATTCTGTACTTTGACATGATGAACTGCTGGAGGCAGACCTTGATATCATGCAAATCCCATACATAATTTTAGAACAATATGTACAGATTGGTAAAAAGGTACAAGTAATTAGAAAAAATAGGTTATTCAGAGGTATTTTAAACTCTCTTTTGATCTTCTTCACTCTTCTGTTGTACTTTGCAGTGAGGAAGACGATGATTTTCAATATATGGATCATGACTATGAAGTACCACAGCAAAAAGGTTTGAAGAAGATATGTAGCAAGGTGAAATGGACCCGTGAAGAGGTAATACTTTTTTTTTTTTTTTTTTGCTTTAGTCTGATCCCTACCTAATCTTCTTAGCTCATGAAATATGTTATTATTGTATTGGGGTAGCATGTAAAATTTATTGGCTGAGATTATGTCTTAACAGGATGAAAGGCTAAAGAAGCTGGTGGAACAAAATGGTACAGATGATTGGGCTTTCATTGCTAGTCATCTACAAGTAAGTTGAATCTCTGTTTCAGTTAAGTTCTCTTAATATTTATTTACTTTGGTCGTATGTCTAGCTGGGAAATGAGGTGAAATAGATCAGAAGCACGTAACAGTAAAAACTATTTTAGAGGATGCTTCTAAAATAGACTTGAGATCTAGCTCAGACCCTGAAGAACCTTATTGGCACTGTCTTCAGTGACAGTCTGAAATGATCAGAAATGCTTTCTGTTCACACTTGCTATTTGTTTTCATTATGGAATATATTCCTGTATCTTACTGTTTCCATTACTTGTGGTGGCTATATCCAGAATTCACAGGTTGCTTCTGAAGCAGTTAGAAGAGTGGGTTGCATTTGAATGATTGCTTGAAAGGAGCAGGATGAATTTCTTGAACACCATAGGCAAGAGGGTGCATGTGTTTATTTACTTGTATGTGTTTTTTGGAGTTTGTTTGTTTGGATTTGATTTTTTTTTTCAGTGATCACTGCTTCCGTGAGGTAATGGTAGAAAGTACCTACAACTAGAATTGATGGTGTTTATTTCTCTTCTGAACAAATGTTATAAAATGCCTGCTGTAAAAATATAGTAGAATCTAAGGCTGAAATCACTTCCTAGAAGTGGTGTCAAATATTAGAAATCAAAAAATTACACCTCCTCCTACCTTTGAGGTTCTTACAATATTGTCTGGGATGATGTGGTTGTATGAAATTCCATTGTAAGGTAAAAAAAGACTTGAATTCTAAATGCTGAACAGCTCTAACTTTGCATTGTTCTCATCATATTTTTGTGCAACTGTGATGCTTCTGATTTTTTTTCCAAGTGGCAAAATATAGATATCAGGGAATAAACTCAAAGCTTCTAAATTTAAGTCATGTATAAGCAAATCCATATTCCTTACATGTATGTTATTCCCTAATAAAAATCAGTGAAATAAGTGAATGGCAGAGGAGAATCAAAAAGCTTTTATATTAAGCTGTTTAAAAATACATTTGGTGATACTGATATGCAGGTGTAGTATGAATTTGCATTTAACAGATCTAACAGTTTAATAAAAACTTCTTCAGCTGAAAACAAAATAATTTGTTCTGGAGACAAAAAAAATGTTGTTCAGTTGGGCTCAAGTGAAGTTGAAAAAACATTCCACAGTTATCATAGGAAACTTGCATGATCAGGTTGCCTACTGCAGAATCATTGATGTTGGAAGGAACTTCTCTAGGTCATCTGGTTCATGGCCCCTACTCAAACAAGGTCAGCTGGAGCAAGCTGCCCAGGACAGTGTCTGTTTGGGTTTGGATATCTCCATGGATGGAGACTGCACAGCCTCTTTAGGCAACCTATTGCAACAGCCAGATAATAGAGGCTGGCATAATTCGCTCTTACCTTGTTACTGATGATCTTTTGCTAGGAATACCAAGGGTATCTCAAACTGCTGTGTTTTCAAACCCTCATTTCCTTGCTGGACTGGGCACAGGTAAACCTTCCCTCCATTCTGCCCCAAAAAAGTGAAGATGGCTTCAAGGTGGCTCTCAAGAGTGGGAGTGTAGCTTGTAATCACTTTCAGGTTTTTTTTTGTGGCTAAGGCAGACTGAAACGATTATACTGGATCATCCCATCATTTGTTTTGCTTTTCTCTCCAAATCATATTATGATTTCAGAAATGTCTGGAAGATAAAAGCACTAAAAGGCCACAATTTAAAATGTATTTCTTTTGTCAAAATAGTAACAGCTATTCTATATTGAGTCTTTTACAGCTTGTCTTCACCAGGAAATGATGATGTTTTGTAAAATAAACTGTAGTGTGCTTTTAATCATAGAGTTACTACTTGTAATTAGCTTGAAGATACTGTGAACAGTGTAATTTCAGGTGTTAGTGTTCTGGGTGTTTTTTCTGGTTCTATAGACTGCTGCTTTGTTAACTTGATCTTAGCATGGTAACACCTTTACTTGGCAGACAAGACCAGCAAAACCTTGCAATTGGTATTTGCTATCCAACAGCTTGTACTGAAGCAAGTAAATAATCATGTCCCAGTAAAAAAGTATGCTGTCCTGGGTCAGGCTCTCAGCTGCATATTTCTAAGCATCGGACCAACCCTTTCATATAGATAGTTTCTAGGAGGCTAAGTGAAAGTTACTTCTCTTTCGTAACTGGGAACAATATTTCAAAAGATCCTTAGTGAAGCTACAGAAAAGCACCATCTGTCCTGACCAGCAAAAGCAATGGTGTTTAATTAGTATGTGTTAACTAAATTTGATATGAATCTGTTTTCCTTAACACTCAAGTAAAGAGCTGAGAATACATTAATTTGGGATTTAGCAAAAAGTGTATTCTTTTATTTGAAAGAAAAAGTATTTCCTTAAAAAGTTTCTCCACTTATTTAAGTTACAGATAATGTCAAAAATAGATCAACCACAAAGTTTAGAGAAAGTGTGGAGTAATAAGGGCAAAAATAAATGCACATTTTTCTTTAAAGAGAGTAAGTTCTGAATTTGGTTATCAAGTTAGTACATTGAAGTAACTAGATTAGAGCTTCATGCAAGGTTGTTTTTTTCTGGAGAAGAGTTTTTATAAGCAAATGGAATAAGAAATAATAAGGGAGAATTTAACTATTATACTTAGAACAAAGTTCTAAATAAGTCCTTTAATTTGAAATAAGCTAATAATTCATGCTAGAATATATTTACAGCTTTATGTATTCAAGAGTTTAACAGCTACACTGGTCTTCTAAAACTCTTTCAGAATCGTTCAGATTTTCAGTGCCAGCATCGATGGCAGAAGGTACTAAACCCAGAATTGATTAAAGGTCCCTGGACTAAAGAAGAAGATCAGAGGGTAACAAAAACTAATTGATACTCTGCTCTTTAATAAAATTGGCATATGGCTGCTAAGAGTGTGTACTTTTTCTTGGGTTTCATTCCCATTTAGCTGATGTCTCATACATCTTGTGACATGGATACTTATGTTGCATTATGATGTATGAGAAGAAAAAAGTTCTCTCTTAAGTAGATGGAATGTCAGGACTGCTCAAGAATTTCATTTCCCATTAGTGAGAGTGCTGGCTGAATTATTCTAGTTTACCAAGTAGGGGGGATCTCTTTGTAGCACTAAAGATCAAAGGTCTCGTTTACATGTTTTGTTCCTCAAACCCACCAGACTTGAAGGGATTGGGAATAAGGGAAATTATTTCATAATCTATTGTTACAACCCTGAGATTAGCTCATTTGGTTAGAGCATGGTCCTAATAATGCCAAGGTTGTGAGTTTGATCCCTCTATGGGCCATTGGACTCGATGGTCCTTCTGGGTTCTTTCCAACTTGGAATGTTCTGGGAAACCATTTATTTCTGTAAAGAAGCTATCACAATGTTTTAGGCTCCTTTTTTACCCCACTGTTGTTAATCTGTATTGCAGCCTTTTGCCTGCAAAACCTGGACTGCCTGATAGGGAGGTGCAAATACAGCTTTCCTGTGGTATTTCAAATATGTTTCTTGTTCCTACTGTTTAAAACTGTTCTAAGATGTTTTAAATTACTATTTGTCAATTTATGAATATGGTCTTCCTAATCTATTTTTTTCACAGTTCTCATTAGTTTTTTAAGGAAAAGCTTCTAATTTGTAAAAACTCCCAACTTCCATTCCATTTCTAGGTGTCGAGGTGTGGGTTTTTCTTCGTATGTATGTTGATGAAAATAGTCAAATGAAATATCTTTACCGGTTTCTTTTTTGACCTTTCATAATGTCAGCTTCTGCAGTGCATGACAGAAAGGAAACTTCCAAATGTATGTTTTCATCAATATACACTTATATTCTAAACACAGAAAATTTGGAGTTAGTAATGTTTTGATTTCTTGAAAAATCATTTTTAAACCCCCAAGTCACTGTCTGCCTCCTTAGGCCTAATATCAGTTGACTATTATAATGCTATTCTAAAATGTGAGTTTATCAGTGTTCTCAGCCTTTGATTAGGTAAAATAGGTTTTGAAATTTAAATGTGCTTTCATCTGTATTCCAGGTTATTGAATTAGTTCAGAAGTATGGTCCAAAGCGCTGGTCTCTAATTGCAAAACACCTGAAAGGAAGAATAGGCAAGCAATGCAGAGAAAGATGGCATAACCATCTCAATCCTGAGGTAAAAAAGTCTTCATGGACAGAAGAAGAGGACAGAATAATCTATGAAGCTCACAAGCGTTTGGGAAACCGATGGGCTGAAATAGCAAAACTTCTTCCTGGAAGGTGCTTTTCAACTCTATTTGTGTTAAATGTTGGAATTTGAAGAGTGGTCATCTCAGTACCCTTTCAAATCTTAACTTGTTAGTCAGGGAGTATCTGTTGAAACTTATTATATTATGATATATTTTATTATATTATTATTATATTATATTATGATATTATTAACTTATTTATCTTGATAGATGCTAAAAATCTTTTGAATTTGGTATATATTCTTAAAAAGACATAAAACCCATAGAAAGACCTCTAACACTTTAGAGATATCTTCAAATTCCTTCTGATCACTTAAAAACCCTCTGTAATAGAGTTGAACTGAATTAACTGCAAGTAGTAGTAGAAGAATGATTTGATATCAAACTTGATATCAAAGGGTTTTCATTAATGTGTATTTGAGGGTGACTTTCCTGGTTTAAGATGTGATTTTTTTTTTTTTGTGTAGCACTTGTTGAACTGGACACTTGTAAAAGAAAGTCTTAGTAACCTTCAAAAGTCCAGGCTTAGGAGTCATGCATTGCAAAGTTAGTTGGTTATCATGAAGTCTCTAAGTTGAGTGAATCGTATGCATTGTTCACCTTCTATTTCTTTCAAGTTTGACTTCCAATTTCTATGGTTGTGGAAAACAAAATTTTAGTGTGTGAAGAGTTTAATGAAATAATTCTTTTACCTTGTGCTGTTAATTGAAATTCAGTGTTAAGGTTTCTGAATTCAGTTTGTGTGTTCAAGAGGTGACTGTCTAGCTGTGCGTAAGGAATGTCAACATTTGTTATCTTGGCATAATGAGAGATGTGCGCGTAAAAAATTTGCATTTTGATTAAGTGCACAATCCATGGCTCATAGTAAATCCTTCGGAGGAATGAGATGGTTGCATCTAAATAGAATTTCAGAGAGGGAAGATGAGTTTGACAGAAGAATTCCTATTTAGCTTGTTTGTTGTCAACAAATCTGAGACTTAGCTAAAGAGTGCTAAAGATCACAGACCTAGAAGATTTGTAGAGTCCAACACTAGTGGGATGAAAAAGGGGAATACTTCTTGGAGTTGATCTTAAATGAAAAATGGGGCTTTAACCAATTTTTGTTCCTACGTACCTCTACCTAAGGCTGGGAATAATAATGCTAGTATTTTAGACAGTAATGCAGTTATAGTCTACTTTTGCCTTAATGTTTGTTTAGTGTTAAAAGTGATTTCAGCGTGCTTGTCAAAATGCCATGCCTGTTTTATCCTATCCATGATCAAGGGCATGAAGAGATAGTAGGATGTTCTCCCACAAAGCGGCACATAAAACACAGAGCGGGGGTTGCAGGCTGTCAATTTTAGAAGAGATATCTTCCAGTGGCAAACACCAGCCAGAGTGCCTTTATTATGCTGTGGGACAGTAGGGTGATTGTCTTAGCTACATGTACTGCAAATTTATAGCAGAGGGGTAAATAACCTTGTGTCCACTATGTTATTCCACATATCTAAGAAAAAAGGTTCCCCCTCATGATTACAGTCAGAACCCATAGAAAGACCTCTAACACTTTGGAGGTATCTTCAAATTCCTCCCGATCACTTAAAAGCCCTCTGTAATAGAGTTGAACTGAATTTAATTTTAATTTCCGGCACACTTGAAGTTTAGTAGAAGGAAGTTTTAAAAAGGGTAGCTTTCTAGTCATTAAGCCAAAACCCCACTGATAATAGAACTTTCAGTTTAAGCTGCTGGAGCTTTCTGGATATGTGGCTTCAGATTAATCTACTCTACAAACCCTGTAAATTGTGTCATATATTAAAATTTGAGATATGGAAGCCAGTCACTGTTTTATACTTTCATTTTAGGACTGATAATTCAATTAAAAATCACTGGAATTCAACAATGCGAAGAAAGGTGGAACAGGAAGGATATTTGCAAAGTGTTATAAAGTCTGAAAGCGCTAGTTCTGCTGAACTTCAGCCCCAACCTTGCCTGACTATGGAACACTTGCACACTCAGAATCAATTTTATGTGCCTGTTCAGACACATGTAAGTTCAAAATTTAGAATAATTAGTATTTCCCAGTTTCAAATAATTGATTTGGTTTGAAATGAGAAACAAACCTGAAAGATTGAAGATCTGTTGAGTATTTTTGTGATTTTATGGCAACTTAGGATTTGTAAATCATGAATAGTTTATGTATAATAAACTAGTAATAATTTTATAGCCTCCTTTTGTTGAGGGTTTGTAAAATGTTTTATGTCTTTTTAGATTCCAGCATATCAGTATGCCTCACCAGAAGGCAGCTGTCTAGAGCATGCTCCATCTTCTTCCAACATAGTTCAGGTAAATTGTTAACATCCTTTGTAAATTAAGGAGAATTTACTGCATATTATACAGTAAAATAAATAGATGTGTATCTTCAAAATGTCTGTTAGTCTTTCACTCACCTAAATTTATATAGCTTCCTCCGTAAGTAAGCTTGCTAGTGTAGTTGGTAGTTTTAGGTAGGAAAAATGAAGCCCTCTTTATAAATCCCACAAACATGATGTTTGTGCTTATTTCTGACAGAAATATGGCTTAAAACATAGTTTACTTGTTAAATCTGGAGGCTAAATCGTGACCTATATTAGTATTACCTAGCTTATGAGAGATTTAAAGACAAGACTTTACTATTTACGTATATAGAATAAATATAACTCTGTCTGAAAAACTCAGCCTACTGTGACTTGTACTTCTGACTGTGCTTTTTTGTTCTCATTAGGTTTTATTTCTTTCTCACTGATAAACATCTTTCAATCAATTGAAGATGCTCTTTTGCAGCATTCTAAATGCTGAAGAATTAAGAAAATTTAAAGCAAATAGAAGTTGGACATATTATTTCCTTTTGCTTCTTTGGGTTCACTTGGGATATATCTGAAATTCATTATGTGATGCAGAATGAATGTAGATCTTGGTTTCTAATATGACTCCTTGGAAGAATTTTTGTGAATTTGGAATTAGTAAAAAAATGTATTTTGACACAGGGAATAATACACGTTGTGTTTCTGTTAGATAGGGGAGTTCTGTAGAGCTCTACCTAACCTGAAGTTTCCCCATGCAGGTCATCTGTTTCATGTTGCATTTTCTTTCCTGATTTGGTATAAGAATACAAGTCACAACAAAGCCTCATATGGCTTTTGACACTTTGGATTGCCCTACACAGAAAAGTATAAGATACTTTCTGCTCCTTGAAGTACTCTCTAAATTGAGGATAGTGTATATCCTTCCCTATATTTATAGCAATAATGGAAAGTGTTAAGGAGGTTAAGAGCAAACAAACCAATCAAAACCACTTCTTTAATTTTCTTTTCTGATAGTAGTGGTGGGATTGCTTGTACAGATACTGTGTCAGCAAATGCTGAGTTGAAACACTTTCTTGCACACTTAGTGAGGATAAATAACACAAAGTTTTAGAAGGCATGTGAAAACACAAGCACATAAACCAGTGTGCCGAGGCTTGGTTCTGTTAAAGACAGAATGTAGTGACTTTAGTTTAGAAAGTGTTTTAGCATGCTGATAACTTACAGGCCATATTAGAATCCAGTTAAAATACCACCTTACACACCACTTTTACATCAGATCCATCTCCTGGTTATTGGAGTTGTTTTGCTTGTGAGTGACTTCTGTACTACAAAATATGACACAACCTGAACAGTTCTGTTCCCTCTATGTGTGGATTCCTGTTAAAAGTACAGCTGTATTAAAATATAGAGTCTTTACCGTGAAGGGGTGGTGGAAGTGAAAAATAGTAATGGCTTCTTTCTTAAATTTTTCAGCAGCCATTTATTGATGATGATCCTGATAAAGAAAAGAAAATAAAGGAACTTGAATTGCTACTTATGTCAGCAGAGAATGAAATCAGAAGAAAACAAATGTCTTCTGTAAGAAATGTAAATTTCTCTAAATATTTGAATATGCATTACTGAGGTTAATCCTCAGAAATTCAGTAACGGTTGTTTGGTTTAGTGTGGTATTTTTTTCACCCGACCGTCTAAAATCAAACCTATGGCTGTTGCATTGTAAAACAAAAATCTATGTATTAGAGCTGAGAGAACTTATTTTTAGTGCAGTTTTCTAAACTGTGAAGGCAGCAGAAATATGACCAGCAATTTGGCAGTTCCTAACACCCAGTATTTTAATCCTCTTGAAGATGTAACACATTTTATATCACTGCCATTCAGTTTTATAGATCAGTAATATTGATCATCTGCTCAGTAGAGAAAGGTGAAAAATACATAGGTTTTGCCCCATTTGATTTTGAAATGTCCTGTAGATTATATTTTCCTCAAACTTCAGTGTGAGTGCTTGCAATACTTAATATCCACATTTGGACATGATGAACAGTAAATAAATATGCACTGCACACAAATTGTGTGTAAATTCAGTGGAATTTCCCTAATTCTGTAGAATTAGGGTAACTTGCAGATGACAGTCACTGACTTCCTCAGAGAGCTTTGCATATCAGACACCTAACTAACCCAACCATATTGATCCCTAGTTTAGAATACAGGTGAACTTGAGATTTTATGTGGTGCAGTTATTCCTGGCATTCTTTTGAAACAGTGCAGTGTTCTACTTATCTAGTAGAATCTGGTTTGCTTCTAGATTTCCAGTGAAAATTAAAATTTGTTTCTTGGGTACTAAGCAGGCTACTGAAATGGAATAGCCTTTTAGAAGTTTACTAAACTATTAATGCAAAATCTGCGTTAAAAAAACCCAGATCAAACAACTAGTATTTCACGCTCTAGAAACATTTTCTAATCTTAAAATTTACCTATGTTCTGTATTGAAGATGACTTCATAATATATTGGTGTTCAGGTACGCAGGAAACTTGCATCAGAGATGGCTTCCAATACAGCCCATAATTACCTAAGTTATGAGTGTGTATAAGATATGAATGTGAGGTAAGATAAAAATCTTACGCAATTTGAGAATGTTGAGTATGTTAATGTAAAGAGAAGACTAACTGCATTAATTGAAACAGATAATTGGTATTTAAAAATGCCAAAATTAATAGTTATGCTTAGTCTTTCCACACACTACTTTTTTTTTCCACCCTGCAGTCACGTAATTGACTCTTTTCAACCTCTAAGTTGAATAAAATTAACATGTTTCTTCATAACTTTTTAGCAAGCTGGAAGCTTGTCTTGTTGGTCTGGAAATTTTATCATGGAGGATTGTATGCCTAATACACTAAGTAGCCTTGAGGAACAAACAAGTGATTTCTACAGCATGGACGAGACCCGCATCACACCTGTTCAGCAGAATTCACCACCTAAGTATTTGGGTGTAGAAGCAAACAGAATGTTAACACCTCTACAAACCATTCCAGAATTTGCAGAGACACTAGACCTTATGGAAATTGTAAGTTTGTATTCCTTCTTAAAAAGAAGTGTTTAATTAGGAATGACAATTTACACAATATGTGTAAAGTACTGTTAAAATTGCCTTATTTTGTATTTGTCTATAATTTCCACCTTATCAAGTGATTTATTGCCTTTTTAAAAACAATTTTGTTTTAAAATATTCAGTATTTTATGATTGTATGAAAGACACGGGGAGAATAATTTGGGAAGAATATATGGCTTGTGGAGCTAGAGGGCTGATAGATTATCTTGGACATTGTGAAGTAATCTTGGATAAGCCTGCCTGTGTTTTGCATCTTGCCTCATAGGATCCGGTAGCGTGGAGCGATACCTGTTTTGAGCTTTCAGAGGCTGTTGTATCCCCTGTCAAGCCGGCTCCAGTAAAACTAATGCGGCTTCAACACAGTGAAGGGGCTGCTGAGTGCCAGTATAATGTTGGTATTATGCTTGATGGCAAAAACCACAGCAGCATCAGTGGGGATGAGGAAACAGTTTTTTCAACAACCTCAAACTTAACTAAGTTCAGCAATCCACCTGCTATCCTGAGAAAGAAGAAGAGATTGCGTGTTGGGCAGTCCCCGGTGACTGATCTGAACGATGGCCTGTGTAACGATGCCGTCAATGTTGCACTCAAGCGGACGCCAGTGAAAACACTACCATTTTCTCCATCACAGGTGAGTGCATCTTTAAATATGGCTAAACGTGAAGACTGTAGTGGGTGGGTTATAAATTATAAGTAGTTTCTTCCCTAGAAGTACGTTGTAGCCTAAATAAATATGTCAAAATAACTTCTTACAGCATCTGCATAAGAGTAAGTATCTTAAAAATAAATCATTAAACAACCTCTGTTTTGAAGACTGATGGGGAGGGTGGCAGCAGCAGTGACAACCTGTGTCTCAGCTCACACTTTCTCATGCGAATAATTGTTGATAGAGACCTTTTGTCTCTGTGACTTAAGTAAGTAGTAGGGATTTTAAGAAGAAAATCAAGGTTTCAGCAATAAGTGTAAGTCAAGAATAGAGTACTGGGGTTTGTCAGTAAAAGTCTTTCAGATATGTGTATATAATTCGGGGGTCTTTGCTGTTCAGCACAGTGGTGAAATTTTGTTCTGTAAGGTTGCTTTTTTCCCCCCCCTCCCCTTGTGCTTAGTTTTTCAACACTTGCTCTGGAAATGAACAATTTAACTTTGAAAATCCTGCATTTACATCGACTCCAATCTGTGGGCAGAAAGTTCTTATTACGACTCCTCTACACAAGGAAATGACACCACAAGATCAAAAGGAAAATGTGGGGTAGGTTTATTACATTAAACATCTGGTGGTGTTACTAAATTAAAGTTTAATACACGTGGGGTAATGCTATAGTGATCTCAGTACTTTTCAGGTTCATGGTGCTGATACCTGTTGTGTAAATTAAAGTATTTTAAAATGTTTCTTAGATTAATTTAATTACATTGCTAATGATAAAATATTAAAATGTGTATATGAATGCTTTTATATGCTTGAATAGTTTTAGAACTCCCACAATGAGAAGATCTCTTTTGGGTTCAACACCAAGGACACCAACTCCCTTTAAAAATGCTTTGGCTGCTCAGGAAAAAAAGTATGGTCCCCTCAGACTTATGGTATGTGATGATACTGTTTCTTTTCTTCTTTGTTGAAGTCTAAATGTCCTCTTGGTTTTGAGGTACTGTAAGCCTCCTTGTGATCCTAGAAAGCATTTTCCTGTCCTAGAGAACAACTAGAACGTGAATCAAAAACGCTTTGGATTTGGTTGTTAGGCTTGTGTAGTATGGAGGCATTATCTTCTTGAACAGTAATTTGGTGCATATAATCATTTGATCCACAGTAATCTTAAATGCATCAGTTTCATGTTTGTGAGTTGTTTTAAATTTACCTAGCCTTGCTAACACTGTATCTCTTACGAGGTGGTTACATAATTGCCTGAGATTGTAATACTTTAGGGTTTCTGTTTTTTCAAAAGAAAAATTGTAAGTCGGACAATGAATGGGTGTGGGTTCTCCAGCTGGGTAACTTAGTAAGAGCAAGCTGCTGTACATGAGTTTGACTGACCTCATTATTTTAAACAACTTTCACATTTCACTTGAAAACCTGCATTATCTTTGAATCCTCTGGACTATGTAAGAGCTGAGTTGTTCTTTGGTTTTGGTTCTTCTACAGCACTAGGACTGAAATTAGGTGTTTACCACAGTGTGATAATCTTGAGTGATGTTAGCAGTCTTCTTCATCCGAAACCCCAAAATTTTAGTATAGCAGTTCATGATCCTCTGATTCTTCTGGCTGTCACAGACTTTTTTTTTTTTTTTTTTTTTTTTGGTTTTGTTGACTATGGATAATGTTACCTTTTTTGTTAGTTTGTTCCAAATGAATTCAATTTTTGTTCTCTTCCTAGCCTAGCTAAGGTATGTTAATGCATAATAACTTTTGGAATTCAGTAGACATATGCTTTTCAAGTTCTGAAAAAATTCCAGCCAATATATATTGACTACTTCTTTTCTGCAAACACAGAAGGTAGCTCAGACTTTGCCACGGGGCTTGGCACCATCTGTGTTACCCTATAGATTCACAGTCCCTCACTATGCAAATGGAGTGGTTTGGCATTCCTGTTTCTGTCCACTATTAACCTCCTGTTCAAAATCAAATTTTGAGGGCTTAAGGGAATTCTTCTCCTGTTGGTACACAAAGGAGCCATCTGTATGGCTTCTGTGAAATTCTGTACTGTACTTAGGGCTATCAATGTCTTATTCAAAGATTTGTGTTAAAATTGGTGTAAATTCTTTTCATAACAACAGTTATACATTTCTAGCACAGTTTTTTAGTATGTTTTTATGCATGTATATATACACATATGTGTTTTTGTAGGTATTTAGTGTATATAAATTATTCCATCAGTGGATAACTATTACTAATAAGTGCAAACAAGTAGTTTGTCTTCAATGCTACCTTGCATTTTTGAAGCACTGTGTGCATGTATATGTTTTATCTGGCTAGAAATAATGTGGAGTAAAATGAACTTAAAAAAATCTTCATAGCTTTGAAATGTAGCCCTGTGGTTTTTTAACTACAGTAGCTTAGGTCCTTTCTTGCTATGTTTTGCAAGATCCCTCTTCTGGCCTACATTAGCTGAAAGTAGAATATGGTAGGAACTGGCAACTAATAGACTTCATGTGTTTTCTTCTTCAATTTTAATTAACATTTAGTCACAACCACTTGCCTTCTCGGAGGAAGACATTAGGGAAGTTTTGAAAGAGGAAACTGGAACAGATATATTTCCCAAGGAGGAAGATGACACTTTGTATAAAAACTGCAAGCAGGAGGTAATATGACAGTAGTAATTTCAAATAGGGAATAACTGCTTTTACATTATATTTTACAATTTTTCTCTGCAAAATGTTTCTTTCAGCACAACTTTTCTAAAAAAGTCAGAAAATCACTGGTCCTAGATTCACAGGAAAAAGAAGAGGTTGGGGCCCAGCGCTTAACAGAAGATAATAGTTTAGATGTACAGGTAAGAATGAAATGAAGCTAACTGAAGAGCATCACTGGCAGCAGTATTAATATGGAACTGTGTGTCTTCTGTCAACTATAATAAACTTTTGGATTGAAGCTGCTAGATTAATGCATCTAGACAGTGAAAAATACCTTCAGTTTGAAATGCTATTTTATGTACTTAAGAAATAGGTGAGCATTGGGCTTGAATTCATGCATGAATTTTTCCTTTCAGTCCTTCAGAGTAGGTAAAATAATGTGAATGCTTTACAGGTTTGTAGCAAAGCTGTTTCCATGCTGGTTACCTGTAAACTTTAACATACACAGCATGCTGAAACTCTCTGTAATATACCAGGAAGATGACATTTGCTCTTGTGCTATGCATGCTTGACAGTCTGGCAGATGTGTTCTGAAAATACATAATTGCATGTTAGGCAGCAAGTTTTTCCTGCTTCGCATAGTAGGGGAATACTTTAAGGAATATCAAGCGTGTAAAAGATGAAGTTTGTGTGCTCCCTCTGCCTAAGGGAATTTTAATACTTCTGCCTCAATAACCAAGACATTGAGAAATCGGATATGGGGCTCTTTTGGTCCCTCTGTCCTTTAAAAAGCAGCTCGGTGTTTTTCCAGTTGAATAATTGCATAGCTTATTCTTTAGTCTTGTAGGAAAACTTTGTTCTAATGAGTTCTTAATGCATGTATGTGTTCAATTCTTAAAGAGTAAATGTCTGTGCTTCTTGATTAGGTTTAAGGCTATATTCAGAATGTAGGAGCCAAGGTCTTTTTTTAAAGACTGTGTAAGGCGCTTAAGTCATGCTCCTTTCTAGCTGGTTCTCCAAATTCCCTTCTGAAGTGCCTCTTAGACTGTGCCAAGCCTTGGGATCTGCCTGTTGGGTATTCGGTGCTCTGCCACCTAGTGGGAATTGCCAGCTTCCCCAAGAACATCTCTTGTGAGGAGCAGCGGTGCTGCAGCCATTCCAGGCATAACGAAAATGCCTGGTGTTCTCTTAGTAATATCTTGCTAAGGCACGGTATATTGTGTATCGCCGATGTCTAGCTTAAGATGCACCATGACGTGGTCTGTTAAAGGCAGGGGACTGGGGAAAAGTTGATTTTCCGTCATTTTCATGAGAAATGCTGGTGCAACAGGAACATTGACTCCTAGCAAGAGAGACAGTGTAGTATCTTATTTAAAAATGAAGAATATACCAATCCTGAGGTAGAAATTGTGTGTCCATATGATGATAATTTAGGAATAAGGTCTGAGGTAGAATAAATATTTAAAGGTGGTTTAATGGGGTGTTTTTGTAAGAATGCAACTACTTATGCCACTGTTACTGTCATCTAATTTTTGGTCTTTAAAGTTGACATATATATGTCTTGCACTTTCGTATACTGAAGCTGGATTAATTTCTTTTTATTTCCATAGACATTACCAATATATAAAATTCTTCTGGAGTGATCCATCCAGTGCTTATTTCAGTTCTTAAAGCAGTTCCTCCCACTGAAACTGATGTGATCTTACTTTTTTGACTCTAGTCTCCTTTTCCTTACTTTCATGAGGGTTGTCCTAGAAGTGAATTACAAGCTTTTTTCTTTAAAACTGTTCTGTAGTTACCACTTTATCAAATCTTGTTCTTAACAAAATGTTATCAGAGTAGTGTGGCTTTAGAGTAAAGAAACTGTCTACACAGTGATGCCTAAACCATGCTAGCAGCTGCTTGTTGTACTATGCTTAGTATTGACTGTGGATTCCAGTATGGACCAGGCTAGTTCTTCATATATGGCTCATTACATTTTCTTTTCAGATTCTTTCCTAGGGTCTTTCTGATAGTATTTGCTTTGTTTACATTTTGGCTTCTCTGAACACAGCTGTTGAAGTCTTTTTGTATTAATTACTAATTATTATTCCTGTTCCCTACCCTCTTTTTTGTCAATAGTCAAAAAATGCATATACCACATCTTTATTAATGACACCATTGTTGGAAATACAGGACAACAGATGTAACCTGACATCAGAAAAACAGGATACAAATACAGCAAACAAAGCAAATGCAGTAATTAAGAAGAAACTGAATGCATGTGCTACAAAAAATGTCAAAATGGAGAAAGCTCTTCAGGTCTGGATGCAAAGAATTCTGTTAGTTCTGTTAGTGGGTTAATAAAGAAATTTTGTGTTGTTTTGTTTCTGTCTTGCGCTAATGTCTAGAATTGTTGAAATCAGTGATCCAGTTTCAGTCAGTGTTTCCATGATCCTTATTTCTTGTAAGTTGGTCATTTGTCTGCAAAGTGTTTTTCATAGCTAAGTTCCTTAAATACAACCCTGATGTTTCACACTTTGTTTCAGTGAAACAAACTGATGTTTCACTAAGATTTAGATGTGGGGGAACAAAAGCAGGGTAGGGAAGACCTGCAAAACAGGTCTGGGTGCCCAAGACTAGGAGTTAGAAAACTTGGCCTGGTGCAAACTAAACTTCTTTAGGACTTTAGTTTCTCAAATTTCTCTGGTGCTTACTCTTCATAATAAGCCTAGTGGGCTTCATTAAAGCAGAGTTCATCCATGGGTTCTGTTTGGTAGCTGTTCTTGTTACGGCCCTGTTCTTGTACATCCATATATTTTCCATACTGGTAAAACCATTGAACCTAGTTTTTCCTCTGTGTAGGTCCCTGACCACCAGCTTTAAGAAGAGATTCTTTGACCTACTTTGTACCAATTCCAGTTTGTCCCATAGGGAGTTAATGTATAAAGTTTTTTTGTCTTCTTAGAATATCTACAGCTCTGTATTAATGAAAAAATAAATTAAAAAAAAAGACAGGATACCTGGAACCTGATCTTCCATATTCTACTTAATTGCTTTAACAATGGTGTTTTCAAGTACAGAGACAACACTATTACTTTCTGATCTTTTCTTATGAGAAGGAAGAACAAAGTTCATTTAATTGTGATATTAAAGTTAAAAAAAAAAAAAAGAAAAATTTCTTTCGCTGTGAATTGCAGCTAAGGTAAATACATCTATCTGGCCCAGAAGTACGGTGTTTGGAATACTTAAAAGGGGAGCTGAGTTATAGTATACTCACAAATATTTTCATTGAACCATCTTTTTTCTTTTTTCTCTTTCCCCAGAGAAATTCCCTCTCAGTTTTGTGGCCTCTCTAACCCTAAGTCCCTTTCATGAATCAAGTTCTGCTAAATTTACAGAGAAACTCATATAGATAATTTTCTTTGTGAATCTATATGCAGAACTGATCCTTTGGATCAGTTTCTAGCTCGATGTGGGAGGGAGAGGATCTTGCATTGTTCATCATGCTACAACCAGCCAGTGCCAGGTCCAATTTGGAGCTGAAACGAATCAGCTCGAGGTTCAGTACATCATGTGAAGGTGTAGTCTTTGCTTCATGGAAAAAGCAGGACTAGTAGCTTAATTATTCCATTCGTCATTTTTATTCCTAATTCCTTTGCCATTTCCTATATATTCCCCAAAAATCTGACCGTTCTTCCATGGCTGCCACTTGGTTCAGTAAAGTTCTTCACAATCTTCTTTTTCAGCTGCCAAATTATTTTATCTTCCTTGGTGTCTCCAGACAGCTGTCAGTAATGTGTTTTTCTGCCTGCTGAACTTAGCACATTTAAAGAGGAAGATATTCAAAGAGAAGAGAACTTAATTAGCTTCCCTTTTATGTATTAATTTTGAACTAGTTAGACTATTGAAGAGTGTTTTTCATTTTGTGTGTTAGAACTTGAAGCATAACCCAGATGCACTGCTTGGGAGCTGGATTAAGGGTGGAGAGGAAGCTTTGTCACAGGTTTTAGGTATTGTACTGTAGAACTGGATCCTCTCAGTAAAGTATACTATTGCTAGGCTTTAATAACTTATTATTACTCTGAAACATTGTATGAGAATTGCTGAAGTATTTAATTTGTTAAATGAACCTTTTTAACAGAATTTTATTTTATGCAGCCAAATCGTGACTGGGAGGCAGTTGTTTATGGAAAAACGGAAGACCAGCTTATCATGACTGAGCAAGCAAGAAGGTATCTGAGCACATACACAGCTACCAACAGCAATTCAAGGTCTCTGATACTGTGATGGTCACTGCAGCTGACAACCATCTCTTTCCATTGAAACTGAAACAATGCTGAAGGCCATTCCCGTGCGATACTTGGGAATTAAATCTTTACTTTGAGAGAGTCTGCCAAGGGAAACCTTAAAGCTACCTTAAAGCTTCCTTTCTTCTTTTGACTGACAAAGAACAGACATGAAGCTCTTACATTCTTTACGAAGGGATACCGCAAACAGTTCTGCAGTGAATTTTTTAAATATTAAAAGAGTAACCCCCTATAATATAAAGAAGGGTAAAATACATTACAGTACTGACAACATACAGTTTTTAGGTCTATTTTTCATATTTATTCTTTTGACTTGCATCGCTTTTTTTATCTGTTAGAGCATTTTCAATATAGAGTAGGTTCATAGGTTGTTACTGGTTTCCAAACGAGCAACATACATGACTGAATGTGCTTTTGCTTATGTAGCATATTTCTAGTATATAAAGAAACACAATGGAAAGGAGTACAAAGGAAGGATAGAAAGTTGCACTACTAATTTTTTTGGTATGCTGCAAAACAATGAAATTAACTACAGTGTTAAATATATTTATTTGCAAATGGTACTAGAAGTAGGCAGAGGGGGGTGAATTAAGTTTAGTGTAAAGCATCAGTATTTTCTTCATAAATCTCAAAATGAGATGATTGTTGAATGTATTGTACAGTATGTAGGAACAAGGAAAATTTTGTAAATTGGAAAGGAGTCTGTTTTTATAATTTATTTCCATTTCAAAGCTTAAATGTAGATATTTATATGTATGCAGGTTGTCTAGAGGCCAATGTTGTTTCCTGTTAAAACAGCTAAAATGAAAAAAGGACAAGTTTAAAATATATGAAATAGCAGAAGAATTACAGTGGTGAAGTGTAAAAATCTATACTGTATGTTACATCTACATAAAGATTGCACTATAGCCCTAAAATCATGTTGGTCTACAACATAATTACAAGGTATTCCTGTATTGTACAGCAACTGTTCCTGTACTTTGTTTAAATATATTTAGAAAGAAATGGTGGGGTCTTATATGAGACCGAGGAGTACTTTGTCCTGCATAGGAACTAAAAACTAATGCATTTTCAATATATATATTTTATTCTTTTTTTTTTTTTTTAAAGAAACTTGGCACCTTGGATCTCAAAACAATTGTATCTGCACTTAACTTTGACCATTATATACTGACTAAATGTTTGAAGAGCAAAGAGAACATTCTTTTATTTATGAAAAATCTTTGTCCTTATTTAAAGGTATACAGGTCACAACACTTGCTTTAGTTGCCTATTTTAGGTATTTGCACTTATTTTATGTCTTTATTTTTGGTTTTGAAGGAATGTTTTGGTTTGCTTTTGTTGTAGAGGTTTTTATGTAGTTAATTTCGAGCAAGTTATAATGGAGTGCTCTCAACAGATACTGACAGGTAAATAGAATTGTACACTGTAGTTTTAGTTATTTATAATTCAAACACTCTTCCTCTCCACTCCCGGGTGTGCTGCTACAGATCGTGGCAGAATCGGCTTGCTGCTATGAGAGATGGAAAGAGCGAGCATCATATGCACTGTATGTAAAATTACATGATGTCAGGTTCTCTAGTTAACTTTATGAGATCAACCAGTACTATGCAGGGTGTGGAAAGTGTTCCTAACACTTTAATATCAAAGATGGTAGAGAAGAATTAGTTAATGGAGAATTTTAACATGTGATGAGTGGCACAAGGAAGGTAATGGGTTCTTAAACTTTTTTTAAGCATCTCAGAGCTTATACAATCCTTGTTTTTATGAGCTTTTTGATATTGGCTCTCATAGTAGTAGGCACAAACATTTTTAGCAATTTTTAATTCACATCAAAATTTTAAGGGGGGGCGGGAATCTTATTATAAGCAAGGGATCAGAAAAGGCCCATCATGCCAGGATTACTCCTCACCTAGCAAAATTTAGAGGAGCCAATTGGAATTCTTGGCAATACTAGATTTAGATGTGCATTACCAGAACAGATTTAACAGCAACATGTAACTCTGGAGACAGCATTTAATTCACAAAAAATGAAATCAGACATTAAGACAGAATGACTATCTAGAATCTGGCTGGTATATTGAAGTAGAAATGGTATCATCAAAACTACCTATACCAAGTTTAAGCATAGATTTATGGTAAGTAGTAATAATTTGTGTTGGTATTGGTTGGATCGTTTAGTTAACTCCTACTTTGTTGCTTTAGCAGGAAGGTTTTAATCTTTCATGTGTCAGGCATCTTATTACTTTTTGAATGTTGTGTGCATTTGCATTTCTTTCAGTTTATAGGTAAATTGTACATGCAGCAGCCAAACTTGCATGAAACCTAAATACATTTTACACCATATTTTTGTTCTAAGGTTTGACATAATGTGCAACAAATGCCTTGTTTATCTTAGTTTTTGTTGTACTACAAACTTTTCTTTTATGTAAGAGAATCTCACAATACAGACTGCGTTAATGTCAGAAATAAAGCATCTATGTACCAGGTTACTCTAAGTGTCTTTTGTTTGAAAACTGTAACACACAGTGCTCGTTAAAGCAACATGTATGTGTGCCTGTGGAACTGCAAGAGACCTGTGTTCTCTGAACTGGGCAGAGGCAGCAGACATGGGAATCAGTGGGTTACACAGCAGGTTGGAGTCCCTTGGCAATATCTACTTCAATCCAACCTGCATGTAAGCCTACTTGTATCTGATTATCAGTTTATATTTGTCTCTCAAAGCTGTAACACAGGTTTTTATGTATAGAAGACAATTTGAGGAATGAATGCTGACTGTGTAAAGCTTTAGTTACATTCCTTTCATTTGTAGGGTAGAAGTATTTTAGTATGTGTGCCTGAGTCTTGGGAGGTAAATGCAAGTGTAAGTTGTGCAGTGTGATTTTATTTTTTTTCCTCTCCTAAGTAGTTCTCACAAACATGTATTAATCTGAGTTAGTGTAAGACTTGAACACTGTTATTTTGATAGAAACATGGGCATTCAATGCAAAATTTTGATTTCCTTTCCCAGTTTTGTGACAATATAAATGACAAGGTAATCTGTTGAAGGAAAGGGACAAGAGGGACTAACATGAGCCATTTCTTCAGAAATAGGTCCTGGTAGTTTGTATCATCTAGCTTTAAGCTGTATGAGCAAACTCTTGACTGTTACAGGGGCTTTAGCTGTTGTAGCCAGGCCACTATATGAGTAACCTGCAAACCTGCTCATGTTTGTTTCCAAGTGTGAAGTTTTCCATCACTTGGGATGAGTGAGGTGGCTTTTGTTTGTGTCGTGGCTGGCTGCTGTTGTCTGAAACGGGGGTGAAGTGTAGGTAAAGGAAAGCAAAGTCCAATGATGCAGGAAATTAATTTTTCTGTATTGACTTTCCTCAGTGAAACAAAGTAGAGCAGATGGACAGCCAGCAAGGCAGGTTTGGCAGGATCTACAATCCTAAGTTTTATTATATGAAAACTGGAAGCTTTTCTTATGGGTCTGCCTTTTACTTGGAAGAAGTGGTCTTTAAGGAATTGATCGGTGAGAATAATCCCAGTTCCTACTGCTGTTACTCAGATTTTACATGAGAATAATGCTACTAGATTTGCACCAAACTAAAACTGATCGAATGCCTTGAGTGAATCAAGCATTGTGAAATAAGGGTTTTAACACTGAATATTAATGGACCAAGGTTGCACCATACCTATGACCAAGACACAATGCCAACAACAAAAATTTTGAAACTGAAGTTGATTCTTGCATTTGGTTTTGTGATGAATACTCTGATATGGTTCATTACCTAGGCAGAAAATATACACTGATGTCTTCTAACGCTAGACTTCATTTAATTTTTTTTCATAAGTTTCCTTGACATTGGATAAGCTGAAGCTTTATGGGCTTAAATGCTTACTTTCATGAGGAAGCTGTGGATTACTGTTTCTGTGCCAGCAGAGCCAAAAGATTGGTCCCTCTTGAAGCTGCAGCATACTGATCTGTGTGGCTTCCCCTGGAGACAGCCAGCTGATCCCTCGAGTGGGTTGGATTCTTGCCCTGCAGCTGAAGGGAACAATGGGATCCTTGTAGTTCTGCTAGCATGATGTGTTGGAAGAACAGGTAAGCTTTGGACATTTATACACAATCTTACATTTTTGTATGAAGTAAAAATCCAAATGCTCATACCCACTGTGTCACCTTAATGAAGAAACCGCAGTCGTGCAGCTTCTCTGCATCTGGAGTAAGAGATGTGGAATATGGCATTCTTCAGTTCCAGCTTGTGTTGGTGGTGTGGTTTTCTTCTTTAATTTCATTTTCTCTTCTGCTTCATTGCTGTGTGTGTTTTTTATGAGGTACAGAACTGAAAGGAGCCCTCTGACAGTGCCCACTGTTGGGCTGTAATCACCTCAGTGATGCAGTTGCTATTGCAATGGGAGTTCTGTCTACCTGCTACTATGTTTTACAGAAATTTTGGGTTCTAATTTGGATTTATTTTTAGAGTCCTCTGGATTATTTACCTGACTTCTGATTTCCTGTGTCATCACACCCCCTGATTATGAGAGAATGGATGTTAATGGCCTTAGTGCAAGCAAGATGGAAATGGGCTGTGTATTGGCTGGCAGTGATGGACATGTGTGACTGTCCCGTGTCATGGTCTGAGGGGAAGGGGTGCTTTTCTCTTTTGGGGAGAGAGAATTCTGCTTAGTTAGCATTTACTTCCTTGCCCACCGTTGGCCAGTTACTTGGTCATAGTTACTCCTTGTAAAAGTGATGTTTGGTGGTTGCACAACCATCAGAGTTTCAGAGCACCCCTTAAAGTGTTGTGCACTCTGCTTTGAAATGGTCTGTCACATAGATCGAGGAATATTTGCTCAGCTTTCTGAGGGCATCAAGTTCTTACACCAGTAGGCATTAAATAAAAAATAATTCAAAAATTATCAATAGGACATACTGGTAGAGCAGACAAAGAAAACTCGGGGAAAAGTGCTTATTGAAGGACTTCTCCTAAGCAGTGATGCAAAGTATCTCAGACGTCTTTGTAGGAACTGTCTGAACAACTGTGGCCAGCTTCAAACCACGACAACAGCACGAGCTATGCATACACGTTAGGTGGAAAGAGTTTGGAAAAGGAATCAGCTTTGTACATCGGAGCAGCTGAGGATGTGCTTCCATGTACGCGTAGGGATGAGTCGGCTTGCGCTCATCTCAAAGCTGAGCGGTGTGCGGGCGGACAGCGTCCTTGTTGCGTACCTCTCACGCTGGCAAGTGTGTGCTTGTGGCAACTCGGTGTCCGAGAGGACTCGCCCCGGCGCCGAGGCTGGGGCTGCACTGCTCAGCGAAGGGGAAGCGCGAGCTGGGCTGAGCGGGGCCGAATAGCCGGATAAATCAGCCGCCGGCAATTTACAAATGAATGCCACGTTCTCCTCAGCCATACGGAAACAGGAGATCAGCGGTGTCTGGAGGGCCCGTGTCACCAGAAGTAGGCCAGTTTGTGCGTCGTCCTGCGCTGGCAAACGGCCAGGCTTTGTGTGCTCCAGACACCAGATGGGAAGCAATTATGAGTGTGACAAGCGGGTCATCTGGCAGACACTCTGTGGACCTGCTGCTGCATAATTTTTGGCGGGAAGAGGAGAGCTTTTTCTTAGCTTTTTCTTTTCTTTCCCCTGCCTCCCCCCCCCCCCCCCCCCCCCTTTTCTTTTTTTCTTTTCTTTTTCTTTTTTTTTTTTTTTGTTGTTGTTGTTATTATTGTTAATACGGCATCTCCTTTAGCAAACTTTCAGTGACTGGGTGGGTGTGGAGCATCCTGTGTTTGCTGAGCTGATGCTCCTTTTGTGCCTTGTGGTGAGTGCTGCAGAGTGCAAGCATTTTCCCCTGGGCCAACAATAAGTGGTGGTTATGCTTGTGTTTGTACATCGTGTAGTTTGCAAATACTGGCCCACAGTGCTGGCACGGGTGTTTTATCCACTTGGCCAGCCAATCTGGGGCAGAAGACTTCCAGTGCAGAACAGGAGAATGAGAGAGCCTGAAAGCTCCTGCAGCGTGGACCTGGTTGCCCAACAGTGACCAAGAAATTTCCAGTCTCCCTGTAGGGCCAGGTGGAGGGGGTGGACCTTTTGGCAGCTGGGGCCAACATGGGACCTCATCGGTTTGTCCTTTGACTGTAGTCATTGGCCTGTGAAAGGGGAGTTTTGCGAACACGGACAAATCAGCTTAGCTGGCTCCAGCTGAGTGTGACAATGCAGCCCCTCGGCTAAGAGCCTGTTGCTAATTGCATTGGGCAAATGTGCAAAACATATTAAATCTTCCATTGCTTTTGTCTGTCTGGCTGGAGAAAAATGGCAAACATGGCCTGGGTCACCCGAGGTCGCCCTTTTCAGGCTGCAGTGGAGGCAGCAAAAGTCTGAGTAGGCAAAGGGACTCCATTGGTCCTGGCCCCAGAGAGGAGAGCCAGGGCTGGCTGGAAGCAGATGCCTCTCTCCTTGCAGAGCTCCTGAGGACTTTGGTGAACAACGTGTGGCATCTGGCTCCCTCCCACAGCAACGGCTCAGGAGCAAAGATGGGTACAAACAACATGTCAAGTGGAATTTCCCTTTACCTGAGGTCCTCCCATCTCATGCTTACAGTGAACGGCCCTCAACCATGTGTCTGTAAATAGCTGCAGAATTTGAATCCTCTGGAAATCATGTTCATTAGAGCTTTTAGGTCCAGAGCCTCAGTTCAGCTCATAGCAGACACTGTCAGCAGTTTTATGGATGGTCCTGTGCAGGGCTGAAAGTTGGACTCAATGATCCTTGTGGAGCCCTTTCAACTCAGTGTATTCTGTGATTCTGTAAAGTTTCCTGCTGGTAAGTATTTGCCCAGGAGTCATCAGCATCTGTGTTTATAACCCAGCCTGGCCCTGTACGGGTTAGCATTTTGTTCCTTGCCCTTGGGGGAGGCAGGAGTAAGCATGCACATTCCTCTTCTTTCCAGCTTTAAATGAGCAGGTAACAGCAAGGTAAGAGAAATATTGCCCTGAAGAGAATTAGTGGTTGTAAGAGCAATTTCAGGGAAGGAGCACCTGCAGCCTCTAATCCTGTTCATCTTCCCGTGGTTCAGTGCCAGGCTCTGTGACAAGGGAGGTGTGAGCACCCCAGTTCCAGCCTGCCTCCCTGCCCCATAGCAGCTCAGCTCTGCAGGTGGAAAAGCACTGGGTCTGGCTGTCAGCAGCAATCCTTGTCTACCTCATCCTTCTATGTCCTTTAAACTCTATTGCTAGAGACTGCTTGCATTCACAGCAAAGGCATGTTCTGCAAAGGTGCTTGGAGCCAGCTCTGCTTAAACAGTCAAAAATGCAAATAATTAAAAATGTTGAAAAAATTCACCATGATTGTACAAGGTCTGACTATGGCAGGATGGGAGAAAAAGATAATGCTGATTTAGTTGAAATATGTAGAGCTAAGTGAGCAGGACCACCTAGAGTGCCAGCACGTCTGTGTGTCTACTGATTGCTGACATTAGATGTCATGAAGTTTGGAGTTGAACCCACATGCATGCAGCTGTAAAGTTCAGGTAGTGGCTGGACCAAAGCACTTGCCATTATACCCTGGTAACTTTTTCCCCATTAGGCTTTATTTTTATTTTTTTAATTGAATTTTTAAAATTTTATTTAATTTTAAATTTAAAATCTGAGAGGTCATTTGGGAGATGTTTGTATGTCTAATGACTGTGGAGAGAATATTTTCAGGCAGAGTTTGTTTTTTTTGTCTCACAAAATTTTTTGTCTCACAAAAGTGTGTGATGGCAGGATAGAAGTGACTACATTGTAGCATGATGCTTACGAACCACAGTTTTTCTTCTGTGCATAACCCCAGAAGAAAATCTTTCTGGCTCTTTATGGAACATGAATGAAGCTATTGGCTACTGATTTACTTAAGCAATATGACAGCTGCAAAGCAGGTGGAACATAGATCTTGGAGGGAAGAAAGACCTTCAGACACCTCAATAGCTTTATAGCAGTGACCTTCATTTGCTGGGTTAGCTGCCAGACTTGTTCCCTACTCTGGATGCCTTGCTGTGACCTCATACCCAGCAGTGTATGAGGTATGCAGTATGCTAAAAACTCTCTTTGGGTTTGAGTGAGAAAGGAGGAGGTTGGTTCTGAAAATCTGGTAAAGGTTTGAAATGAACTGGGGAGGTGAGGGATGCAGGCACTGCCCTGACTCTGCTCTTCAGTCTGTCCCAGCAGTGCTCAGGGGCACACAGGTGCTCTGACAGACCTGGCCTGCAGCCTGTGCAGGGGGAAACACAGAAATATTTAGTTTTTACTTTTTAAAGTTGTTTAAATCCACACCTGGATGCCTTATAGCACTGGAAGATGTTGAAGCATTTGTGGAAATATTTTTCTTATCACACTGCACTGTGTGAAATGTTTTCCATGAGGAATTTCATGCATGGACCACGCACTGAGAACTAGCTGAGGTTTGTGCCACCTAAATAGAACATAGACACTCAGAGCTGGCTGTTCACAAGGGTGCAGACATGAGGGCTGTTCTTGGCTTGCTGTCCCTGCCCTGCAGCATGTGGTACATGAGCAACTCCAGTGTCCTGAGGTGCAGTGCTGCCCATGGGTCACAGTGCACAACCAGTCTGTGTTGGTGGTGACAGGCACCCTCTTACTCAGCTGTGCGCAGCCTAAGGTGCCCAGCTATCCTGGATATTTATGGAACAGTGATAGAATGAGTTCGCGTAGTACTGTTACCATCATGTGATGGAAGTCCTTTCATTTCCCAGTGTGTGACATCTGACAGGTCTCCATGCCTATGCTGGTTATCAAGATGCAGGAACCTGGATAATAGTTGTGTGCATTTGCCCTGATTAGATGGGCTTTGGGCTATTTTCTCATGGGAAATGAAAGGAAATAAAGCAGTTACTTTTGCAGTGGGTGATGGTGGTTTGTGGTAGGGTTGCTGGCTGGGAGAGGGTAAAGCCAGGTGTCCCCTGGCTCAGTGCCCCAGCAGGACACCTCTACACTGTCGTTTGGGAGCAGGTGTTGAGCCACAGGGGAAGTGTGTGTGTCAGTGGTGGTTTTGTACAACGTGCCCTCTATGTAACAAGCGCGAGGCAAGATCTCCTTGACCACGCGACGTGTTTCTCCGTAAGGTAGCTGTTGTGTCCTGTGTCTCAGACGGATGTTGCAGGCCTCATGCATGTGTTACTTTCTCTCTGAAATAAACTAACAGCCCTCCAGCTGGGAGCACAACTACATGCTGAGGAGATGACTTGGGAGTTTTCCTTCTGCTGTGGGCTCTGTGGCAGAACTACTAAAGGGGTTTTGGTGCTGACCTGATGATTTCTAGGGACAAAAGTGATTGCTGTAAATGGCTGACCTGACTATTGCATACAACTGGCTCCATAATCTCATTCATCTCTAACTTCACCCCAAACATCTGTTAGTCTATTATGGTGCATCATAAAAGAGATTAGAGGGCAGAGGGCTTTTTAGCATTTGTCAGATCCTGGAATAAGGAAGTGTTCAAATTGCCTTGAAAAATATTGCTCCTCATGGAAACTATCAGGTCCAAAACTGTGAGCAACTAAACACAGACTATGCTGAAGTTTGCACAGCTGTGTCCCTTTTGTGAAGGCAAGTGTCCTCCTTTGGCATAAAGTGAGCCCCCTCCTTGAGCCTGTGGAGAAGGCTTCCATGGCAGCAGGGCACAGTCAGAGAAGTTAGGACTGGTCAGAGCCTCCTTCAGCATTTTGATGACTGCATCATGTGCTGGCTTTGTGTTTCGGGTGGATTGCTGAAAACTGAGCAGTCCATGGGCCATCAGGAGCTGTGTGTCAACTTTATGCCTGTTCTGTCTGGCTTTTGAAACATACCTTCCCCCATCTTATATTAATAGTCACTGTTGAAGTTTTCAGCTCAGTGGCTGTGATACAATTCTGTGACTTTATAAATACACGTGGGTTTATCACAGCAGAGCAGTTTTTGTACTCTATTTTTAGGCACTTGGATTAGCTGGAGTAGATTTTTATTTTGTTGATGTCTGCTTTTACTGAGCCTTTAAATGCCCTGCAGAACAGCAATTTGCAAGCTTGTTAATACCAACACTCTCCTGAGAGAAATGCAGGCAGCTATGAGTCAGAAGGTGATGGTGCCAGCCAGGTTAGCTGGTGACATAGAGAGAGATGCGAAGATGGAGCCTGTGTCTGAGTAAAGCAGCATTTACCTCTGCACACCTGGGTGGTTGCCTGCCTCTCTTCTTCATTAGAGGATACACAGAAAGGAAGGGCAGGGATTTCCCACCCACTGGGAAGAGCATCCACAACCCTCTTACATCTCTGCAGGGTTTCTGAGAGGTGGTACACCCCCAAAAAGCTGGTTATGGACCTGGGCAACCCAGTGGGGTGACCTGAAGGCTGAGAAAATCTGTGAAGCTGACTGAGTGTCAGAGCCATGCTCTGTGTTGTGACGATGCTAGTGTGTGATGTTTGCTCTGGTAATTCATAGAATACTCCAGATGCCTGCTGGGGGCTGCTGTGTAGTGGCAAGACTGCTAAAAGCCAGCTGTTCATGGCCAAAACCAGGAGTTGTGTGAATAAGCCATTTCTCTTGCTTTTGCACAGAGGTTGTTATCAGCTGGAACGTGCAGTCTTCCTCTTTACACTGCTATCTGTGCAGAGCTGCTGGTGCCAGCTTTAGCAACTGGGCTGGGTGAGGAAGGGTTTAACTGGCCCTTTACTGATGGGGCTGAGACTGCTGACCCCCGCAGTGCTTGGATTCAGAGGGTTTCCATCTCTACTGATCACCCTGGTTAAGCTTTCATTACACAGGTGTCTCCTGCCTGGCAGTAGGGGGGGGGTGTTAGCCCTGGGAGCTGAAGCTGAGACCCTGGGTTGCAGAGAGGCCTTTGATGTGTCCAGCTGCCATGGCTGGTGTGCAAATGGGGCAAGACCCTATTCCACATGTTTGCTACAACTGATGTGTGAGCACTGCACTGACCCGTCCTCCCTGGCATGAGGAGACACAGGGGGCTGGCTGTGGCATGGCTGGGAATGTTGTGAGCCACAAGGAAGGCAGAATGGGCCAAGTCCTTCTGCTCCACAGGGCCTGTGGAAAGGGACTGCATGGCTGTTTCCCACTCCTTACCCACAGGGAGGACTGACATGGGCAAAATAGGTGCTGGAATGATGGCAACCAGACCGTAGCTGTTTTGCACAGCTGGGGTGACTCCTCTGTCACACTGTCTCATTTCTTTAGGTGGCAGAGGTCATAGAAGGAAGGGCATTACCTGAGGCACTGCACAGTCACTGAGCATCTCTGCTTTCCACACGGAGACCCTGTGTCTGGTGAGAGCCTTGTGCCTGGCTCCAAAACAGCCTCACAGCCAGAGTGCATGGGTCAGGTGTCAGCTGAGGTGGGTGCAACAGTCACAAAATAAAGGTCCTCTTGCAAAACCCCAGCATGGATGACAGCAACCTCCACTCGCAACCTTGCCTGCCATGCATCAGCTTTGTCTTTGCTGCATGTGGCTGGTGCACTGAGGCACAGAAGCCCAGCATGACAGCTGCTGGAAGTTTCCATGTCAAAGGGTTTGTCCATGGAGGAAAATTATTTGAGGCTTATTTCTTATGCCTTTTTTCCCCCCCTAGAATATTTGTGTCTCTTCAGCAATGGGATGACCCACTTCAATATGTTGTTAGCTAAATAACTTGGTATTTCTGTTTGTAAATTATTTTAAAAAATTGTTAGCCAGGTTTGGATTTTTATGTATTGCAATTGAGACTAAATGAATAGACATTGTAAGAGTCTGAATGTTGATGAACACCATTTAGAAGGGTACATTATAGATAAGTAGTGTGAAACCCGATCTGGATTATAGTGTCCAGTTCTGGGGCCCTGCAACATAAGAAAAATTTGGATGTGCTGGAGCAAGTCCAGAGGAGGTAATGAAGATGCTCAGAGGGCTGGAGCACCTGGAGAGAGGCTGAGAAAGTTGGGGCTGCTCAGCCTGGAGAAGCAAAGGCTCCTGGGAGACCTTAGAGCAGCATTCCAGTACCTAAAGGGAGCTACAAGAGAGCTGGAGAGGGTCTTTTGACAAGGGCATGTAGAGACAGAACAATGGGGAATGACTTTAAACTGAAATAGGGTAGGTTTAGATTAGATATTAGGAAGAAATTCTTCACTGTGGGTGTAGTGAGGCACTGAACAGGTTGCCCAGAGAGGTTGTGGATGCCCTGTCCCTGGAAGAGTTCAAAGTCAGGCTCGTTTTTAGCAACCTGGGCTAGTGGAAGGTGTCCCTAGCCATGACAGGGGCTTGGAACTAGGTAATCTTTAAGGTCACTGCCAAACTGGGCTGTCATTTCGGAAATTTTTGCTGTATGTACAGTGGTCCTTGTTACTCAGGCAACAGCTTTGATGAGGAGGCTGTTTTTTCCTAAGGCCCACCTTTGCTTGTGCTGGCACATCACAGGAAAAGTGTTTGGTTTTGCAGCATCAGCCACGCTGGGAGCTCATTTCACCCAAAAGTGCCTCGTCAGACACAGGGGTGAAGAACTCTGCATGCTGCAGGGGCCTTTGCATGTCTCTTCTGCTTTATGGTCCAGTGAACCTCATCCTCCCCAAAAAAGGGAGCATCAGACAAATAGATTGTGTGCTAGCTCTTGCTGTTTCACTGCTATGCAAAACCTGACGGCTCAGTAGGAAAATATCAGTCTAAAATAAAGCAGAGTCAAATGTTAGGCAGGTGAATCTGCAGGACAGGAGGTCTGATGTGGTGAAACACCTGGCTGGGACTGGGGGCTGCCAGCAAGTGTCTGCACTGAGCTGCCACCTTTGGGCCAGCTCTGAGGCCCTGCACTACTCCACAGGGCTTATCAATTAAAGGCTGTTAAATATGATGTCTCTTTTAGTAGGGACCCCAGCCTGATGGCTTAAGAAGAGGCACATCATTCACACTGCTTCCATTTCATTCTGAATTGTCCCCCTTTGAACTCAGCTCCTGAGGTTTTCTGGGCCTTCATCTAACTGAATTATATATTCCACTCCTTTTTTTCCTTCAAAACACTTCAGTATTTATATTAGTGATTTGTGTGCCCCTATATTTAAATAAGAGTTCTTCCACTTAGAAGAAGTTCTGAATACCATGTAGCTTAGGGTTAGGGTTGAGAGAGTGAAAGAGCCTATGACTCCAGGAACACTGGTGCTGGAAAAGCCATGCCAAGGCGATTCCGGCAGGACCCCAACGTTGCTGCTCCTACATGTTTCTAATCTGGACCAGCTGTGGGGATGGGGACCTCAGCCCCAGTGACAAGATGCCCTGAAGGTTAGGTTTAGGCTTCAGAGATCTACAGAGCCGACAGCTCCAGGGACACTGATGCTCGAAAAGGCATTACAAGGACATCAGGGCAGGGTGCCACCATTGCCAGCTCCACATTCTTTAATCTGAGCCACCTGTGGCAGTGAGGACCTCTGGCCCAGTGCCAAGCTGCCAGTAGGGCTAGAGTTAGGGTTGAGAGAGTCAAAGAGCCTACAGCTCCACAAACACTGGGGCTGGAAAAGGCATGCCAAGGTGATCCTGGCAGGGCCTCAACATTGCTGCTCTGCATCTTCGTAATCTGGACCACCTTGTTTATTCTGAGGATTTCACACAGGATTCCTCCCTGTACCAATCAGGTTTGGTGGGAGAACCCACTTATGGGAGGCAATTTGGTCACAAGGTTGGCAGAAGGGAATCTCTAAAACTAATGGATGGTCTCCCCTGGGCAAGTTAGAAGAGGTGGTATTACAATGGCTGGACAAAATGTCTGAGAAACCAAGGGCAGAGAAATGTAGTATGATCCTGAGTGCACCCCCTTTATTCAACCTAGGCGGGGAAGAACATGTGCTAAACACACCAAAATAGGGAAACAAGAGGCTCTGCTCCCTTCAGGTGTGCGGGGGAGTGGTGGCTCAGTTTAAGTTGGACAGCTCACTGAAGATGGATGTGGAGACATCCATTGACAGTAGCTCCCTGACCCAAAAACCAATTACTAACATTTTTAGTGGATGCTGGGGCTCACATATCAGCCCTGACTCAACAAGATGCCATCACTTGAGGAGTTGTCCCATCCAAACAGCCCTTGCTTGCAGTGAATGCGTTAGGGCTGTCACAACCAGTAACTACCACTGCAGTTAGTCTAATGTTACTGGGAGAAGAGGATAGCATAACTGTTACCATGGCAACAGGGGGCTTCCCTTCAAGCTAACTGGGACTGGATCTTTTGAAGGGGAGAACTTGGCATGACTATCTAGGGCAGCAGTGGTCCTTTGGAACCACCAACCATCAAGTTAGACTGTTGCAGATGGCCCCAAATCTTTCCCATTCAAAACTAACAAGTGTCAAACTCTATCTGCTGCCCTTGGGGGCCTGGGAGGGAATTGCCCCAGTCCTAAAGGACTTGAAAAATTGGAAAATTGTTATCCCCACTCACTCAGCTTTCAGTTCCCTGGTGTGGCCAGTTCAAAAGCCAAATGGCAAATGGAGATGAACTGTAGACTACCACCACCTCGGTGCTGACACAGACCCCTTAAGAGCAGCTGCACCAAACATCGGTGAGCTCACAGCGACCATCCAGGAACAGGGGTATGACCACTACTGATATTAAAGACATGTTTTTTATGGTGCCATTGCAGCCCGGGGATCGAGATCAGTTTGCCTTTGTGTACTGAGGCAACCATATACCTTCACTAGGCTTCCTCAGGGGTACAAGCATTCACCCACCTTAGCTCACCATGCACTGGGAAAAGAATTGGAAAAGATACCAGTAGAAGAGGGAGTGAAAGTTTACCAGTACATTGATGATATACTCATAGGAGGTATATGATATACTCATAAGGAGGAGATTGGGACTACCCAGAATAACATCATTACTCACCTCGAAGGTCTGGGGTTGAGCTGCTCACTTGTGAATCATCTACGGTGTTAAAGCTGGGATTTTAAAAACTTCACATAAATAATTGGTCTATTCGACATCTGTATTGTTTGTAGAGATTTTTAGCAGGGATCTCATCTGAGAAATCTGACTTTTTTCAATTTTTGTGTAAGTTCTGATATTTCAACTTTTCTGACTGGGTAACTTACAGAAGTAAAATTATTCTGCTGATGCCAATGTTTGAGTTTAAATACTTTCTGTATAAAGTGTGTGGTATTCCCTCAAACAGTGATGTGTCTGTGACTGACTCTTCTGGCAACCCTGTTTGCTACAGGACCTGTAAGGTGAGAGCAAAAGGGGAAGAAAGGTGGGTGGCATATCTGGGGTGGTTTTTTTTATGCATCAGTAGAAATTATTTTATATATTAACTTAGCCTAAATTCACTACAGTTTATTTAAATAAAGTGGTATGCAAAGTAATTACGCATATTTTAGTGAGTAATTCTATCACAAAGATGGTTTTGAAATGGTGAGGAGAAATTAGAAACCTTTTTATTTGTGGGAAATTAATTATAAATGACTATAAGTGGGATGGACTGTCATCCTGCAGTCTCTTTCTGCCAGGTTGGTGCCCTAGTCAGTCTCTAGTTCTGGGGAACAGAAAATTATAAATTGACATGAAACACGTCTGAAAAATGCATCTTCTCGCAGATGTTATAAATTATGACAACAGGCTTGTGTCTGGTAGTGTCAGAGGTGATGCTTTTGACTGCACAGTTAACAACTTCTGGCTTTGGTGGAAAAATGGTACAGTTCACTTATTTTTGTAATCACTATTTCACATTTTTCTGACGGTGTGCTGGAGTAAACCCAACACAGCTTTCTGTACAGCTTCATCTGGAAAATATATTGCATGTCCACATTCTCTTCCATACTCATGCTGGTATTTTTAATGCACAGCTAAAGATCAGCTATTCACAGATGAGTTCCCAGCAGAGGCCAGGTCCTGGAAAAAAATCTGTGCCAAGTCCTGTGGTGTGGACACTCACTGAGAGGACATTCCCTAGCTGCTCATACCAAACATAGGTGGTGTCTGTAATGGAAGGACCAGAAACATGACAACTTTGTACTGGACCTGTGTGAGTACGGGCAGTGTGGCAAGCAGGGAACAAGTCATCCTCTAATGGAGAGCTGTGAAGTCTCTGAAGAGTTGGTGCACCATGCCAACACCATATGCTTTCTTTCCTTGTACCCTGAAGTCTTTCCACTTGCAGTCCTGAGTCATCTTGCCTAGGCTGGGCTCCTGCAGTCCTGTGCCATCCAGCTCCGGTTGGGCTGTGGTTCAGCAGGGGCTCTCCAAAGGCAGGGTTGTGTTTGAGGTAAGTTCAGTGACTTTGTTGACAACTAGTAGGATGAAGACAAGGAGCAATTGGTTTTGTTCTCTACCAGAGCCTTAACTACCTTTGAGGAGTCTCTTTCTTGGCACTCTTATTTGATGGGAGTGAGGTGACACAAGTGTCATGTCTGGAATGTGCTCGAAGTCAGGTGTATAAAGGTGAACCTGATTTCTAACTGCTGATAGTGCCAGGGCTTTTCTCTGCACATCTGATAACAAACAATGGTTCTGCCACCTGTGCAATACTGAAACTGCTCACAAACACACTTTCAGGCTGTGGAGAACAAAGTTTGTGTTCTTTGCTATCAGGTGTTCACCTTTTTTCAGCACCATGCGCACTCCTTTACTTTCCACTAAATGCTTCCCAAAAACTATTAAGTGTCTGAGACCTGTCTGTTACCACATGCTACTTGTTTATTTTGTTATTTTTTTTTTTTTTTTAAGAATAGAACATACTTTTAATCAATAAAATAAATATCTACTACAATACAAAAAATCTCCACAGCAGTCCCTGGAATACAAGGAAATTAAATATGCTTCTTGTAAATGGCTCCTTCTCTTGTAGATCCAACTTATAAATTAAATAAATAAGAAAAATATAAATACACATATCAAGATAGAGCAATTATTAAGAAGAAATATTAACCATCTCCACCTCCATCCTCATACTGCTTAAAGCTATTAATTAACAAATTAAATACTACTACAACAATGCAACTTTCTCAACAGACAAAACTCTTGCTGTCCTGGACTGTGTTTGGGTGCTTTATGGGCCATGATAGCTACAAGGGCAGATACCACAAATGCTCACTCTCTTAATTACACCTAATTCAGCAAATGGACTTTTCCCAGTGTCTGTCCATCATCCTTATTTTTGCTTTGTTTAGTAAATGGGACCAAAAAAGGGACCTAGTGATTGCTGTTCTCCCTACTCTTTGAATGTATGTATTGCTATGCAAGGGAGCATTGAATTTACTAGGTTTACCTACATGTGTAAAAATACACATATGGGTTTCTGACAGGATTTCTATGGGCTGAGGAGGGGGCTGAAGTGTGGTTGGTGATATTTGTAAAAGGTGTTTCAGGAAACTCTTGACCACGGCTCCAACTTGGTTCAGTCATAGAGGACCTGGCGTTGGCAGGGTCAGGGTGCTCAGACCATTGCACAGGGTCAGTGTGGCAGGCTCTAATTTAAAGGTGGGTTGGGTCCCTGTGAGAAATCTGCTCTGGTGCTGTTCGGGTGTGCAGCATTCAGTGGGTGTCGGCACTGCTCTTGCACGCCGGGGCAGAGAACACATGGTCAATACCAGGTCACCACTGCCAGCACGTGGTTCACAAGGAACTCTGTTCTCCTTCTTTCCCAGGAGCAAGAAATAAAAGCAGGAGAGAAGATCATCCCAGTGTTTGGCTGCTGGACCAGAGAAGGACTTTTACTTTTGGTAAAGAGGAGGGAGAGTCTGTGTGATTTCTAGGTGCAAAGTTGTCCTCTGACTAGTTGAGCACCTCTGAAGGAGGAGCCTGTGACTGAAGCAGTGATGGACGGCTGAGCGAGAGGGCTGACAGAGGTATTTCATGAAGGTGTAGTGCTTCTCTCTCCTTGGCAGACTCTGGACTGACCTGGCTCCAGCAGTATGAAAAGCCACAGTACCTTTTAAAGTAAGAACTTCCATCCCCATCCTACTACCACTTCCACCATGTCCAGCCCTAAACAGGTTTTCCCTGCTGCCCTCCTTGGAGCCATCAGGGACATATTCTGTGTAAAAGCTATTGGGCTTCTCTATTTGTTTTCCCATTCCATGAACTTTGGTTGCTCAGGATGTTAAGCTGCAAACCTTTCCTGTGTGCTGCTCCACCCCACTCAACCAAAAGTCAGAAGACCTGGCTGCCTTTCCCTCCCATTCAGGTGGTCCCTTGGTACTCCTGAGCTGGTGACCCCTGACCAGGGCCAGCTGCCCCTCACTATCATGGCACTGTCTGTGATGGCATCTCAGTGCATTTCACTGCACTGGCTGCAGGCAAGCAAGTTTCAGATGGGAGCTCCTTCCCTCTGCTACTGTCACAGAGTAAGACCTTTATTTTTAATTTACGCTTTGGTGCACTGGCAGTTAGATTAGAGGCCATCAATACTATGAACAACAGGAGATACGCCTCCTCCAACTTTAAATGTAAAGTTCTGTATTTAGGGAAACCAGTGGTTTTTTTAATAACTAGGAGAGCACTTACAGAAGGCAAGCACTGCTCATGACTAATATAACATTGTCCATAACAGTGGTGAAAGCTTTTTTTGTAAAACTGTTCTGTTCTTTTTTGGGAGAAAAGCTGGAGGGGACTTGACCGGGAATTTCTAAATTGGAAAAAAAAAAAAAAAAAAAAAGGAGAAATTTTTTTAAAGCAAGTTCCATTAAATCCATCTATTCATAAGCACAGGTCTCTTACATGCAAATATCTCACACTTAGTCACCTAGTTGCACCATTTACAAATTTCCTTCCTCCCAGTATTTTGTGCACTTAATGTGATATTCTCTGCCACGTGGGTAAAGGGTAAATTGCTGACTAGCATTTCACTTAAAAGCAGGTTCTACAGCAGAAAGTATCCCTTGAGGTTATCCTGTTGCTCATAGTTTGATCTGACAGGACACCTTAAAACACAAATCACTTGTCATATAGCAAAACTTGGTACATATGCTTGCAAACTTGCTCAGTTCTGGCCCACTGTTTTAGAATTTTTGCATCTTTTACTCCTGACTTGAAACATCAAAACTGAAGGAAAAAAGATGTTTATCATGTGTCATTCAGCCAAGCATATCACAAGGTGTGGTTTTTATCTCATGATATGAGAGGGGAAAGACGACAAGCAGTGGTAGATCCCTGGGATTTAATGGCACTCTGTAATCAACCTGTTGCCTTGCAGGAATACACAAACCTCTTGGCAGGCTTTTCTTGTGCAAGTCTGAGCTCATTCAGACAGGACATAGAAAATGGTGAATGGGTCAGCAGTAGTCTCCGCATCATTGTGTCAAGATGTAAATCTAGTGGGATAGTTGGGATTTTAGTGTAATGCAACAAGGAAAGGCCATTGAGCTGTATCATGTTCACCATTTTTACCTTAGTTAGCCTTTCTCCCACTGTTCTGAGGCAATGGCATCAAGTAAGAAGAGGATATAATTTTCCTGGATGAGCTGTGCTGCATCTGTTCCCTCATGGATCCTAAAAACACCTTGTCCTGCTGAAGGACCTTCTGCCTTTCCAAGTGATGCTGAGCCTTATCAGTCCGCCTCAAAGGCACTGTTTGTTGCCCCCAGGTACTCTGACTTCTTCTTGTGCTTCATCCACATCTTCCTCAGGAGGCTGGGTGTCCCGCACAGGTTGCCTCCTGTCAGCGGTAGGGAAGCTTCTGCTCCTGGAGGCAGGGCCAGGTCATACTCTGTTGTCTTCCTCCAGCGCTGCCTGTGGCTAACAAATAAAACACAGATGTGTACAGAGGGCTTCTCCCCGGCCCTTCTTCCCTGCTGATGGTGACCGGGCACTCAGAACCAAGAGCTGTCTGCTAGAAAGGTGTATCCATGCCTGGCCCATCCCTGGGACTGGTAAGTCTGGAATGAGCAGAGGCTCTGTGGGTCTGGGGGCTTGGATGCTGCAGCTGCCACCACTCAGCTTGGTGGCCTTGTTCTCTCAGTGTCAGAGGGAACACTCACACAAGGGAACGGACTACAAGTGGGACCACTCTAAGTGCATCCTCTCTAGCAATTGCCACCCAACAAGGACCGGGGGGATTGCCCAAGGAGAGAGCTGGGCCCTTCCACCAAAGTTCCAGGGACCATGTGGCGGTGCCCAGGACTGGTGAGCTCCACTGGCTGAGAGGAGTGTATGGAGTGCGAGGACACTGTGACATTGAGCTAGTTACTGTCCCTCAGGAGACAATGGTGGCATCTCAAATCCCACCCAGATCCATGTCTGGGTTAACTCCCTGCTGATGAGTGCATTTGTACTGTGGTCAAGCTGTTCCTTAATCAGATTTAAAGACATAATATTTTTTTAATTAATTACACTTTATAATTACATTTTAGGGCAAATATTATAGACTTCCTAGGGGAAAAATACTTATATTTTGAATTAGGATGATTTTTTTCTAGTGATAAAGTAGAGCTGTAATGGGCACTGAGATAGCTGTATAAATGGCCATGGCTGATAATAAAATCAGCATATCCTTTACCAATCTCTCCCTGCCTTTGGGAAACAAGAGGTAAGAGGCATGGCTGGAGGGTGGGAAGGGACTTACTCTTCCACAGAAGCGTGGTTGCGTGTGGGCGAGCCTGTGACAGCCACAGCTTTCACTGTGATACGGGCAACTGGAGATGGAGGAATCTGTGGGAGGATAAAGCACATCATTAGGAAATACCACTGATGAGTAGGGACACCGGTTCATCTGAGGAAAGAGGCAGTTTTAAGAAAACCAGTAAATACTATAAATCTCTTAACAAGAGAAAGCAGGTTAAGGATTTGACTGCCCCACTCTCACCCACACAACTACCAGTTGCTCACGTGAATGTTCTCATTGAGCTCAGCACAGGCCTTGCTTGAGCGAGAGTTACACCTCCCGTCAAAGAAGGGATGCTTGCCGAACTTCTCATTCCCTAGTTTTTATGTTTAGCTTCCTGAGGCAGGGAGGTTTTGTGCAGACTGAGCAGCCCGTCTCTTGCAGGTCTCCACCTCTACGGCTGCCTGGGAAGCAGATGTCTCAGCCATCACAGCTCCTTGGGCATTCAGAAATGTTTCCCTGTTTGTTGGGTGATGCTCTGTGGTATGGGGTGCCCTGGTTATGCTCCAGTTCTGCCACAGCCCCACAAGTGCCTGATCACCCACTTCCTCCTTGTCTTATTTGATCCTAAATTGCCCACCAGAACTGAGCCACGTTTTCCCATAAACAGGTCTCTGAGAATAGCATATCCTCCAAGATGGTAAATTAAAGTGTGAATTGCCCAGAAACAGAAAAAAAAGTCAAAAATTTTGAGGTGATCTCATTATTTCAGGCAATAAGAACACTTACTGATTCTACCTGCAATCCTGAAAAAAATGTTCATATTATTGTCACTACCATAACTGGTCTTAAGCTTTCTAGGGCTATTTCTCCTTGGATTAATCTGAGACTGGGTACATTTAGATGTGTTTTTCAAGTATCCTAAGACTTAGAGACGTTTGAAATCACTTTCGCAAGCATCCTTTGAAATTTAACTGTGTTAATTATTGGTAGGTTTGATTAGATTCATTACACTGAATAACATTAGTTTGAGCCATCCTTAAGTATCGTACTGTCATTTTTCTTGTGTAGCCCAGCTATCAGCTAGAAAGCATGCTTCAGACATCCAAAAGAGTCTCTGAAGCCATAAAGTTTTGATAGCATGGTCTGGTGTTGGCCAGAAACTATTCAAAATAATTTTTTCTCTTTGAAAAAGTTCATTTTTATTAAATGCAAGGACTATGAAAATTAGGGGGGGTTGTAAGACAAAGAAGGGAGGGAGAGCATTTTAGTAAAGGTGAGTAATTTTTAACCAAAGTATTTTTTCTGTCTATTAGAGAACACATTTTGGGGTTTTGTACAATAATTTTCCCATCAACTCTTTATTGAAGTTTCTGACTTTTGAGATTATCATGTCAGGTTGGTGAACTGGAGAGTACAAATTATTTGATGCTTGTGCCACTTGAGAAATTTTTTTTTTCCCAATTTGCGAAATTCCCTGAGAGACAAGAGGCTAGTTTCTCTCAGCTGTTGCAGGTGGCTGAGTATCCAGAAGAGGAGCATGCCTGTTTCCATCCCACCACTCTTCCTGCTCCCTGAGGGGCATCTCTCTGTCCTATGCCTCTGCTCTCAGCTAAGGGATCCTCTGGCATAAATTATGTTTCAAGCTTTAACAAAGGCTGTGAAATCTGCAGGTACTGCAACAGACTGACACGCTGTTACTGTGGGACATGCTGACAGGTACAAGGTTTTAAGATGCATTGGTAGTTGATCTTGCTCTATTTGCTTACCAAGGATTTTCCGTCCAACAGGTGATTATAGGACTTGGATGACTCTCGTTCAGTAATTCCCACTGCAAAGCATAAGAAACATGATATTATCTGCAATTATCCCATTGGCACAGCTTGTATGAAAAACCTCCTTCCATGCAGTAAAACACAGACATGGACAGAGCCCAGATACAGGTTATAGTCCCACCAGATTTGGTTATAGCCAAAAGAGCAGAGTTTTCTTTACTATGATCATCTATTGTGATGTCAAAGTAAGTGATTGTGGGATTACTTAAGTCATTCTGGAAAGTCTCTCAGCTTGCTCCTGGACTTTTCGAATGAGATGACAAAACTGCCCTTAGCAGACCAAGCTAAGTGGGAGCCCTTTCCTCCTCTGTAAACACTCATGTATCTCTACAGGCAAAGAGCCCAAATGCTGCTCCTCAGCCCCCACTGCAGGTTTGTCCTGCCTAGGAGATCATTCTCTCCTTTCTGGATTGCCCTGGAGAGTTATTTTAACCTAGGCAGTGATGTGTGCTATGTCTGCCCTGTCACAGGGAGGGATTTCCACCTTTTTGCCTGTGGCTGAGTGACATCTCTCTCTGCTGTCCTCAACTCTGAAGGTTACCCTTCAGTTTCAAGTAATTGCTCATCCAATAACTTATCCCTGGATAAATACTCACTGACATTCCTGCTCACTGTGCCAAAGAAATAAATGAGTGAGGGATGCCAGTTTTTTTCTTGCAGCCAAATGCTCCTATTTGGCTGTGGGAGTGTGGACCTCTCTACTGCTCCCACCAAAGGAATATAAATAATGACAGGAAATATGGAAACAGCCAGGGTGCTGCTTATAGTGCTGTCTCCAGCACGACTTGGCAATCAGAACTGTCTTCTCCTTCTGGGGGCAATATTTGACTATGATAAATATCCTAACCAGCTTCTTGCTTCCTGCTCCACCCTCCCTCCAGTAATTCCATTAGGTACCTTACTGTATCCCTCACATCAAAGTTAATACAATTACCTCCTCTCATCTTGCGTATTAGGTACTAACAGTATTCAGCAAGTGGATCCAGGCATCAGTGCTTCAGCTAATGCCCATATTTTTTCTTTTTGTTTGGTTTTCTTTTTCTCTTATACTGTCGGATTCTTCCCTTCAGCCCATCCCTCTTATTAGATAATGTTTTAGCGAATTTTTGCAAAATATCTAAGCAAAAGAAAGTCCTCATGGCTTCAGGTTTGTAGTTGCTCCCCTCAGGACAGTGGTGGCTGGATGCAGTATGAATTCCACTTCCAGAAGTACCCTCTCACATGCTGGAATGGACTGTCCTGCTTTGCTCTTTGTGCAGGATTTCTGATGCTAGCAACAAACATGCTAATGGCCTCACCTGTGATCTTTTGTTTGTTTGTTTGTTTTTTGTTCTAATTTAAACTTAGTTTCTAAGTTCTGCATACTCATTTCCCTTTCTCCTCCTATGAAACTTGTTTTCCCCTTTTCTGCTCTTCTTTTTAGGTTCCTACAGCTTTTCTCGTTGGCACCTTTCTGTCATCCTTTACCTCTCATCTCCCCTAACAGCAGTGACCAGCAGTCCCTCCCTTCTGTCTCTCTGGCTCCCTGCCGTCCTTTACCCTGTAGCCAGTCCCAGCCACTCCTCCTCCTGTCCCTGCTCCAGTCCTGAAGCTCCAGTTCTTTTTTCAGCCACATCTTGGCTCTGGTCCTTATTTGAGATCTTTCCTTATGGCCTCAGGCTCAGTTCCTTCCTTCCCAGTTTCCCAGGCCCCTCTCTTGTCTGGTCTGTGTTCTTAATGGGATGGCTTATGTGCAGTGTGGTTGCAGGCTGGCGATATGAGGAACATGCATGTTCATGGACCTGCTTTAGAGATTTTGTACCTTTTAGCACCTAAATGTCCAGTTTCTCTTGGAAAAACATGCCATTGGGATTTCTTTAAAGGCATATGACTTGCCTGCATCTGGGTGACATTGCAAAGGAGAGCAAAAGGTATTTTTGATTAAAAGGCCATCCCATGTGAAACTACACAGCCCTGCTCCAGCTTCAGTCTTCCAAACATAACACAGCAGTGTTGGAGGAGCTGCATGACCACTCTGTTTATGTTTACTCATCTCCTTGGTTTTGTATTGGCAAGCTCTATTTTTCCTTCATGGTTTCTTACAAATATGCTGAACAAGTATTGGTTGCCAAAAATTCAGGTCTGTGGCTGACATCCAGAATCTGAAATCTCATCCCAAATGATTATGTTCTGGCTAATTCTAAGCAACTGAACAGGGATCTTATACAATAAGATGACTCAGGCAAACTCAATAATTTACAATTTATCATCTCTAAAGTATTGTCAGGGAGTGTTTATGACTCTGCATAAAGTGAGTTTATGACTCTGAATAAATTGAGCAATGCCACGGTCATTATCTCACTAATTCCTCTGGGTATTTTAAGCATGGAATTATCCTCCAGGTACGTAATAAAGTTCCTGCTTTTCTGCAAACTGGAAGACTGCAGTATCTAAAAATGTTCTCCAGGCACGGAGGAATAAAGCCCTTTCCCTGTACTTACCGTGCTGGGCAGTGCCCTTGGCGGGGCAGGCTCCCCGCTGCCCGCCCTGCAGGCAGCCCACGCCCCGCGCCTCCTCCTCGCCCCTCGCCTCGTACAGCACCTGCAGGAGCTCGCCCTGCTGGGGCTGGCGCTCCGATATGGCCACCACCTACAGGGGAGAGGAAAACCACCCCATTACACCCGGCCCTGGGGATTAGGTGGTCTGTCGAGGTCATGGGGGAGCTGAAAGGCTGCTTGTTCCTCCCACTGCTTTACTGTCATCCAAAAGGGATTTTGTCAGGTGGGGACTGAGGGATTTGTGGGATTTTGTTTGGCTCCAGCTTCTGTGCTTTGTATAGAGGTATAGGAAAATCCTGCTGGGTCTTTCTGGGACCCAGCTACTTAGTTGCACCTTTCTGTATTCTCCTCAGGAGACTGAAACCTGCTCTTTTCCAAACTGTACTGTATAGGGTATGCCTCCGAGATAACTCAGATTTAATTTCTTATTGCATCACATCTTGGAAAACCAGTCAAACTTATGCAATGTGAATTAAAAGTGCTGTTTCCTTATGGTCTGTCCTGTCTTTTGAACTTACATTTTGTACCTAGTAAATGACTACAGAGAATACGAGGCAGTGAGGAATTGGGCTCCTAGAGATTAATTTTCACAAACATTAGCTCACTCAAACAAAACTCACTGACAGCTGCAACTTTGAGCACCAGCCCTCCCCCTCATATCTCCAACAGTCTTTGAAAACAGGCATGAAAAAAATCAAGTTCTTTTCTAATCAATAAGACACTAAGCCATGGCACTCACTGTGCTGTCACAGGCAACTGGGGAGGCCAGAGCTAATGTGAATTTGAAAAAACAGGGATGCACCTCAAGGAAATGGATTCATCAGGACTGTTATGCAGGATGGTCTGGAAAGAGTTTTCTCAAGAAGATCAAAGTTCCAAGAGCACGGAAAGAGTGTTTCATACTTTGTTGGTGGTTTTCCACCCTTCCTTAAAGACTTGCTGCTGTCATACAGAGAACCACTTAAACAGGGTGAAGATCCAAACCAGCAAGGAAACAAGACAGATGGCAACTATTCAGAGTATTTCCTATTAGACTTACTTGTGTTGGAAGATCATGAGAAAAGCAGTTACTTGCATCTAACTGATGAGTGGTAGTTGCTGTCTACATGTTTTAGATATAAATATAGTTATTTTGTCTCAAGACTGAGACCAACAACTGACCGGCCCACTACTGGCATAGAAAAAGCCTTAATTCTATCTATTGCTCTGCCTTCTAACACACACTCAAGATAAAAACAAGACCCTATTCAAGTATGTCCCCTCACGCCAAATTGTCCATTTCCTCTGATTAAGTTTTAATTCAGTTTGCCATTAATCTGCAATATTCTGTGTAGGTGATTTTTTACACAGACATAAAACCACATGCAAACCCATGTTTTCCAAAACAGGAAAGAAGAAAATTCCCAACCTGACCACTTTTAACTCTTTTGTCTCCATGTACCCTCAGGAGTCTAGAGAAGGCTATACTACCTCAATCCTACTGACTAGTAGGATGAGGAGCAGAAACTGCCCAACAACAGGCAAAAATACTTCTGGAAAAGGCAGGTAAGGCAACCAAAGCCTAATCCAAGGCTGAACAGGACTTTTCTCCTATTTCTGTGGATTTTGACACACAGCCTAACACACTCTGTGTGCTGTAAACTACCTAAAGACATGCTCAGTGTTAAGTTAAAGTTAAAAGGACTACTGGTGTCCTTGAAGACAAACAGATGCCATAGGAGGCTGCAGCTGGCTCCCAGCTCTACTGATCACAAATCTGGAGCTGCCAAAAGAGCCAAGCCCCAGCACTGCTCCAATGTTTCTGAAACGAGGGTGATGCTGGTTGTGAGACGCCTCCTGTTGCTGCTTAAGCTGTTGGCATTGGCTCCCTCCAGCTGCCCCTGGACCAGGTCCAGCACCTCCCCATCCTTCTGCAGCAGCTCCTTGTAGGCTGCAGGCTCTTGTGTCCACACACGCCCTGACCACACAAACCTTGCAAGCTGCTTACCAGGGCATCACCCCCTTCACCACAGTGACACCAGTGGAGACACCTGTCTTCAGTACTAATATGATGAGACTGTGGCTGGCAAGGGTCTCTAATGACAGTCCTTGGAGTCTGCCTCGTGTGAACCGAGCTCTTCCAGCTTTCAAGGAACGTGACAAAGCTCATCTTTTCCCACCATCTCTGGAAAAATGCCCAGTGCTCTTGGACACACTTAGCTGGTGTGTGACAGAAAATGTCATCAAACCTCTGCTGCTGAGACACCTGAGGTCACTTATTTTGCATTGTCATGGAAAGAGCATTTTTGGTAAGTAGCATGCTGGCTGCAGTCACCTCTAACCCTGAAAGTGGCTTTTTTGATCAGTGTAAACCACCACGGACTTGAAACTTAACATTCTGCCTACATGTTGCACAGAATGAAATATGGCTTGGGGAAAAGAAGTAGGATTTTTATTTTGATTAATAGCAAGAATTATTTAGGCACATTGTCTATGTTTTTGAGATTCCTTGTTACATATGATGTCAGTAATGCCAAAATGCCTTCAAGCAGTAGAATCTGTATAAATAAGTTACAGTTTCATTTTCCATTACAGCTGGAGACAACAGTGCAGTCTCTATAACTGTAGTGGTTAGGTCCAAAATACTCATTACTTACTTATTTACCTTATGTGAGATAAGAATTAGGAGAAAGCAAAGCAGGCACAAAATTTAAAAGAATGACAATAACCCATGACAATAGCATATCTTCAGTGAACATCTTTGCCGCATTTGGTTGTAGCACACTTGGGAGTTCCTTATCTCCTAATTCAAGATTTCACAGTGACTTTGGCTACCTCACCCATTACTGTAATATGTAAAGACTTATCTAGGTCAGGAAACTAAACCTGCTGTAGCTTGGTTTTGATCTAAAATGGAGCTGACATTTCTCTAGGGTACCTAGGGTAAGGCAGAAGGATCAACTGGGAGTCACTTTTCTTTTCTAGACATACCAGGAGATATAAATCTGTGCAAATGACAGAGTCAGCCGAACTATGCGGAATTAGCAAACTGCTCTCTAAAAACCTACTGTTTTTAGAACCTGTAAATCCTTTGACTGGCCCAGTTTGTTTGCAGGACACCGACTCTGAAACCAGAGCTCAGCAAACTTTGCCATGCACATGAGAGCATTGAGGCCTGGCATGCCTACTGTCAGAATTAGCTGTGTTAAGAGGGAAGGGGCACGGAGGACACAGGATGGTTGCAGAGAGCCTGTTCCAACCATCCTGATCCAGGACTTAAAATCCACTGCCAACCAACAACCATCCAGAAAAGGTGACAATGAAATATCTGGCTTTGGATAAAACTTTGAAAGTTAGAGTCTGGACAACAAAATGCGTGTTAGCGGAGAAAAATCCAGATTTGTAGAGTTAAGTTCTTCTTGATGGCCTAATGCTGAGCTAATTTTTAATATGGCAGCTCTAGCATGCATAGGGGTATTTTCTACTTTCTTGCAAAGTAGCCAGGTACTGGTGTCCAGACAGTTCTACCCAAGGGATTTTGGGGCTAGAAGAAGAAGGGAAGAGAAGGGAAGGATCTACTATCATTGGAAATAATTTTTAATAGGGCAATAGGAACTGCAAATATACATATTGGTGAAATGCTCAGCTAAAATAAAAGGTGTTTCCGCCTTTCTGTCACCCTCCTGCAGTCATTATCATGCTTTTGGGATGGGTTCTTGTATGTGATGGAAGTTACCCCCCACAGTCAGTAATTTGAATGTTAAATTGCTTAATGCTACACTGCTTGAGTATTTCTGCTGCAAAAAAAAAAAAGTCTGGCAGATGTCCACGTTAGTTGCTATTTTTGTCCTTGCTGAGGATTAAAGCTGTGCATCCACTACAATCACCAGAGCAGAAGACTGTATGTCAGCTGAGGCATTTTTACAGCTCTGACTGCAGGTGCAGATGTAAAAGTGAAAAATAAATAATCATTCTGAGACTTTTCTGTGGGTCTAGAAATTGGCAATCACAACTTCCTCACAGGCACGTCTATTCCAGTATGTGCAATTTATTTCAATGCTTACTTGTGAGCTGTAAGCAGCTGCATCCCACTGAAGAAGAGGAATGTCTAAGAGGTGACTGTGCCAGTCACTTTGGTTTGAGAGCCATCCTTGTTTTTGTAGCTGGAGCTGCAGACCATTCCTCAGGCTTGGTGCTCCCACTGCTAATGCGATGCTGCCTGCATCATGACTAAGAGCCAATCAAACGACATCCTTAATTGGGGTCAGGAAAACCCCAAAGGAAAAAAACCCCAATCCTCTTAAAATACAGCAACAAAACAGGGACTTTCTTATCTTATTTTCTTAGGCCTTTACGAGTACAGTGCTGCCACAGCAGCTGATCCAATCCAAATTAAATATTAGATGCTTCCATTTAGTAGAAACAACTATCTACTGAGATTTGAAACATGATAACAGACATAGAATTGCCCTTGATTTTGATGAAAGCCAGCTGAAAATTTTCAGCTGAATAGTTCTATGAGAAATTTTGTCAAAAAAAAAAAAAAAAAAGAGGTGAATTATCTAAGCATTCTGTTTCATCAAGTCAGAATAGTTCACTTTTGGTTTGGTCAATTTCTGCTGTTTTTATATTACATGGAAAACAAAATACACCAAAGGTTTAACAAATAAAAGTGGGATATCTCAAAATGTCTTATTTTGAGTAACACTCCAGCAGTCTGACTCATCCTCATTTGGAATGAAGAGTAATTTTGAAATCTCCGCCTGAGCTGTGGGACAAAACCAATAAAACCAAGACCGTCACAATTTGGGAAAATACACACATGCATAGTTTCTACCCCAAAAAAATGACAGACATGTTACTGACTCTTCCTGGGGACCACTTCAGGTGTCCTGTGATGTACTGGGATCCTGTGATGTGCTTTAATAACCAAAAGAGGGGATGGGAGTGAGTGTGGTGAGTTTTTTTTCCAGTGCACAGATAAGTGTGGTAATGAGGACTTACAGTTCTGTGGGGACATCAGGGAATCAGCAATACAAAGAAAAGGCTCTCTAAAAATAAGGATGGAGCTGGGAAGTAGGAAAGGGCATGGAAAAAGGAAAGACCGTGGAGCAAAATACTTCAACAAAGTGCTAGAGAGGAGATAGGTCTGTGGTGAGAAGAAATGCTTTGGTAGAAGAGTCCCAAACTTGTAAGAAGTACTTTGATATGCAGAAGAGACTGTCATTCCTGCAAATCAGCTAAAAGGATTGTAGAAGCGGTTGTGAACGGGTCAAGTAGATTTAAGGAGGGAAAACTGTCTCTGAAGGCAAGAAACCTCACACCCATGTGTGAAAGCACCCGAACTTGCAAGACATTTACTCAGAGCATGAAAAATGTTCGGTTATTTGAATCTGGGGGTGCCTCGCCTGCAGGGAGTGGGTAAAGCTTCCTCTGTGCCCTCTGCACTGGGGCTGAGGCAAGGGCAGGCAAGCACTGCTGGGACCAGGGGACAAACTTCCTCCCTGGATGGCTCAGTGCCAACCTTTTGGGTCGAAATGACAGTGTTTTTCTCCCGAATTCCCTAGGATACTGGCTGCTTGATTAACATGTGTACTGATATGATTTGTTTACTTTTCATTCCTGCATGTCTCTCTGGAATTATTGTGAAGGCTCTATGGATAAGAATTAAGTCTGTGATTCCCTCAGATGGCCAGTGTTGATAAGCCACTATGTTCATTTTGACTGGCTCTTCATGGCAAGACTGTATTTTTTTTTGTTTCAAAGCGCTTCTGTAAATAAACTGCAGCTTTACAGAAACTCGCCTTTCTGTTTTGCAGCCCACTCCTTGCATCAGACACTGATGCACTTCTTTACCCTGAAGGATCTGCTTCCTATTTACCCACAGCACTTTTAAGGGTAAGCATAGCCAACTAGAATTAAAAAAAATAGGGAGAGGAAAGGAGATTTTTCTTACACTCTTTGTCAGGATGTGCTGCGTAGCTTTGTCTCGTCTTCGGGCAGGACTACATGCTGCAAAAAGAAGAACAGGAACATGGTCAGGATGCTGTGGAGGTGGACAAGTGCCTCTAAAAGTCCTCTGTAGGAGCACACTGGGGGCATGGTGGAGAGAGGGGGAACAAGAAAGGGTTTAAGGAAGATTCCAGCTGAAACAATCCAAAATAAAGTTTTCTTTGATGTCGTCTCAGAGACCATGCTCTAGCTATGGTCTAGCTATGGTCTAGCTACAATACAGACATCTGTGGACACAGGGCAACAGCCTATCCCCAGTTTCTGCACCTCTCCCATAGGCTTCCAGGAGGAACACTCTTTCTCCTTTCTCAGTTTTGATCTGGCCTTCCACCTGCCAATATTTCAGTAGGAAATGAGTAGTGTATACATTAACTTGGAGACTATTATGATTTTTATCTAGTTATAGGCTTTATCAATAAGCTCAAACTCCCTCATGACATTATTTCACTTTTACTGCATGATGTCCAAAGCACAACATTTGCACTAAGCCTAAAGTTTTCTTTTTCAATCCTCAAACTGACCCATTCAGTTCTTTAGCTTGGGACATTTTGCTTAAAGTCTGTTTCTCAATTTTATTTCTTAGATCCATGAAGACACCAAAATCATAGAACAACTAGCCAATAGACACACAGGATGCCAGGTCCATAAGCCAAGTTTTTGTCTGGACTGAAGCAATTGGTTTTGGGTGACAGTTTTACTGGACTAAGTGAAGGCTCTTTAAACTCTTGTTGTTTGAGTTAGACTTGAAACTGGCCTGAAAGACTGTGATACTCCCAGCTCTCCCTCTCATCATTTCTTACCCTGCCTTGTGTTCAGGCTACTGGAGCTGCAGGATTTAGCTGCCAGTGACAGAAACAGGCTTGCAAAAAGCTGCCAAATGTGGAGAATTAACTCCGTTTCTAAAGGCTGACCCTGGGGGCAAGGCACGTGAATGGGGGTTTCCTATTCAGGCTCTGTGTATAATCCAAAGGCTTTGAAGAGCCAGGAAGGTTTGTTATAGGATGATGGGTGACTCCTACTCCCCAGGTGAGCTTTCCTTGACGTTGTTGGCATACATTTAACTCCAGGACTCGCAGTGCTTATCGCTGCTATGTATTACTGTTTGCAGAGTTTTGGAGCTGTGGAAGCAGCTGGAGGTCATCCAAGGCTGCTTGTTACCGCAGCCAAACTCCTCAGATGGCAGGAATAACAAGTGACTGGGCTTTCCAGGGCTCTGCTACAAGCAGAGCTGGCAGCGAGACCAAGGTCACTCTTCCTAGAGAGCCTGTGTGTGTCTAGCAGCCACCCCTCCACACCCCAGTGAGGATCTAAGTACCGAGCATTAGGACCCCACCAGAGAGGACATTCTGGCCTGTGCTGTGGCTGTAGTGGAACTGGACAGGAACATGGGAGGGCCCCTGGGGCAGCCCATTGCAGCACAGGGCACTTCCACACTGAACTCATCACAAGTAAGTTATTTGCCTGCCCAGAGTGTGCTAAGCTGTCAGTATGATTATGGTCTGTTCTGCACGGTGTGGTATCCTCAGGGATCCTTACTGTCTTCTCCTGCAGGACACTTTTTATATTTTAAACCATGGTGAGTGTGGGATGAAAGCCAGACAAACATAATGAAGGTGGTTTGGGGTTTTTTAAAGCTAGGAATATGCTGTAAGTTGTTTATGAAGCAGCTTCCATCACCTTTACTTCTGGAATTTCACTGTGTGAGGACTAAACTAGTTACTCATAAGCAAAACACTCAAGTGCAGGAAAGTTTAGTGATGCAAGGAATTATCTATTTGTCTCTCTGGTACTTTAGGTATTTTACCACACAGTGTGAGGAGTACAGTTTTTAGAGATTTCTACCAGAAGCAAGTGCTGTTGTGCTGTTATAGCTGCTACCCAGGCTGTTGCAAAACGAACAACACATAAATGTGTCTAAGAGTAATAAATTTACCTACTTTCAGAGTACAGATGATTCACAGTCCCTCATCGCCTGTCATCTGCCAGAACGATGGCAAAAGGCTTACAGGGGCTGAAGGAAGGCAAGGCATGAAAGGGAAGTCGCAGCACCAGCAAACATGCAATTACTTGAATAGGCATTGAAAGAAGGGTGAATCACAGAGGTAGCCAGAAGTGACCCACTTGCATGGGAATACAATGGCAGCAATGCAAACAGTGGAGCTGCGAGGATGCTCCTGCAAACACGAATTTCTGCAGAGAGCTGGAGAAGGAAGAGAATGTAGGTAGATTTGCCTGTAAAGGGATGTTTGTACGTACAGCCCGGCTTTCGGGCAACAAATACAATTACAGTAATGGTTCACTCTGTCATTTCCACTTATATTCCAAAATTAAGCAGCTGAGAGCTCATGCTCGCAGCTTGCAAGTAAGGATCTGATTTGGCCCCACAATTTGTTTTCCCTGCTTTTCCCTGCTTTCTTGTTGCTGAAATATGCAGCCATTGAGTTTAAACTAATTTGTTCAATCAAATGCAGGCTGGGCTTTGTCCGGTTCTTACTCTTCATTAGAAGCAATTAATGTTAATCATGCATTCATTTCCAGGGCATGGCTTTGGAAATGTTCCACTTATTGAGCCAGCAGACTTAAATTCAACATTCATGCACTTCACCCACTTCTAACTGCTTGCAGAACTTAATTCTCTTTTCTATTACACAGAAAAGCCACACAGTTGCAAGCTGTCACTTTAGCAGTTACCTCATAGGTACAGCAACACCGATTCCAGATCTCCCAATTTTGCCAGAGCAAAGATTTTACAGACCCATAATACTGAAGCACCTGCATGGATTAGCTCGAGAAAGCAGCAGTGAGTGCTGGGCTGCAGGCAGAGCACAGCACGGCAGAACAGATGAGCTGCTCACTTCAAACGTTTCCCCGTTGCTAATCATCCCATCCCTCTAAAAGACAGCACCGTAGCAGTTGTTAGATTTTGATGTACTCACATTTGGATGAAATCACAGTGGTGAAAACTTCTAAATTTTCATCGCTGCAGCTGTAAATCTGGTGCATTTTCCACCTCTCCCTACTGACTGCCTTTCAGCTTCATGCAACCGCTCTGAACTTCTGGTAAATAGGTTTCACTAATCCAATCTGGCTCTGTGATCATTGTCCAGATCTACAAAGGACAGACTGATGCTGTGATCTCATCTCATTCCATATTCTTCATTGCAACATTTTCTGCTCCCATCTGCCTTTCGATGAATAATATTAACACAAAGATTTAATTTAGCTGTTACTTAAGCCTCTACTCAGATAGGAGCATTTTATTTTACATTTCCTTTTACCAGTGTGAAGAAACCTCTGCAATAGAGAGCTAATAATTAAAGTCTAATCTATAGGCAAACAAATGTTTACAGAAGTACTGCAAGGATTTTTGAAATAAGTTCAGTTAAATGTGTACTTTAAAACATTTACCATAAAAATTTGGTCCCTATATATAATGAGGAGATGATTCTATGTGTATTAAGAAAAGCATTTTGTGCTTTACCTTTTCATTTCATAAACAAATACTGGAATCCTGGGCATTTCAAAGTAAAATTTCAAAAGCAGATGTCTACAAAAGGCAGATGTGCATAGGTCTCCATGCCCCCTACACTTCTGTGGTTGCAAAGGGAGGGAAGGTGTCAGTCATAGGTGGGTTCCTGACTAGATGGCTCTGGGGCCTAATCCCATATTTATGCACTTCAATAAAGGGCTTTCTTGCCAAAGCTTTTCATTTCTTAATACTCCCATCAGAAATTGTTCCTTTCCACCTCTATGAATATCATCCCCCTCAACTTCTGGTGACTTAATGCTGCCATGGACACCCAAGACAGAGAATTTTGGCTTGCAGGCTCCAGCAACTGATGTAGTTGGAGCACTTTCAAGTGTGAATAATGATATTAAATTATATCAGTCTAATGAATAGCCTTCATTACTACCACGTGTCTGTCTAATTAACACAAAAACAATTAATTAACACGTGTGCTGTCCTCTTCTATAGAGGTCTGCCACCAACAGTCCCAGATGGAAAGTGCCAGTGAACATGGGCTGTCACTGTCATATTGATGAACGTTTCTTATTTGAAATAATAAATATTGGTCAAATAGCCATCCTGAGCCTGGAAGCATTTTGGTTGGGTGGAAGGTATCGCTGTTTCAAGAAAGCAGTGAGCGAAGAGAAGCTGTTGTCACTTGTCACCTCCCAGGGCAGGCTCCTGCTGTCCAGGGGCAGCAAAGCCTTTGCGGGGCTGGCGGCATTGTCCCAGGAAGCCGCGCCGTGCTTGAAGCAGGCAGTGGGACGGCAATATAATCAACCAAAAGTTCAATTAGTTTTTGATTTATTGCGCCACATGTTCTGCTTGTATGACTGATGTCATTAACATCAGGCTCGGCTGGCGCATTCATCTGTCCCTGCCCGGCTGCCTCTGAAGGCGCACGCACTCAACAGATGGGGAGCTGCACGGGTGCGAAGGCAATTGTTTACCCCCCTATTGTCCCTGTGTCAAGCAATCAACCCAAATCCATTACCCACCGAGAAAAAGATCAGCGCACCGTCCATTCAGCCCTGAATGGGGCAGAGGCGGTTATGCAGGAGGCTTTAAAAGCTTTCAAAAGGATAAAAAAAAATAATGAAGACCAACACTGAATAGTCGATTAAAAAAAAAAAAAAAAGCTATAACAAATCTAACCCCTCCTTTATTTCAGCTTCAGATATTCAGAGTTCTATGAGAAGAGGGGCACTTTTGGACCTAAGTCATTGTTTTCCTAATTCTAGGTATGACCTACAGATATTTTCAAATCATAGATGGGGTTTTAACATTAGAACAAGTATTGGGTGCTTCATCCTTTGAGGGTTGGTGGGATGTGGAAACTGAAGCGAGACTCTAGAGCTGGTTACCACCTGGCATTCACTGCATTACAAGGCAGGTACACACCTTTACAAGGCACAGGATGCTCTGGGGACAAATCACTGCACAGAGAGCTGATGAAAGGCACTGACATCACTTTCAGACAGAAGAACAGGGCTCAGGAGGACAGACATAATACTCCACAATATTCAACCTAGGAACTTGCAGAGCCACATCAGGCAGTCTCACATGGTATTTCCCTCCAGCTCCCTATTCCAGTCTGTGGTAGGAGCAGAAAACCAAACAGTTTTTGACTCTGTGAATAATTTCTTTGTTCCCCAAACTAGATAAAATGTCTAGAAACCAAGCTCAAACCTTTCCTTCTCTGCTAAGGTGAAGAATAAGCTGTTAACTTAATTCCCACAGTGCCACTGTAGCCATGAGAAGACCCTAAGAAGTTTTTGCACCGGGGCATGTCTTTGACCGGAGACTCCCAAGTGAACACGCGGAATCCAAATTCCTCCCTGGGGGCTGTGATACAGCAGTTTACCAAATACCCACTCTCGGTGTTGATAGTGAAGGATTGAAACATTTCCTGGTGCCAGAACAAGGTTACCAAATGTGAACAGGGACAACTGAGAAGGAGGAGGAGAACTCAGGACATGAGAACAGACACCTGCTGTCTGACTAAACACCCATCTAACCTTATCTGCAGGTCTGGGACAGGGAAGGTATTTAATTCTTGGAAATTTGGGTAGGAAGGAGGGAAAGGTGGAGAGAAGAAATGTTTGCTGAGGCTGAAAGGGAAAAAAAAACCAGCAGAAGTCGCATCAAACCTTGTAAAAATGGCAGAAAATCCCATAAACTGGTGAAACATCTCTGAGGAGGTGGCAAGGGTGCTTTTTCCAAAGCCTGAATCTGTTAGGACATATTTGGAAGAAACTAGTGTAGATGCTTGTCCTGTTTACCAAGTATGCCAGAGCTGGTAAACTTGAAAGGAATCAAATGAAAAAAAATAAAACATGGTTATAAAAACTGTAATTAAAACTTTGAGTTAAGATAAGTATCAGAAACCTCTAGACCTTATTTTTCCTGGCCTCTGTGAACAAATGAATCCCTTTTCAATGCAGTATTCTTCCAGTGAAGTTGGTGGGAAGCAACCTGGTACTCAACATGTGCAAGGGGTATTGCCAAGGGATTCCCTGGCCCACAGAAGACAGTGCTCTTCCCAAGGCACGTCTCTGGCTTCTCCCTGGCTCTTGTACCTTGTTGCATAAGAGGCAAATCTAATCTGTACTGAGCCACTTGAGCCTATTTCTTGCTGTTAGCTGGGCAATATGATAAGGATAAACCCCATGTATTTTTGGAATAGGATTGGGTACCAGAGGGATGTGCAGATAACCATTTAAAAATAAGATGGGATAAAACTGCACATGCATACTGCAGGCATCTACCCTAAACCACTTCTGCATGATGCAATGCCAGCAGCAATTTTTGTGGAAGGAAAATTGCTTTGTTTCAGTTTAGGGCCACAGAATTACAACCACAAATAACTGAAAACCAACCATAAAAGCAAACGATAAAGTCAGTTCCTCATACATAATCTGTTATTTTTCTCTGAATGAAAGGAATAGAGAGACAGATACACTATTAGTAACTCCACCTCACACTTGTAGCAGACAGCAAAATTAGTTCAAAATTGAAGTACCACCGCACAGCTTAAAGGTCTGTGAACAAGTGAAGAATTTTCAAAAGTAACATGTGAATTTGCATCTGTCTAGAAGCTGCTGCAACAGACTTTTCCTGAATGGGAATAAGATTGAGGCATTCAAAAAACATTTTGAGCTTTAAATTCTCTACAGGGAACCAGGAGAGAGAGATTCAAGAGCTGTGCAGTTTGAAAAGATGAGTGCACAGGCTTCTCTGCTAACCAGGAAAGGAAATACCAGCCAGACCTGGAAAGTTATAGAAAGATATTGCAGAATTCTGAAAAAAAGGAAAAAAAAAACAAACAAGAAAACCCCAACCACAAAACCCCTGGTTGGCTTCTCTTACAGAAGTTACATATAGATAATTGGGCATTCACAAATTTGCCCTAAGCTTGTAAAACACACTTGAGTAAGTCCATATGATGATTAGGTAGAAACACAATGCCCAGCACCACAAGGTTCCAGGCCTGCAGAGGTTGTGCCAACAGCAGGGATTGCACTAAGCCAGTATTAAAGCTAAGGCCAGGTTGAGCACGTGGAGGCTTAACAAGCTTTCGTATACTGGTCATGCACTGGTAATCCACAGAAAGCATTAAAAATGTCAACAAAGGAGCGATATGTCCAAACTGAGCTGTGACAACAATAGTTTATTAAGATGCTGATCTTTAACTACATTTGTCCTTGATTTATTAATTTTAAGCTAATTGACAGTGACGTCTTTATTCCCCTGATAAAGCACAACGATTTTTGGATAGGGTTCTTTCACTTTCAATTTTTTCCTTTAAAACATTTTAAGATTATTTGGACTATTCTCTCCTGCTATAAACATAACTGGTTTTGGGAAAACAAGAACATTAATCAAATCTTGTCCTGTGGTTCCTGGATTTAGGCAGTGGTAACCCTCTTGCTTCAATTGCAACTGCATACTCACACCATATGCAGTAAAACCTACTCTTGGGTAACCAGGCACAAAATATTTAGGATTTCTCCAATGGATAAGTCTAAAGAATAAGGCAACCTGAGCTGTCACCTTACATGTCTCTAGTGTGTCCTCACACAGCCATCAAGCTCCTTTTGCCACATGCAACACATGTGCTCCATGGGGATGAAAGGTCTTTGGAGGGTATCAGATGGCACTGCCTCCTCTGGGCTAAACTCTGTGTAAAAATGAGATTAAATTTAAAACAATGACCATCATTATTTGGACTCAGAGGCCACGGGACTAGAAACTTAGGAAGTAGAAGGTGCACTAAAGGCACAAAAGCAGGACCAAATTTAGGAGTCCCCTTTTGATCCAGACTTAAGTTATGCGGCCTGTGTGAAGAAGCAAGGTAGCACAGGAGATGGCACTGTGACAGAGGAGGCTTCAGAATTGCTGTGTCTTTGAAATGTGATTATTTTGAGGTATCTTTTGTGCAACCAGTATGTCAAATGACCATGAAGCACACAGGCAAGAGTCTGGAGCAGGGACACTCTGATGTCAACTATCCTAAACCAGTTTTTGCTGAGATGAGGCAATTTATCTGATCTTCCTGCTGGTTCAGTCTTTGTCCTCTCCACTGATGCTGCCAGTAGGGGTGTCAAAGATCTTCTGCTGTAAGCATTTGACTTGTTTGTAGGAATCTGATTAAAGTAGATCACCTCAGATAACAAGAGGAATTAATGCTGTAAATACATAAGAGAGGATTTTCAAGCTTATAAGCTACATAGAGGTCAGTACTTTTCAAGTCACGCAGCAGCCCCCGAGATCTCTGATTTTTGTAGAACTGATGATCTTTACTTGTCCTTTTCCTCTGTCCTATTAGCCTTTACACTCAAGCATTTGCCTTTATTAATTCGGTTCTACTTGCAATCTGTTCAGTTGCTCTGTCCACTACTAGGAAAGTACCATACAGAGCTAACCCTGGGAGAAAAAAAAACCCAAAAGAGAACAGGAAGGAGTTTTTGTGGGCGTTGCTATGGACATGGCACATTCTCCTTAATAACAAAACACAAGTCTAGAATCCTCATCCTTCAGGTCTTTTAAAATATTTTTTAAAATCGTATTCTCATCTTAGATGTCCCCCTGAAGTCTGATGTTTCTGTATCCTCTCAACTCCTAGATTCCTAGATCCTAGCACTCCAACTTTTTTCTCTGTAATGTGTAACCATGTTATATACTCAGGCTCAACACCTCAGCTGTGAACAACTGTACTCATATGTCTGCACACACACCAGGTTTTCCCAATGCCTGGCTTGCTGTGTGCATGCTGATGTCCCTGGTGAAGGACATGCTCAGACCTTTAGTGCCCATCAGCCAATCCTGTGCTGCCTTTGTCTGGCACATTGGTGTTTTTAGCTCAGCTCTGTTGGGCAGGCCCCCAAATTGGGCTTTACGGTTGGTGACATTATAATTTCTGACATGAGAAGGCACAGTTACCCTACTATCAAAACCTGCCCACCAGCTCTGTGCTCAGTTTTACCAACTGATGAGTCCTAACTTTAGGTCTTCCATTTAAAATACAAGTACAGTAGGTATGAAGTACTCCAGCTTGACCACACCAAGAACTAAACTTGGGAGATGGCTACATGAAAGCTGTGGGACGTGACATTCGAGGATGTCCTAAATGCAAGTGGTGCCACTGTGACTGTGCCTGAATGAGACCTGTGTGCTCCAGAGGCAGAAGCAGCAGAGGCTGCAGCCCTCCAGAAGGGAACACCAAAATGCCACTGCTCACAGCACAGCACTGGCACGGCTTCAATCCTTCCTGGAGAGGGACTGATCCACTGCAACAGGCGTTACAGGGGCTCTGAGATTTTAGTAGTGCAAGGCAAATGTAATTCAGGCTGTTCATGTTAATTCCCATTTTTCGCTGCTTGGATAAGCACCTGGTGACAGCTTTCATGAGGCAGGGACCTGTCCATTGGAAAATGGATTATGACCACCAACTGTTGCACATAAACTGCCGAGCAATCATCTAGCGGTCACTAGTGAGACACCATAGGTCTGTGCTGGTGACCCAGAGGTGAAATTACTTGCTTTGTCTGTCTGAATCCCTGAAGCATTCAGACCCTGATCGGGGGGGAAGTTCTGATCTAAACCACCATTAATCTTTCTTAAGGTGAAAAGGTCAGAAGAGCAAGTTATTCAATGTTAACTGTTTTGGTTTTTTTATGCCAGCAGAAAAGCTTTTTTATTCCCAATGCTGTCTTAAAATATACAGCAACATTTAAACATCCAAACTTTCAGAGTCATTTTTTGAAAGTGAGGTCAGCTTTTAGATAAATGACAAAGACCATACACAGTGTCAGCCCCCCACAGCTGTGTCCATAACTATAACAACAATGCCACACAATGTTGTCCTTAAATCCCATAAAGGCAAGCAACAATGCCAGAGAATGAAGCGATAACGTATTGGAGCTGCTCACAATCAGTCTTTAACATGTGTTATCCATTTGACTGCAGGTGTAAATCAGCATTTCAATGTCAACTTGCTAATTTAAGCCTGTATGGTCAAACAGAGTACCCCAGAAAAAGCACAAGTACACTGTTAAAGTAGGTCAAAGTCACTGCAAGTCAGAGGAAAAGTTCCCCATCAATAAACCAGTTTGGGCTATGAGATATGTATTTCATGATGAAGTAATACTCGATTAAATTAAACATTTAATGGGAGCTCAGACTACAGTGTTGGCACTACCAATATTCCTTTGCTGCTCAGCTGACTTTGGGGGTGTGTACTGCCAGTGTTTGTGGCTGAGGAACCAAGCTGTGTGGCTCTACAGGGTGACACGAATCAACATGTGAATTATCTCCAAAAGATACAAGTCACATTTCCTCTGCTTTCACTTCACTATGCCACCACATGGATGTAAATTAATTTTCCCTTTTAATTCTCATGTTCAGAGAAATAAGGAAAATATCTGCTGCCATTTGTTGCACTTAAGAGTTCTCTGAAAATGGGGTACATGTAATTTTTCAATAGAAATCAAAGACTGAAAGTATTTTTTTCATCCCCCTCTCTTATTACTAGGAAAGTGGTTAACTTAAGGACCTGATTAACATTCCATTGAGCTGTGTCAAATGGTTCTCCCTCTTACTTTTTGTTTGGACATTTTCTACCAACTCATTTGTGGTAGTTTTTTCAGTACTATGGAGAAAAAAGGAATCTGAATGGCATTTCAGTGGGTTAATGGAAGACTAGAACTGGCAAAGTATAAAATTGCATTCAAAAATTTTGCATCTAAGGGAACTGTAGCCTTCCTAATGATAACCCAGGTGTGGGGCTTTTTTTTTTGGTCTCACTTTCATTGAGAAATTCAGAGCAAACCGTAGAAGCTTCTGCTTATTCTCATGGACCACTACATCTAAAAATTATGCACTAAACATTTTATGATAAACTGACCCTGTGCGATTCCTCACATGTACACTGCAGGTAAACAGAAAGGTTGAAGAATATGCATGTGCAAAGAGAGCTGAGACCTCTGCAAATTCGGTCACTGACAGTCTTGTCATACCACTGCTCAGAGGAACCTCTTCTTCTATAGGTGGCTGGGTGTTATGTCAAAGATTAAATCAGATCTTGAGGCAGGATTAGCAGGGGTGGGAAGGTATGGAAGACCCTCTTCTCACCGCTCAGGGATGACACTGCAGCAGACAAGCAGCTTGCACAATGCTGTGTGAGTTATGGCTGCTGGAGATATCAGGAAAATGGTGGCATCACTTTCTGCATTCTCTAGCTGGTGCTTGGATTTAAATTAAGTTCATTTTTATTTAGGAAGCATGCAGGGATGGTCTGAGGAAAAATGGAGACCCTTCCTTTAGGCTTTCTGCTGCGTTTCATCAGGATGCCCTTGTCCCCTCTGCACAGACACGCTCAATGCAGTGATGGATTTGTTCGGATGGAGCTGTTGAATCCAAGGCACACTGCATGTGTCCTGGAGCACAGTGATGCTTAAGCAGATTTACTCAGGGGTTATGGAAAGGGTCTAGACAGAGCTTGGCTGTGTCCCTTAACCATTGCTCTTTTTCATCCATTTTTTCAGGTCTCAGGGAGATGGAAAGCCAAGCACAAGATAGAAGATGACAGCCATGGCACAAGACAGTGCCACAGAAATGAGCATACACACTAACCTACCTGTAGTTTCTTCCAAGTTTATTCACACAGGATGATGGTGAGAGTTTTTTAAGATTTAGGCATGTTAGTTACACTGTTTTTTGCTTCATTCTCTTTTTAACTGCTGAGAAAATCAGCACCGGTATGGGAAAAGGCAAGGGAAATTAGGGGATGGACAAACTAATGTACCAGCTGGTCACAGATCTATAAATCCCAAGCAGCAATCCTGCAGGCTCTACCTTGTGAAGTGAGTGGGTTTTCCATTTGGTACTCCAAATAAAACTATACCTGCTGGTAAACTATTTTCACCAGCACTTCATATGCACTTCCTCATACTTGCTCCCCAAAGCTAATCTAAGCAATGTAGATGGATTGAGTGAGTAATCACATGGGCCAGGTTTTAGGTTGTGTTTACCTGTGCAGACTTCAGAGAATACAGAGTTAAATGCTGCTCTCAAACACTTTCAAACAAGCTTAGGTTTATTTTTGTTATTTGCATTTCAGCATCATCTAAAGTAACAGATCCATCACAGAGGGTTTGAGTAACAGAGCAGTAACAGGGGCCACAAGAACAAGCCTCCCAGATTTCACACACATGCCCAATCACCACTGGGCACACACAATTACAGTGTTACCCCAGCTCCCCACAGAAATACCAGTACAGACTAATTGAGTAAAATAATATGTGAAAAATCCCACGTAGCTGGGAATAAAACAACCACTGCCCAGGAGCCAGGGTGTGGCACCCTGTCACTATTTGAAAGACAGCATTCTGGGGCAACTTGAGCTCCCTTGGTTCTTCCTCAGAAAATCTCTACACGTAACTAATAATTGGCAGTGGAGACTGATGTCCGTGAGAGAGATTTTTACATGTAGCTGATGTCTCTTGAGAGAGATTTCACAACAAATTTAAGCCAGTTGAAGACCTTGATGCTGCCAAAGAGGTGTGGAAAACAGAAATGGCCCTTCTTACAGCACCATCTGCTTAGGTTAGGTTAGGTATTACATAACCCCCTTTGTCTCATCTGCAAAATATGGGCATCAAAGGGGGTATTTTAAAAACAATCAGGAGCTGCAGGTTACCAGGTAGAGGAAGTTAAGTGTGAGGTTCTGGCAGTTGAAAATGCAGCCTGCCAATAACTGCCATACTGGTATAAAAGGCAGATAAAAAGTGTGCTGGAAGAAGTTATCCTACCTCCCTAACTAGCCCATCAAAGTACTTTGCTGCAGTGATGAAATCACATGCTGCTCAGTTCCCCAGAAAGTATATTCCCCCCAACACAGCATGACTGCCATGAATTAGGCTCCTGGACAAAAACATTGTCTCTTCTTGAATCTGTACTGCTACTACAGACTGGATAAAGACAGAAGTGGAAAGACAAAACAGGCCAAAAGTTTATATAGAACCATAGGATGGTTTGGCCTGGAAGGGACCTTAAAGATCATCTAGTTTTACCCTCCCTGCAACGGGCAAGGACACCTTCCACTAGATCGAGTTGTTCAGAGCCTCATCCAGACTGACTGTGAACAACTGGGTTTGACAAAAGGTTTTGACAAAAAGGTTTTTTTCCAAACATGGCAGCTTTGCACAATATAATAAAGCGAATCCCTTGCTATTACAACATCAGGCTTCATGATAGAGATATTTGTGGGCAATTTCAGCAGAGGGAAAGGTTCAGAAGGACCTCGGAAATCACATGTGTACCACACAGTGGCAGTGCAGTCTTATGGCCACCAAACCCATTCTGATGCTAAAAATAACCAGTCTTCAACGAGTATCCATCCACCTATTTTTACAGCACTGAAACAGATTCAGTATCAATATCCAGTACACTCTGTCCTCAGATTCTAGGACAGCACTAGTTTGATCAGGCAAATACACAAATGCAAAGGTGTAAGCATAGAGCCTTCTACTTCAACAGCATGACTGAAAAGTGCTCCCTCCCCAGCAGAAAGAAATATGCACACCAGAAATCACGGGGTTCTTCTCTCATTTGTCTTGTGCTGTGGTAGCTGCATGAATCAGATGCTGACAGAGTCCAACATGAAGCAGAATCCGATTTAAACAAACTGTGTACACAACCACGTGAACTTTTTAAATGCAGGAAAACAGTATTAAAATTTTAGTTTCCTCTCTCCCTTCCCCACTTCCCTTTCTCAGTTGACAGCCAACCAGCTGGTTGACTGCTCAGAAGGTGCACGCTCATTCCCACACTTAATCACTGCTCCCCATGGGGCATTGTGCAGCCAAATGCTTCACCACCACTTTTTAATATTGAACCACAGCACACAGCCACTTCCTCAAGCTGGTGACTGCACTCTGAGGGACAGCACCTGCAGGAGCTCAGCAGAAGCAATTGATTCACAGCAAAGAGAGATACAGTTGAGTGCTTCCTTCCACAGAACACAACAGGAAAAGGGAGATGCTGCCTCCAGAGAGACAGAATGATCCTGATGGATGCTGTCTTGCTGTTATATGGTTCCTGTTGAGTATGTGATCATGCTTTACTCCAGTTTTGCTCCTCTGATGAACACCTCATATCAACCATAAAAGGAAAGATAAATACATGACAATTCTAGAGATTATAAGAGGAAAGATAAATATATGACAAAATATGTCAGAATTTTAACCCAAAGCAAATTTTCAAGCAGCCTTTTCCAAACAGCTAAGAAGTGTGTAGATTTTTCTTAACCAAACAATGAAAAAGTGCCCCAGTTAAACAGCCTTCTTAGCAAAGCCAGATGGTAAAAAGATGATAAAGCAGAACAGAATACAGTAAGCTAACATTTTCTGCAGGGAACTTCCCCTCCCTAACTATGACCTTCATTATTTCTTCACTAGCATGACTTTTTAAAACAAAATAATGGATAATTTAAATAGAAGCATAATTTGCAAAATGGTTTGAAATATCCCTTAAAACCTTTTTCCACCTTTGACCACCTCTAAAGCACAAAAAAGCCTTCAGTAATGCAAGAAATCTGCTCCAACTTTTATGCAAGTCAATACCACTGACTACTCAGCAAGCAAGAAACCACAGTCAAGTCCTCACTTCAAAGCACTGTTTAGTTAAAGATGAATTACGTGACTTTTTGGCAGTGTACAATGGAACAGAAGTCAAAGGTACCCAAATTCTTCCATGCTCTAAACAAGTTCAGTCCCATATCTATGAGAACTCCCTCTGTGTTAGAATAGACCACACTTTCCAGAACAAAATGTTTAAGCTAATAAAGTTTCATGGAAGCCTCAAAGAGAGCAGATAAGTCTTCTTCTGTTTGGGGACGTGGTGATAGTTTGGTCACTCTCTCCTGCAAGATGAAAGAAAAACTGGATTATAAATGGATACCAATAAAATTAATCAAACAGTAGCTGAACTATGTGTCTCTATACTAACATCCTTCACAGAGAATAACAAGGTTTTGCAAAGAAGTAATCAAGTAATTAAGGCTGAAGCATCATCAACTGTACAGTACTTCAAGACCATATTAGCTAAAATTTCCTAGAATTAAATACACAGAAGCAAGATCAGAATGCTGTTCAGTTGCAGAGTCAAGCACTGCAAACCTGGGCCTTCTCCATCGCAGATGTCAGTACACTAGAGGACATTATCCTGGGAATATAGTCCATTTTAAAATTCATTTGCCAGCATTGAACTAGGAGTTAGAGTTTTAGGGACCAAGACTTTCAAAATACAACATCTCTCAAGGCCCAGGAGCTGCTGTAAATGGGGAGAATAAACAGCACTTGTAAGTTAGACTCTGAAAAAGAAACACAGCAAGGGACAGTATGAAACTGCTTAATAAACAGCCCCACACCTCTGAGTCAGAACACAAAGTAGTTGTGGTCAGTCTTCATTTGGACACTGATTCAACAGAATTTTCAGGTGCTAAAGCCCCACTGACTGAAATGAAACTCAGGTATGTGCTTCATTGCTCTGCTTGACAAAATAACCACAAAGGTAGGCTGCAATTTGGAAAAGCCCCGTGCTACTGAGGATGAGGAGCTGTGTTAGTGTAGGTACCCAGTTACTGCAGAAACATTCAGCTGAAAGGGCCTAACATCAGTGTACTCATACTGGTTATGACTAGAACTTTCATGTTTTCAACAACCAATGATTTTAACATTTATTAAAATACTGGGGAGAGTTAGAAATGTCTGCAAAGTCCAGGCCTACACTAGGAACACATTATCTTTAGATGAGGTGTGTTTTGGCAAGAGAGAGTTTCTTCTGCTGCAACCTGTTCCAACATCTCCCTTGTGGAAGATGCTGCCCTCCAGCTTTAAAGTTTCCCCCCTTTTTTCACATGTCAGACAGTGGGTATCATTTGCCAAGGTCCTTGCCTCAGGCACAGGGTGGGATGCAGAGGAAGGGACTCCCCCAGTGCCCTGCCTGGGCGGGAGGCTCAGTGGAGCCCCTTGGGAGCAGAGCACACCCCACTGCCCAGGGTGACGCTGCAGCACAAGGCTGCAGCCGCTGCACTTCCCCCCAGCCTGCGGGATGCGATTTGTGGGCACGCTGGATGTGGTTATACAGCAAGCGAGGCCACCACACTGCAAAATCAACGTGAAAAAGTGGTCTAGCACGGTGAGGAAGCCAGCTGTGAGGTATTCACAGTTCATAACCATGGTTAGCATGGCTTGTGAGGAGTCTGAAAAGTGCAGCTCTGCGTGCATAATTTTACCTACAGAACAAGCTCTACTGGTGCATAAGTAGCAATCAAATGGTACCTCTTCCCCCATCCCTGACCAGTGCTGCTACACAAAGAGATCCAGCCAAAGAGAAGACTAAGATTCTTCTATGTAGTTTTGAAACCAAATGGAAAATTCAAATAGCACTAGGGCAAAAGTGTGTTGCTTTTTCAGACTCGTAATATGCGTAATATAATAACACAGTGCTCAAGTATTCATAAATTCATCAGGCTTATATTAAGACACTCTGGGCCAAAGCCAGTTTTGCAGCTCTGCGCACTGAGATGTCCAGGGTTATCTGTAAAATCACACTGGGTGACAGGAGACAGCCAGCCTGACAGCCTGACAGACTGGAGCATTTCCCAGCTCTATCGACAGAAGGCTGCAAATGGATGCTCCTCCCATATGCCTCGACACAGAGGCACCAGCACCACCTCTGCACAAGGCTGCTGATATTTGCTGGTGCCCAGACAGCAAGGCCCAGGCTCCCTCAGTCTGACTCAGTGCATTCTGGTCTCATGCCAAACCAAGCAGCTCCGGACTCATCATTCCGGCTCAGCCCCATTGTAGCTGCCTCCGGGACATCTGCAGGGGGTGGGTGACAGAGAACAGCCCTTCCACCATCTCTCATTTTCAGTGCCCCCATCTCCTCTCAAACACCACCACAGGGCCAGCCACCTTGAACCATGAGACAGCATCTTCTTTGCTAGAATCACTGCTGTCTGTAAATAAGATCAATTTCAATAGACTCACTTAGGAAGGAAAATAAAATTCTCTTTTAACTTCAAGCATAGATGTCTGTCCCAAGAGAGCTCCCACCCCAAATCCCAACAGTCAGATTACTTTTTTCCCTGCAGTCTGCACTTCAGAGCATGGAATATACTTTGCAAACTTCTTAGTGCTATCACCACTGCACCACACTGCTTTGCTGATGTGAACAGGCCATTGTTATATTACAAAGCAAACTTACTGCAAGATGAAAGGTAAAGAAATGATACAAAAATATAAACTGTATGGATTAACCCTGTGGTTATTAACAGACTATTATGGAACACTGATACGTTTTCATCATGTTACATCTGATATGAAAAAATAAGGGTTGAGAAATTATTAGGTCATCTCATTTTACACAGTACAATTAATCAGCGATGCCATAAGATGACAGAAAAACCCTTCAACATCTTTTGGTGAAGAACCCTCCCCCAGCTATGCAAAACTTACATTCAGTGATTGTTTTAAAGAAACATGTTTATCAAAAAAACCCCTCCAAATGCCCCATAACAATGTACATGCATAACCTGCTTGATGGGTGCTCAAAGACCTTAGTTTTCTTCCTGGCTTTGCCACTACTCTGTTGTGTGTGATCCTAAAGAGTTGCACCTTTGTGTCACTTTCTCAGGTATAAAACAGGAACATTAGTATTTGCTGTTAATGTAACTGCTCTGAGTTGCTCTGAGATTAATGAATGAGAAGAACTATACAGAATCTCCTGTAAAAAGTGAATAATCTTTCGGCCTACAAAATTTTCACTTTCTCCATGGTATATATTTCACTTGCAACTTGGTGGAAAACAAATACTAGGTCCATAGTATTTGAATAAAACTGTCTTCTTATAAGGAAGACACCGGATTTTGCTTTAAGAGTGGTGTGTTGCTCTTTGCAGTGTCTTTGTAAGCACTGAAACAATAAAGGGTATTACAAGTTTAATCTATATCATCCCAGGGGACCTTATTTCAAATTCTGATGGGGGTCAATGGAACAAAAAAGCCATCTGCGAAGAAAAATGCAACTTCTCAATATGGAAAGTTTAATGCAAAGTGAGTTTGGTCATTCTTACCAGATAGCACTCAGTATTAAGGCTTTATCTATAGACCACCTGCATACATAATTAAGAGAGGTAGTTATGAAAAAACAGTATCTACTACAAAGATCAAAGGCCTATGAAAAACATCCTCTTTTTAAAAACTGTAACATTAAAAAAAACCCCTTAGCCAAACACTTAGCCCTTTTTTTCTGAATCCATGTGAAAACTGCAGCATGCACTCCATACCACTGAAAAGAAAAACCTAAACTGTGGAGTGAAACAAAATACAGTTGACTATCTATAATTTTCTCAATTTAAATAGTTCTCATGTAGGAATAGAAATAAAACTTGCTTGAAAAGAAGCACTTCTGCTTTTGCCCAAATCTGTTCTATTTTATTTGACAAGAAAAACTGTTTTGCTCTCTGTCTTACCTGAGGCAGAGTGCCTTTGACTAATGCAGGGATGTCTGCTTTGGAATAACCAATTGCAGCTAAGCCATCATCAACATTCAGATCAAATAGGAATTTCCGGAGTGTGTCTGCCAAAATAAGCCCCGCATCTTTGATTCTGGCAGTGCGGATGTCAGCTCCTAAAATAAGACATAATGCCTTGACTGTAGGGTGGAGAGAGCAGAGGAAGCCTGTCCTGGACTTAATTTAATCATAATATCAGCTGAATACATATCCATACATAACAGCCACTGCCCTAAAAGCAACATGAAGTAAAAAGAAGAATCAGTCTTCATTTTACAGTTGGAATAGTTTGTGAAAGGTGAAATACAACAAGATCAGAAGCAGGCTAACTGCTGCCAAAAAGACTAACTGCCACATGAGGTTAACTTCCTTTCCCTCTGTGCTTACAGGGAGAAGCACTTTTCAGTCTGACTAACTGTTGGGAGGAAAGAAGCTAATGCGTGAACGTCAGTGGTATTTATTTGTACGGACAGTGTGCCAAATGCTAACTTAAAATTAAGGCCTTGAGTTTGCTGACATCTAGAGGACTGTTCTGTTCAATTACACATTCATAGAGAGGACCACAGCATGCAGGCTGAAAAGGCAGGAGACGGCAGGGCAGCTGTTCAGGGGGTTGAGTAAATTCTAAATTTATTGCTGTTTGAATTTGCGCTGACTTCTGCAGGGTACTGTAGAACTGACGAGAAGGAACTGCTCTCTTTGAAACATATACTGAACAGTAATGAAAACATCAATATAAAATGAAAGATTACAAATATTTCTTACAGAATAGCTGGTGTTCCCTTCTTCAATGAATGTTCAGGACTTAGTTAAAAGTAATAATAAAAGTATGTCCAGACAGGAGAACCAAGTTCCTCCATATGATTTTTTTCAAAGTAACCCGAGCTAAATTGGTTCTCTGTGTAACCTCAATGATGTTACGCCAGAACTATGTTAGGTCCAAGTGCCTTACTGAGAGATGAGTAAGAGCAATACATAGCTACAGGCAAAATATTTCCTGTGATCCTCATGCAGCTCAGTGTAACATTCAAAGGGAGTTAAGTGAACAGGAGACCTACAAGCTCACTTGAAGAGCTCAGATACTCAGATAAGACTGGCAGTAATGTAGCGAATAATGTCTGGGAGAAACTGATGATAAGATATGACAGTCTTGTACAAAGTCTTGTGCTATTGGGACTGTGCCATGAAGTCTGAGTTTATCGTGGGTTTTGCTGTGAAGGGGTAACTAGAACATAAACCCTATCTTCAGATATTAAAGTAAAAGGAAAAGGGAGGAGGGTAAAACACAACAGTAAATGTGATCGGCAGTTTTAAAATATTGCTATAGTTCTAGTACTTTCTTTTCATTCAACCTAAAAGATACATCAGTCTTTGATTGCACTTAGAAAATTTCTGGCCACATGTACACCTATTTCAACTGTATTAGAATCCACCCAGGGAGGTATTAAGCTTTTTCTGGCTGTACCCAAATTCACAGCTGTACATACACACAACATAACTATTTAGTAATCTGCTTCATGTCATAAAATACCTTCTTAGTCATTGCATTTGGCAACATGACAGATTTGAATCAGCTACTGTAGTCAGTTGGACTCTGGACTGGACTCAGAAGTAAACACCCCAGATGGGAATTAATAAATTCAGTTCCACGTGACATGTTTTCAGCAGAGTCTCTTTACAGCAAGGCACACAATGACGTAGTTATAATTTCTACTGAGAAAATTAACAGAACTTTTAGAGACAGAATTTATGGCAGCAGTTAGTACCACAAAACTTAAAGGAACTGCTTTTCAGTCTTCTGTTTTAAAATCAAGAGCCAGAGCTGAAATTTTTTGATATGCTGTGCTGACCAGTTATCCAGACACATTTTCTTCATCTAATTTTAGTTGTGTGTTATTGCTGTAGGAACACAGACATTTATTTGCTTAGTATATGATTCCAGCTAGGTTTGTGTTTCGGTTTTGGCCATAGGCAGGACAGCATACTTTAGAGGAAGCCTGAACAACCTCACAGACTGTTTATGAAATAAACAGAACTTTCACCCACTGTAGTTTTTCTGACCATGTTGTTTTACACCCTCTTTAAAATACTGTAATATTTTCATTGTCTATATAAAAGTCACACTCTTTCTTGAAATCCCCAATGCTTTCAGATTACTTACACAAGCAAGTCATACATGTGACTGGATTGCTGTGACTTGCATACAGAAGGCTGACCATACAAGGGACTGAACACAAATTTCCCAAATACCAGGAGAGTTTGCCTAACCACTTTTCCTTCACTCCCTGCACTGCTGTGCACGTGACTGTGACTGCTCCTTAGCCAGCATGGGTATTAGCAGCAGTTTAGCTACGACACAGAACCTAGTGTTGACAGAAACCCTGACCTTACATGTAAATAAATTAGCTCACTGCAGAGCCATGCTGTCACAGCTAGCTGAGATTACATCACTGAAAGCTGGTTTATTACACATAGTCATGCTGGGGGTGCAATAAAAAGCTATCCTTTCTCTTAGGACACCCTTTGGTGATGGGTTGCACACATAACAAGGCACTGTATGAGAAAATAACCTTTAAATAAGCTGTCAGCTTGCAGCATTCACTTTTATTCTGCTAAAAAGCAGAAAAGGCCACTTTGTTCATTAATCTCTTCTTAGCCATTACATGTGTGTCCACAGAAGAGCTACTCCAGAAAAGCTTTCCCTTGACATCAGCCACTGGGAAATTCCAACGCCTACAAACAACCTTAGGCCTACGTTAGAAAGACCAAAACCCACAGTTGTGTGCCATGGAAAAAGAGCAGGAGTGATTCAGAATATCACTGTTCTAATTCATTGTCACAGCAGGGAATTTGTTAGGAAAAATCCTTCCTTTAGCTAACAAATGCCCGAGTACTAGCTCACTTTATGGTAACTACTCTCCATAAAGCACCAAGAGTTGTGTCAATCACAGCTACTCTTGTTTGATTTGTAACAGACCTCCAGTTAGTTTCAGCTGTCCAGTTTTCTGGCAAGAATCAGATTTCTCCAGGTTGCTCCTCTAATCACAACATTCAATATCAAAATTCAGCATTATTCTATCTAATTTGCATTACATGTAACACCAGAATCTTGTTTTTCAAACTTAAACCCCTCCCAACAACCAATGACAATTGCTTGCATACATTTTTTGGAATGTCATTTTGGAAAGAATTCCATTTGTACATGAGAACTGTACATGAGAACTGTACCTATAGAGATTCCTACCTAGAATCTCTGCAGCTTCTAAATGCCGCTCAGGATGTATCTGTGCTGTGAAAGCAAACACTGCTGGGGATGTCAGCACCACAGAAAGGCCATGTGGCTGGGGGAAAAAAAAAAGAAAAAAAGAATTAGACACTTCAACAGGACATGTACTTTTAACTTCAATGGACTTTAATGCTCATTAATGACAGATAACAGATAATTGAAATGTATAATAAAAACCCCAAAATAAACAAGTTTTACCACTAAAGAGTGATCCACATTATAATCCTTTGGTTTATAAGTTTTCACCAAACCAGAAATAGGGTAAGACATTCCATGGCTGGAACAGAGAGCAGAGAGAGAGTGGTTAGGGCAGCTCTACCAGTATTTGGAAAATTTGTGTTCAGTCCCTTGTGTGGTCAGTTTTCAGTATGCAAGTCTCTTCAGTACAGATACTCAGAAGGTATTGAGAGGAATGGTGTGGATATAAGGTACAGACAACCCTCATCCCTCTGCACCTCAGGGACCTAGCTGTAAAAAACAGTACCTCCTTACTTTGTGAGTGTGAAGTTATATTACTTCAGTGACTGGACTGAAAGATGGTCAGTTCTTGAAGTAATACAGATATGCCAAAAATATCACAATCTGCATACCTATGGGTTCACACTGCCTGAGAAAAATAAACTTTAATTTTAAGGTATAATTAAGAGAGTAGACTTGCTCAAAGAAAAGGAATGAAAGGAAGGTCTCTGAAGAGAATGATTGCTAATAACTTCTGCACACAATTCACTTTTAGGCTTTGCTTCTTTGAGATTTTCATCCAAATGAAGCTATATTGCCTTGCAATATTAATTACAGCTCATTTAAGGTTGCTGATTGTCTACCCCACAGACAAACTTCCAGATTATTGCATCAATTCAGGAAAAACTCAGGATTACATCATTGCTGCCTCACTGTGGAACAGCTGGCAGGAAATTTAACATTTTAAATGCCGTTGACTTTTTTTACTCTTGTTTTTACTACCAAGGAAGGCAAAGAAGGCTGTGTTTCGTAATTTTGACGTGACTGGTTTTGAGTATCACAACCCTTGGAGAATACACAATCCTTATACACATAAATGCCAAGAGCCCATCAGTTTGTCACAACACACAGGTCCTTCAGCATCACAGGCCAGGCAACAATCCCTTAGTATACATTCAACAACAAAGGCAACAACATCTTTGACAATCTGAAACAAACACTAGCTATAAGCTGACCTCAGATGGGGTTACTATTTCTCTGTACTCACCAGAGATGAACACCAGCATTGCCAAAGCCAATACCAGCAAAAGCACTTGCCAGGTGCATGTTGGCTCTTGCTTCACGGTCTTCAGGGTTTCTGATGGCTCTGTGCACCATGGAGGCAAATGGTACCAATGAAATCACAAACAGACTGGTGATTCAGGAGGGAGAAGGAAGAGGGGGCTTCTTTATGGACAAATATAGAACAAATCTTAATGATAAACTGGGATAAACATGCTGGAAATGGAATCAAGTCCCACTTTGGTAAAAGAGCAATCCTGCATCTGGATCACTTAAGTAGATCATACTGGTTCAGTGAAGGGCAAGCTTCCTTTCACTTTTCAAAAAAACAAGTGAATAGAGTGAATTTAACCATATTCACCTCAGTGGTGAATTAAAAACTTCTACTTAGGAGCTTTGGTAATCCTGTGTATGGCTCCAGGATCACTGCAGTTTTCTCACCATCTCATTTGGTGGTGCTCTAGACTCTACCACCTGTGTGGGAAGAAGACAGGATGCCTTGCCTTCCTATGCCTCAGGCTCCTTGTGTAGTTTGACAAAAAGGAGAAAAAGTCTCATGAATAGATTTCAAAGGAACAAAACCCAGCTATTTTGACTTGCTAGGTACTGTGAAAAGTCTTCTACAAAAAAACCCCCACATTGATCTTTAATAGAAGTGTGCATGGTATGCAAAAGCCGTAAAGAAGCTAAAACTTTATTGACAGGGATCAAAACCAACTCCTAAGCTAAGTCAATATCTATTCTAAACTGAAGCTCTCCTAAGAATGAACAGGTTTGCAATAAATGCAAAATTTTGCACATTCATAAGTGCATGTCATTACCTTCTTGATGGATGTGTGTCTTAATTTCCACAGAAATAACATCAGCAGTATTTTATTCAGTTTGTTACATTTTCCCCTTATACTGTCATAGAAAGGACATTCTTGAAAAAACATGAAATGCTGTTCCCATATTAACTGAACAGCTTGAAATACCTTTAACTGAGATCTTCTAAAATAGATTCACAGAGGAATTATAAAGCTACCTCCTCAAGACAAACTACTAATCCCAATGTTACTTTAAATTTTATTTGAAAAATACTTTGCTTTATTTAAGAAAGATCCAGGGTAGAAAATGAAAGCTTACGGTTGCAGCTTGCCTTATTCTAGCCTAAAACTTACATCCTTGTAAGCATCCCTTTTTGGGCACTGAAGACTGAACACAGTGCATGGGAGATGGCTGTTAAAGGGGTTACCTTTTCAAATACTTAGCAACGATACGCAGAGCGTGAAGAGCCCAGACATCGCTGACGGGGTTGCTGCCTTGGTAGGCTGGGCGGTTGATGGGATTGGAAGGGCAGGGACTGCGCTCGTTGTAAGGGAGGGCGGTGTATGATTCCAGGGCATGGCTAACAGAAAGATAAGGAATCCATTATTTAAGGGGGGGAGCTCCATTTTACTGCCCTGCTGTCCTTTGAATGCAGGTCCTTACTTATTTCTAGTGTTCAACAGTTGCTGAAACAAGAAATACAATCTCACAGACAACTGGAAGAATGCTGGGTGGGCATCTCCAGAGCACTTCCCTCTCCAACAAACACACGGAAGGCAATCTCAATACACTCCCTCTCTATCAGCTCACACCATGCTAAAAGCCTGGCTGGATGCACTGGCACCTGTGCTGTTTTTCACTAAAGACGGCTGTACGTGTGCAATGAGTGCATTTCCTTTGTGTAGGACAGGAACCATAAGATGCTTTAGCACTGGAAGCTTCATAAAGTACTTTTCTTTTAGAAGTACTGATCTTGAAAAAATTATGGGTATGATATTTAAGCTAAGTGGAAATGCCAATAGTCTCATCTCCCAGATACTCATGAATCCAACTACATAAAGAAGGGGCACTGCCTACATGGCTCCATTTAGGTGAACAAAACTACAGACAAATCATTTTCATTGATGAACAAATGCCTTTTTTCCTTTACAGACATTGCAGTCCAGGGTCCTTCGCCAAGCTTGAGAAACCGCAGTTTCATTACACATCTATTACTTTAATATACATAGCACCCAGAAGCAAAGTAAGCTCTGACTCTCCAAATAGAAATGTCAATGCATTTTGTGCAGTTAAGCTGTAGATTAAAGATGAAGAAAATTTTGTGCCAAGTGAAAAGAAAACTGAGATTGGTTACAAAGATGACCATAGCTGGGTGAAGACCTGCCAGCATCTCACTAGCTTTTACAAATTTTTATTGACACATCATGGCTTTTGCTAGAAAATTCTTGTTCTCTGCCATGTCTGTGATACATGATAAATGCTATTACAGTTGTGATTAATCATCTATCCCCATGATCTCTTAAAAAGGAACACCTGGACTCTCTTCCCTGACAACAGCTATTCTGGAAGCAAACAGTTTCTCCGGTGCACAGCAAAAACACTCACATTTCTGCAAATGCAGGACTTATTTCCGTACATTCTGAGGGAGGCAGTGAAACTGAGAAAGAGGAAAGCATGAGAGAGCTCAGCTTAACAAGAACAGCAAACAGAGAAAAAAAGATCAGCCTTTTCTGCTCTCAAAATATGTTTTTTCTACAATCATTTTAGTAAAAATACAAAACTTAAATAAACTCAAGTGGCAGCCTACACAGAAAACTCACCAAAGCACATCAAAGCCACTGTTGGCTACTATTCGTTCAGGCATAGACAGTGTGTGTAAAGGATCAATGATACCCAGTGTTGGCTTAATGGCTCTTGAAGCAATACCTGCAATGTGTAAAGGGAGGAAAATCAGTTAAAAATTTTTTGCAACAAAATAGGACAAGATAAGCTTAATGTTCCAAAGATGACAATAAGGAGGGAAAATATATTTGAAACTATGAACATAAAAGCAAAGAGAGAGAAGGGAGGATAGAGTATCTGTGAATGTAAGGCTTGCTGATGATGAAGTCTCTCTAACAAAGTTATATGATTTGAGACTTTTGCCTGATGTGGATTACACCAGACAATGTTCTCTCTCCATTTGCAACCCTCCCTGAGCAGCCTTGCAAAATGTCTGTGGACAGTCAGAGGGCAAAACTGGTTTGTATCTACAATCAATTGCTATTGCCAATTGCTGTCTTCAGCATCTGTAGTAACCATGTCCTTGCATTTTGGTTAAGGGAGCACAGATGTAGCTTTGAGAGAGACAGAGACAGACTGACTGACTACGTATAGACTAGAAAACTCTTGAGCTATTGTCAAACCTCTTTAGCACACCCATCTGGGTCCCAAGTTCCACAGACTGTGTGGCACATAAAATCCACATGTTTAGAAGCAAAACCTTAAAACAGTTATGAAGATCAAGATGACATTTTAGCCTTAATCTTTATTTGCCAGGGATGAAAAGGCTAAAGGAAGACAGTGTCCCTCACTTGCACAGCATCCCAGGCCTGATGTTTCCAAAGTCAGGAAAAGGAACATTTGGTTGCAATTATACAACAAAGAAACAGAAGTCTTAAAAGTAGAAAGAAAAAGACAGAGGAAATAAGGAACAGTTGGTTGACCCTGAATATAAGTAGAAATTTCCTTTGTAATTAACATTTTCTGCCATTTAAGGACTTGAAAGATTTTAGTTTCCTGTTTTGACTTCCAACTATAATCCACTGTATTACATAGGTATTTCATTATGTTAATATGCTATAAAATTAATTCAAGAAGGAAACCTTTGAGCTTTTAAAATTTGCCTGTGGCAGTTGAATCAAACAAAATGACACCTGAAATGACATGCAGTATCCTTTCCTTTCAAGGCAGGGAAATAACAAAGACATTGAAAAAGCAATTGTCTTGAATAACATACAAAAAACCCCACTAAACAAACAAAGAAATCCCAAAACAAAACACCAAAACCTCACCGGTTTTAACTTTTAGTTCTTTGAAGTCAAAAATGGCAACACCAGTGGTTTCACTTCCAGTGCCAGATGTTGTAGGAACTTAAAAGGAAGAATGGGGATAACAACAAATAATAAGCAATATACAATATTGCAAAATAAATAATAAAACCACAATAGTAACACCACCAAAAACACAAGACCCAGGAAATCTTGGAGGTATCCCTGATCCAAAGCCAGCAGATCAAAGGGAAACGCTACTTTGACCTCTTTTCTCAGTAGTCTAAGTGAGCTAAACAAGACAAAGTAATGACAAAACCTCTGATTTTACCTCCACTGGAGTAAATAGCAAAATTGCTGCTGAATACAACCAGAGGGGAAGTAAGCCCAAAGGAAGCTGAAACAGTCAGGGTAAACTGATTTCAGTAGAAATATCAGAGAGTGTAGAATGACTCACCTTCCCCTGGCCCCAACTCTCCACACGCCCTCCTCATGCTTTACCTGCAATAAGTGGCTTGAGGGGCACAGTGACAGGCTTCCCTTTCCCGATAGGAGCGTTGACATAATCCAGGAATTCTGATGAAGGGCTGGCTGCATACAGGTTGGCAGCTTTACAGGTGTCCATTACAGACCCACCTCCAACAGCAACATAGGCATCGAACTCTCCTTTTTTAGCAAATTGAATGGCATCCAGGAAACTTGGAACCCAAGAAAGATTTTCCAATTAGTCAGGATGAAACCAGTACACAGGGAAACTATTAAGACCAGCATGCAGGCCACAAGGAGGTGTTTAAACAGCCATATGGAATCCTGTAAAGGCCTAGGCACTACTTGGAGAAGTGCACTATCAGAAGTAAATTGTACCTTTGGTCTGTTGGCTCCACACGGACATTATCATACATTTGAAAGTTTATACCATATTTTGCCAAGGAATTCAATACTGCATTTACAGGAGGGAGTTTGGAGAGGTTTTTATCTGTCATCAAACAAACTCTTCTAGCACCAAGATTCTGCAGGTCCTACAATAACGAATCAAAAAACCAAACAACTGGTATAAAATCAAACACTTCACTATCTAAACACTAATCCAAATCAACCAAACCATTTGATAATAATAGAACTCTGACTTAAAAATAGTTGGTTATTGTAAAATTTTTAAAACCGTATCAGCTGAAGAAAAAGAGCATTAACCACACACATGTAGAATACAGAAAGCAGAATAAAGTTTAAAGGTACCAAATTTATATAGTTGGAGTCTTACGATAGAGAAAACTGAAGTTGCTGAACCAAATGTAACCACTTGAAACTACAGTAAAATGTAAAATACTTTAAAAAATATTTTTCCCTCAGTTCCCATGAGAATAAAAAAGGCCTTTTCACAGGTTGTCTCCACTAACTGCCTACCAAAGCACAGCATTAAAATTTTGAAAATGTAATACTGACTATTAATTTATTGACGAAAAATCAAAATGAGGTGGCAAAAGGAAGAAAAATAATACTATTTCCTAACTTTAGCTAAATTAATTGTCACAATAGCTATATAATATGTATAAATAATTCTCGTGCTGTTTAAAGACAGGTTCTGTGTAATTCATTTACTGTCTGACTATAATCTTACTTTACAAATTTGCAAATAAAAAAGAGATCTATTAATGCTAGAAATTCCAAGAAAGGAGGAAAAATGATAAATGAAAAAACCCAGAGATAAGAGTATACTGGAACAATGTACTCAGGTGAACCATCTCACACTGCTGAAACGAAAATTTTACACTTACACAGGGCAAACTGAGAGCTGAATGAATATCTAGATAATTTAATAGAAAGTCTCTGATTTATTTCAATGAGCACTAGAGAGATTAAAGTGATCTTGAGAAAATCCTAGTGAGTCACCAGGACTGAAAACTTTCTGAATTAAATTCCCTGTCAGAGAAAAATATGGTTGCATAATTCTAGCAAATGATCAATGACCCAGTTACCCCCTGAGCTGCATTTCAGGTACTCATACCACAGCAGCACTGATGCACCATGACTCTGCTCTTTAACCAACAGTATGTTCCAACCTTTTTTTACACTGATACATAGGACCACACATAACTGCAAAGCAGTGGAGATTCAGACACACCATATTCCTTTATTAAGTGGATTGATAGCACTGGCAGCCCTTGAGAAAATAACTTTTCACCAGTGATGGACTTATACCATGGCAGCTTACCATGCCAATCTCCTTTGTGACTCCTTCTCCATATCGGATGTTCGAAATGGCCATCTACAAAAAAAAAAAGAACATTTTTTTTCTTGACAAAAATGGCATCTGGCCCTACTCATTCGAAGTGAAATATAAATATTTAATAATGTAAATATTTTTAAAATGCTGTATTTGTCAAGAAGTATTGTTTATACGACTTTTAAAGGAAATATATTTTATTATTAAATCTACCTCAAATGCATAGTCTGTATTCCCCAGGGTGGGCTGTTCAGGGGCTGGAATGGAAATAAAACAGTAGAATTAGGGAAAAAAAAGTGATTTAAATCTGTTTCTCAGCTCAAGAGTTGACAGCTTCCCTTGCTTTTAGAATCACTAATATATTTGCACAGGTCATCTCAGCTTGTCTGGATAGCAGTTAACCATGTCATCCTTTGTTGTTTATGAGACTAAATGATCCAAGTACTTGATCTCACTCATATAACTCAACAAAACAAGTAAGTTTTTTCAAGTTCTTTCAAGAATTAGGTATTGCTTATAAAAACTGAATAAATTAGCAGGAAGGTTGCATGAGAGTTTGTTTGCAGTCCACAAAGACCAGAACGGCACACAGTAAGTAGAACTGAGCATACATACAGCTGCTACATACAAGCTGAGAGGTGCTAGAAATGTGTAGGGGTTACGTGATAACCTTCAGAACATTTAAGACAAATTCATGAGACATCCTCTATATCCACCTGGATAGGGAACAACTTTTGTATGCATGGGAGCAATACTAACAGGTGTTTACCCTTCCTTTTACTTCTGCCTATTCCTGAACTTGAATTACTTGCTAGAAAATTACTGCATGCACTGCTAATAATAAATACGAATCAGTGTGTTACTATTAACTTTACTTAGAAGAAAAGATATTTATAAGGACAGTATTTCAGTCACAACCTCTCTCTGCCATGTCATTTTTGCACGAATTATCACAAAACTCAATTTCTGGCATATCCTGATTTTGCCACAGAGTGAAACAAACTACATCAACTGGAATTGCCCATTCTTCTTCAAGAAAAGATCAGGCAAAGCATTCTGCTCTTCCTGCTGAAGTCATGCCTTACGCCTGCTATATTAATTGAAAATACGCAATTTGGATTCTGATCCAATGAGTGAAGCCATGATAATGAGTCTTGCAAACACTCTGGGGTGCACTGAAGCACTGACCCACAACAGTAACAGATAGATGTATTAAAATCCTTTATGTACTTTCTATTCAAGCACAGGCCAGCTGCTATCAGCTCTTTCATTGCCACCTCTTGCCAGGCTGTACATGTTTGACCTCTGGAGCTGGAGTCTGCTGTACTTTCAGTCATTAATTTGACAGGCTAAGGACATGTCCAAACCATTTACTCTCTTGTTTTCTGATAGTATAATAGACGCCCTGCTGTTACATTCTTGAACCAAACTTAACTTTCAGGGCGAATTTTACTGAGTTCAAAAATTGCACTATTTCCTCAAACACTGTCAGGAAACGCAAAGAACTTTTTTTTTCCAGCTATAGTCACTGTTCAACCTATTCCCACTATTCAGAGATTTACTGAACTGATACCATCTTGCTACACTATAGACTCTATTGCTGCCTAAAACCTTCAGAGAGGGCTCATAACTCAGGCTTCTGCTTAGCAAGAGCTTAGCTTGGATTGACTGAGTAGGCCATCAAGCAGACAAGCAAAAGAATGAGATTCTATTTCTCAACTGCACTACTGTTTTGCTGTGCGATGGTCTTGGGCAAAACCAGTATCTGAACATATAAATAGCTTTTCCATATGTAAAATGACAATGCCAATTCTTTAAGAAGTGTTTTAAGCATATGAAACCACACTATTTAGAGTTACATATTACTGATGCCCAAACCACTAATTTTTAGTGGATCTGAAGACTGAGCAACTATCTGGAGGCTGACAGATAGTTATTCTTCTAGCCTCACTACAGTCCAGGCAAACAGAGACACCTCCCAGGGTGACTTGGGTTACTCAGCGCAGCTCCCCTGCTCATAGTCCACAATCCTGGCCTAAGTGAGCTGTGTTCTTGGGACCGACTGTATTAAAAGCCTATGGAGATTTTATTGTCCAGGCCAACACAGACCTTCGTGAAAAGCTACTTTTTATCCATATCGCTTCCTGTTTCTTTTCTAATGTAAAAGATGTGTATCCAAAAGCAGATCTAAAGTTGAGATAGTTCAGGTGATGACAGCCAGAGCCGAGTTCAGATCAGCTTGCCCCACGGTATGGGGAGGGAGGGGACAGGAGGCAGTAACTGTGGTTTATGTGGGAACAGTGACTCTCTCCAGCAACAACCACTACCACCTTACAGTTGCAAAGTAACAGGCTGTTTACCTTCTTTAGATTGTTCCTTCCCACTGTTACCTGCACCCTCTGCCCAGGTTACATGGACACATACGGCCCTCTGCAGGGCCATGGTCTCCTACAGAGTTATTTGGGAGACACACATTAAGTCTTACCTTGGGAATAAGTGTGGCCATGGCTCGGGCACCGACAACTAGTTAAAATGTTAAAAATAATTAAAAAAAAAAGTATGGTTAAAAGGGGAAAACTAAAGCAGACGAACGACTACGTCCTAAAAGTCTCCTGTAAGCACCCACTGCGAGGGCCTGCAGCTGAGCCCGCCGGGAGCGGGCACGGGAGAACTCCGCAGGGGCGGAGCGGCCGCCGCTTTTCGCTTTCCAGCCGCGGCCCCGGGAGGGACCCCCGGGAGGGAACCCCGGGAAGGACCCCCGGGAGAGACCCCCGCGCCCCGTCCCGCCGCACTCACGCTGCCCGCTCCAGCTGCCGCAGCAGGCGGGACACCCGCGCCCGCCCCGCCGCCATCGCCCGGATCTGGGGACGGGGCCCGGGACAGGGACGGGGCCGGGCAGGCGGCAGCGCCTCCTCCCGGGACAGCTCCCGACACACGGGGGACCCAAACAGGGACTCGCACGGGTGAGGGGAGAAGTGTCCGCAGAGAGCACCCCCAGCCCAGGGTCCTAGCGTCGGCAAAACCCCGCTCACACCTGTTTTAAGGCAAGCAAAACCTGGTTGCTAAAACACACAGCACAGAATGCCAGTAAGAGCAATTAAAACCTAATTAGGACTGAGTGTGTATCATAGTATTTGTCACAGAAAAATATGGGAAGTAATGGAGTTGAAGAGTGAAAATAATAATAAAAAAGCCATGGTCCAGAGCATGGGGCAGTTTAAAATTAAGTGAAATACTTTTCCGATTCTTTTTAGTGGTGCCCAGCAACAAGATGAGGAGGAATAGCCATAAACTGAAACACAAGAAGCTTCACTTCAACGTGGGGAAGAATTTCTTCACATCGAGGGTGGCAGAGCACTGGAACAGGCTGCCCAGCTCCCTCTCTGGAGACATTCAAAACCCACCTGGACACGTTCCTGTGCCACCTGCTCTAGATGACCCTGCCTTGGCAGGGGGCTTGGATGAGATGATCTCCAGAGGTCTCTTCCAACCATAACAATTATGTGATTCTGTGAAATTATGGTAAATTACAGTGCAGGATGGATCAAAATTTTATAACCAAATTTTTACGATGCTGTAAGCTATGCTGCTTAGCTGTCAGCAGAGTAGTATACCAGAATTAAGCAATGGAACAACTGAATTCTGAAAAAAAAGCATCATTGTAACAGATGTAAGTATTTTGCCTTTGCATACTCTTACGTCTTACTAGATGATCTTCAAGGCCCCTTCCAACCCACACCATTCAATGATTCTATGAGCAGATCAGATGAGCCTAAAAGTCATGATTTTGCAAGGTGCTGAGCTTGGGAAAGCAGGTTAGTGGCCTGCTCAGGCCCCCACATGAAGCTGCAAAACCTTTACCCACTTGTGAGAGCCAGGAAGTGGCAACACCACAGGAACACCTGCACGTCTGCTCAGGTGACCACATTGCTGCTGGAAATGAACAAATTCCACAGGATTTTGGTGGAGAAAGTTGACCAATAGCCTTGTAAGCAGCACAGAATTCTTATCAGGTGTCTATGCATACAGGAAAAGAACCCTTCTCTCGGGCCCAGCACATACAAGATGTGCCCTATGGAAATGCCTGGAAGATCAGAGGTCTGGAATGCCTCTATGTAACCTTTTCCACCTGTCCAAGTGTTTGTTGCCCCTGCTTTGCCTTGATACTTACACTGAAGGGTTGATAACAGACGGTTGTCTCCACAAGACCATTCCTGCCACTGACAAGTCCAAAGCAGCCTGCAGTGCTGCAGACTGCTCAGCACATGGGCAAGAAGCATCAGAGAGGCAAAGAACACACCTTATGCAAGGCCATAGGCTGGGCACTGGTAAGTCCATCAATGCCATCCAAGCTCCAAGGTGTATGTAGACCCCTTCTGCCTTCAGAGGATCTCCCTTCACAGAGGATTTGATTTCTGATGCTTTTTACTGAAGCTACCACCCTAACTGAAGTGCTACAGAATGAGACAGGAGAACTGCTAAAGTCACCCAGCTTTTTCAAAAACTCACTTGCAGTGAGGCATTACAGTATCATTAACCACTCAAAAACATCAAAGTTTGAAAACCTAATTTAATTGAGATTGCTAAAACTTGTTTTACTAACTTTCTTACCAGGGAACAGCATCTTTCCTGTATCTAAGCCACACATTGAGACAGCAGATTTTTTTTTCTATTTCAAGAGTATATGTGACACTACAAAGTTCAAAAGAGTAATGGGCAGAAGTCTGAGAGAATTTCTACTACCTGCTCTCAAGCTGCTTGGTAAACACTGTAAGAATATTTCTATAAAATGATGGATTACTGTTACTAGAAGAAATTTAGGTTTTAACCCTTACAATACAAACACTTTTCTGCTGAATTCAATGCCTGGTCTTTATTGACTTTATTTTTTAATCAATAAAATGCTTTAGAAAACCTGTACAATTTCTTAGGCCCTGCAAGAAATCCATACAGTAAATTTCCACGTTCCTTTTGTAACTGAACCTGAATACCAGAGAGCTCAGCGGCAGAAGTTGGCTTACAGAGCACGAGCTCCACCGTCAGGCCACTTGCCCAAGGCAGAGAGCAGCAGCCACATCCTTCAACTGGATCTGTGGCTGCTAGTCATCAAAACTCCAGGTCACGTCTGCGGTCCACCCCCAGCCCAGCTACCTGAAAATGGGACAGCTTTGCTCAGCTTTTGTCCTGGCGAAAATGCCGCAGGCCAACTGTGAAGCAACATTACCTGTGAAACAAGTCACTGTGAAACTGCCAGCCTGGGGGGAACCGGGGCTCCCGACCCCTTCACAGGACACCAATTTCCCCTGGATGGAGAGCACAGCTCTCCTTGTCTACTAGCTAAGAGCCAAACGCAGGGTATTTTATAAAGGCCAGAACGCATTTATTGACAGATACGTGTGTGAATAGAGCACGGGGCAGGAGGCTGGCAGCAACAGTCCCTTCCCACGCCTCGGTGGGCATCCCCAGCCCATGCTGCACACGGTCCCTCACGCCTTCTTTCTCCTGCCCCCGCCGGTGCCCCCGCCCGCAGGTTTCTGCTGCTGTGGCTGCCGCCGGGCTCCGCTCTTCTTGCCGCTGCGCCCAGGCCGCTGCTGCCGGCGGCCGCGCTTGCCCCGCTTCGACTGCTTCTTGCCCTTGTTGGCGGCGGCCGCCTCGGCTTCCTCCTGCCGCAGCTGCTTGTTGACGGCGCGGGTGATGTCGAGCACTGGCTTCTTGCTGCCCATGTCCCGCAGCACCTCCAGCTGCCGGCTGCGCTCGGCCGCCAGGTTGCCCAGCAGCGGCTCGAACCGGCGCTTCTTGCCGCCGCTGCGAGAGGGCGGCTCCGCCGACTCCTTCGGCAGCCGCGGCTGGAAGCGGCCGAGCGAGGCGGTGGAGACGCGGGCGACGCGGGCGACCCGGCGCAGCTCGTCGCGGTCCTGGTGGCCCGTGGGGTGCAGGGGCGCGGCGGGCACGGCGCTCCCGGCGCGGTGGGCTCGGGCCAGGTTGCGCAGCCGGTTCAGCTCGTTGCGCGCCACCCGCTCCCGCTTCTCCCGCCGCAGCCGGGCGAACTGGTCCTCCTCGGGGTCGGCGCCCGCAGGCACCTCCGCCAGCCAGGCGCGGGACGGGTCTCCACCCGCCCGCCGGTAGCCCCAGCGCCGCCGCCACTCCTTGGCCTGCTCGTCCCACACCAACGAGGTTTTCTTCTTGCGGCGGATACCCTTCAGCCGCGCGAACTGCTCCCAGCGCGTCGGCGGCCGCGGCTTCGGCGGCGGCTTCTCTCGCGGCAGGCGGAACGTGGGCTCGGGCAGCTGTGCTACTAGCGGGCCCCCGGCGCCGCCGGCGCGCTCGGCCGGCAGCTCCCAGAGCCGGGACACGAGCAGCTGCGTGTTGTCGCGGGCCAGCGCCCGCAGCAGCGCCTCCCGCCGCGGGCCGGCCCCGCGCAGCGCCGCCGCTGGCGGGGGGTTGCGGTCCACCGCCAGCAAGTTGCCCAGGTCGTACTCCAGCTCCAGCTCCTTTTCCACGGTGATGCTTCGCCGCTTCTCCGCCTCCTGCTCCTCGGCGGCCGCCAGCACCGCCTCCACCCGCACGGCCGCCATGGCGGCGGCTCCACGTGCAACCAGCGCCGCCGCTGCTCCGGGAGCGCGGCAAAGCTCCGCCGGGTCAGCGCACCGGAACGGCCGGGCCCTTGGGGGCGGGGCGGGCGCAATGCCCGCCGGGAGATGTAGTCCCGTTTGCGGCGGCCCGCCAGAGGGCGCTGTGGCTCCCCACAGACCTTCGGGTCCGCGGCCGCCGCTGCGGTGTCACCGCGCCTCAGCTGCTCTGCCGCGGGACCCTGCGGCCGTGGCTTATGGACAGGTGCTTCCAGTCACAGAATCACAGAATCACAGAATCAATTAGGCTGGAAAAGCCCTCTGAGCACATCAAGTCCAAACTGTGACCAAACATCACCATGTCAACTAGACCAGGGCACTGAGTCTTTCCTTTAGGGACAGTAACTCCACCACCTTCCTGAGCAGCCCATTCCAATGTTTAATCACCCTTTTGGTGAAGAAATTCTTTCTAGTATTCAACCTGAACCTCCCCTGGTGCAGTTTAAGATTATGTCCTCTTGTCTTGTCACTGGTTGCCTGGGAGAAGAAGCCGAACCCCCCCTGGCTACACCCTCCTTTCACACAGTTGTAGAGAAGGATAAGATCACCCCTGAGCCTCTTCTTCTCCAGGCTAAACAACCCTGCCTCCCTTGGCCGCTCCTCATGGGACTTAACCTTCTGGACCCTTCACCAACGATAGTGATGAAATCCCCGGTGGCTCCCAGGCTGGGGTTGTGTGAGGTTCAGGGTGGCCCCAAATCTGTCTCCTGCTCCCACCATGAGGTGGTGCTGAGGTGGAAAATAAGTGGGAAGAGTCAGCACACGACGGAAGGCCAATGCCAAAAGCAGAGGGGTGGGACCATCGCAGAGTCAACAGGGCCCCGCAGCTTGCCTTGCCTTTGCCTGCACTAGGGATGTGCCATGGCATCCAAACACTGCGACTGAGACACAGGAACTGACTCTTTCCTTTTTTTTTTTTTTTTTTTTGTGGCTTGTTAGTTTGTTTGTTTGGGGGCTGTTTGTCTGTTTGTTGATGATTTTTTTAAAGCATATGCTTCTGTCTGATTCTCCTTGCTGTGGAACAGTCCCTCTAAGTGCTCCTTTGCAGAACCAAAATTCAAGTACTGTATTGCAGCTCCACAGAGACTGACACAGATGTTGTGGGTAAATCTCCCTGCAGAGAAGGGAGGCGAGGAACAGCATTTGGGAAGCAGTATCACCTGGCAGATGTCTCAACAGACATAGTTATAAATGAGGTGATCAGGGTGATTTGGCATGCATCTAAAGGTCAGCTGGGTCAAAGATACCTCCGTGATATTTTTAAACAAATGGGCTACAGAAGAATCCTTTTATAGCTATACAGTGATTTGGCTTGTGTGGCCATGACATTTTGAGCTGATCCCTGGTGCCCTAAAGACAAGCTCATGATAGCACTTAGCTGTAGTTGAGGGAAATGATGGGTGTTTTTATACAAGGTACAATTCTCTTCTAAGTTAGTATCTTTGCCTTTAAATTAGTTTTGGAGTGACGGAAATGATTCTGAGTGGCATACCACAGTAGTGTTGTTGAAATTGAAACGAAGTGCCATGTCTGTAAGATGAGGACAAATAGCTGATTCTCAAATTCTAATGGCTAACATAACACAACTTACCCACAGTCTAACTAAGAAAATTTTTTTCCCCAAGTCAGCCGTTTTCAGCATGATTTGTGTACTATGGAGCAACAGAGTCCCTATGTGTTTAAATCCAAGCTGGTTGGCATGGACTATTTTCTTGTTTACCACAAGATGGCATTGGATAATATTTTGTACCCTGTCTTGGACAGCTCATATTTTCACCTGGAATTGCAGATAAAATTAATTTTAAAGACAGTTCTTTGAAGAGATGCATAGGCACTATCTAGATTTAGGCATAAATTTAAACTTTTGTACTGCAAGGTGCCACTGTTTTGGCAGTCTGGTCGGTACCTTTACACTGATCCATGTACCCTCCTGTTTTATCCTTATGCAGCTAACTCTCGGAGTTCTTTTGGTCTGTATTTTTACGAAGTCCAGAATGCTTCAGGCAGATGCCTTGGGCTGAGGGGACATAATTGGTAATATCTATTGCACTTCCAAAGTTGCTTGAACTGTTAATGATTACCACTAGAATAGCAGAAGGAGTGCATGCCAGGAATTATCTTCTTGTTTTACCTGAGAACATGTAGAGGAATCTCAGAAGGTAAAAATTACTTTCTGGAAACTGCTGTTTTGATCTGCTGTGTTGATCTGAATTCCAGCCTTTTAACGTATTCCAGGAACCTGCACCTCAGAGTGTGACCCTGCTTTTGGCGTTTGCAGTTTGTGATTTCCCAGTGTGGTTGGGAAGGTGGTAGTTGGAAGAATATTGGAATAGATTTGTAAACAAAGATTTGTAAATAGTCATGGATATTTTGGGAAACTGTCCCATTCTGAGGAGGAGCTTCTGAACTTACTGTAGTAATGATAGTCATGCTTTGAGCTTGTGCTCCCAACTTAGAACTGGGGATTACAACCAGATACATGGCTTCTGTTAAGGGAGTAGGTGTATGTGTGTACTTCTGCAAATCTGGGCTTTCCAAAAGATGAAAGGGTAATACCAATGTTCAGTTATAGAAGCAGCTTTTAGGAAATGAATGTTTTTATTATCTCATGTTTAATTTAGCTTTTAAAAAAGACTTCTCTAGCAATTTTTAAAATAATGAATTTTTAGAAGTGTTTATTCATTTTGATCATCTCTGTTCTGGGGTTCCTGTGTTCCTTTTGGCATATCAAATACCACATTTCACAAACTGCCTGTGGGCTGTGCTTAGCTATAGGGCTTGACAACAGCTAACTGTGGGCACTTACAATCCATAGATAATTAAACAATTTCATCTCTGCTCTCCCTTTCCTTGAGGTGCTTTATCTCTTCTGTATGAACAATAGCCATACATGTCATAATATGTGCATATATGTGCTTAATGCTGTACTGTTTGCTTGCTTTCTTTATTGTGAGGTGACCAGACAGGGTTTGGATGCTCTTGCAAAGTGCAGTTTTTCTTTGGGGTGAAGAAGGCTGTAGAGTTTTGTGTCTTTTTTTTTTTTTTTTTTTTAACCACATGAAAAATTTAGCTGCATGAGAAACATAAGATGGCAGAGTATAATTTGCAGAAACGCTTGTCCAAAAGATTATTTGAAAGCATAATGCAGGATATACGTGATGTACCAAAAGAACTACAACATCGGTGTAATATACTGTCAGGTTTGTTTTTCTTGTGAGAAAGAATAAAGAATTATCCTACTTAACTTACATTTTTGTAGTTTTTGTTCAGCTGGGCTACAGATTGAAGTTTGTGTTTGATAGCAGCTGCTCTAATGTACAGGATTCATGTCTCACTGTTAGTGATACCATTAACTTAGATTAACTCTTCAAACTTTTGCCAATTACCTCTGGATGGCAGTAGATGTAGTTACAAGATGATTCAATCAATTCACAAGCCTGCTGTGAGGATTGTTATGAAGAACACTTTTATCAGGCAAACTCAAAGTACTGATAATTTTGGAAAATAATAGAAAGTGCCCTTAAAATATCCCCACTATCTCCGAATTATTCCCTTCCACTGACTTTGTTCAGTACATTTTGAAGTAAAAATCTGTGCTGTAGGATTTTTTTTGAATAAGGGAGTTGTTTGTTCACTGAAGCTATATTAAGTACAATTTATGGACCCAGTGCTGCTTCCTGATACATTTTTTTTAATCCCTGTATGATACATGTCATGTATTTCAGCATGTATTCTATTTCCTGGGACATATAAGTGCTTTTTCAGTCGAAATAACAAAACATAGGAATACAAATTTGGCTAAAAAAAGGCTCTTTCCTACTCACTAGTCCATATAATGTGAAAAAACTGTCTGTAAGGAATAAAAAAACCCACAAAGATTGAAGGCACCATCTTTTATAAAATGTGAGAGTTGACTTCAGCAGTATAACAAAAATACATCTGGTAGTCAAAGCTCTTCCTATTACAAGAATTAAATTACTCATTGCAGATAATGGGGCATTCCTTTTCATAGTTTCACCACTGTAAGGCCTTACTAGGAACCTCATAGGGAACATGCTTAATTCTAAGTGAGTTATGTTGATGGTGATGATATTATCTGTGCTCACACATTTAAAAACATTTCTGGTTGGATTGTAAATGAGCAGGATTAAATTTCCTGTCCAAAGATTTAACGTGATTATAGCAGAATGCTGTATTTACGAAAAAAAACATGCAGATGAAACTCAGGAGGCTGTAGCTCTAGTTCCAAAACCTAAGACTAGGTAGTTTGGAATGCAGTTACAAGTGGATAGCTAAGCAGAGCCTGATTTTTGGTGCAGAAGCCAGAACATAGATAGCTGGTGAGATAGCAGGGAGATTTGGATGACTGCAGGCACTGTGGAAAATGAAGGGTGGACCAGAACCTATTTTCATCATTTGACTGGTTGTGACTGTGTGGTTTCACTGAACTGATTTTGGGTAAACAAAACAAAGCTAAGCTAATTTGAGGCCTTCCCAAGTGCTTGATGCCTATCTTGCTATGCATTAGGGAATCAGACTGAGAACAGATTGTGATGTGGTTTGCTTTTTTATGAGCTTAACTGTGACCTGATTTTTGTTTGAAAAAGTTTTCTTGTAGCACAGTCTTAATATTAGAAATACCAGCAATGGTGTGGCTTGGTTTTGTTGGGTGCTTTTTAGGATAATTTGCAGAACAGAACGAGAACTTTACCAGGCAGTGATGGAAAGAAAGGCAACATAGTAACACATTCCTTTTCCAGGGTCAGTCCTTCTTATCATCTGTCTAGAGTAGACCTACTTTTTGGCATAAGATTACTTCTACAAGTTAAAAAAAGCCAATGAACACATTTCCTTCTTTTAGAACAAATCTGTTATGCTCAGAGATTTGTCCTTGATTAAGTGTGCACTTGTAAACAGAAGAACAAAACAAGTTCCTCTGTTCTTGGGTTGGGTTCACGGTTGGAATTATCTCCAACATTGGAAGCGAGATGAAACATATAAGTCTTCATCCATAACACAAAAGATGTGCCATAGTCACTACTGATTTTTGTTGGCAGAAGGACATAAGATAAAGTAAATGGAGCAAGAGGTTCAATACCATGAATCTGAGAGAAGGGTAAATGTATATCTGCTGACAATGACCATGCCAGTTCCTATATTCTCTTGCTTTTGTGAGTCAGAAATAATCCATTTCCCAGCAGTGGCCTTCTTGGGACATGTTTTCAATAGAAAATCTCATCCTTTTATGTGCATGTACAGATACTCCATGCACGTGATTAAACCTATGCAGGTAACATCATTCACTTATTGCAAGAGATACAAATATTGATTTTGGTAAAGGAAAAAATATGAGACCTGATCTTAAAGCAAGACAATGCAATGCACTCAGGACCAGGATTCTTCAGGAACCTATTGGGGAAATTTGTGTCTGAGACTAGGCATACATCCAAGCATCATTTCATACACATACCGCAACATTTCACACACCTCAACTGCCTGAATCTTCTCCCAGCCCTTGCTGGATGACATGGAGATGCATGCTGAAGTCCTGCTTGTCAAAGTCAGTCTTCAAAGCCTCAGCACTACTTGACAGCAAGAAAAAGGCTTCCCAAACATGGTTTGTAACCTTTTATCCTCCATGTTTCCATTCATCAGCAAGGCTGATCTGTCAGGATGGAATTTTGTCCTCAGTGTGGTTTTAGACCATTTTGTTCTTAAAGATACATTAAAGACTTCACGGTCTTGCTAATAGATTTCCAGTTTGTAGTTATTAATGAAATGGGAAAGAAATCTTGGTTTAGATCTTTTTGTATACATAAATAGGGCACTTTAAAGGGTCAATCCAAGATATTAAGGAGGATTTCAACTACATGTAACCACAGGTGACTTTTGTAAGCCAAGAATCATCTGTAAACTTCTGTCATCTTCTACCTAGGATGTATATTGTGGCTTAGAGTAAATTAGGAGAAATTCTGTTAGACAAATGTTATTAATTTTGAATGTCATACAGCCTAGGGCTGTGGCTCTACATCATTACCAAGTGACGACAGATTTGGTTAAAATAGTTCTTATGCTGAAAAAGAAGTCCTAGAGATTAACATAGTCAATTCACACATTTTAGGCCATGCTCACAGGGTAGCTGAATCAGCATAGCTTCTGGGATGGGGTGGGAGTGTGAATTCGTGGCTAGGCATTTGAGAGGGAACAGCAATCTCTCAAACTGGCTTTTTTCCTGAGGGAATTAGCCACAGCTTCACTCACAATCAGGGATGTGTTCCCTTGGAGAAGCAATCATGGTTTGTATCTATACAGCCTACCATACCTCTTCTTGAAGACATCTGTCTTGCAAAGGTGGCTTAACTGCTCATGTAGCTGCAGAGATCTCCCGTCCCTCTTCCTGTAGCAAACAGAGCTCACAGCTTGCTGTGTTAAGGGAAAAAGGCAGCAATTTGTTGTTACCTTATTATAATATACTATAAACTAAACAAGTTACTACATAGATTGCTCAGTCATTCCTGCAAAAGGTTAGGGAACATCTCAGATGGGTGGGGTGGGAATAACTGGAAGCAGGAATGATGTTGGCCATCACAAGGTAACTTCCCTGCTGCTGCTGCTGCTGAATCAGAGCCCTCAGAGCTGGGGCAGGAAATCCCTGTCCTAATCTGCAGTCTTGAGTCCTTGGAGGGGATAAGACTCTCTGAGCTGCTCAGAGCCTCCCTGATGCTGCCACAACCCCAAATCAGCTGTTCTGCACAGTGCATCTTTATTCTTTTTGTTTTCTGCGATGTGCCTCTGTTCCTCAGCAACTGCACTACATGAAAAGGGACAAAACAGGATAGATTCTCAGTTTCCAGAATCCTACAGGTACTGTGAGAACTGCTCAGTCTATAATTTTTCTGAGTTACTGAGGAACTTTTAAAGCAGGGCAAGGCAATTTTGTGTGTAGCAGTAGTTAGGAGCAATAAAAGGAAAATAAATAAATATATTCACACAATAAATTAAAGGCACAAAATGGAAGGTTTGTTTCTTTAGCCAAGGGTGCACAAATTACTTAATCCACAACACTGTTAACTGTTGGGTTAAAACCTGTGGATTTCTCATGCAACTGATGTTCAGTCTTTGCTTCTGGGACTACATGTCAGTGTGTGGAAATACAGGCATTTGCTGGGCTGCATTGCTGCTCCTCGTTGCCCCTTTCTCTATAGCATTTACAGGGCCAAGCACGTACATTCTCTAGCTGCCCAAATATCCCTGGCTCTGACAAAGGACACCTTCCTTTTCTCTTGAAGATGATGTTACACCTGCCTCCTCTCTGGGCTTCCAAATTCTTGCTTTGCTTCATCCAGAACACGTTATCTGGAGTGCCTTGGAGGTTCTCCACAAAACCCATCACCTGGATCTTTGTTTTCCTCTCATCACTTTCATTCCCTTCTGTTGTTCCTTTTTCTTCACTGCATTAAAGCATATACAGGATCATAGGATAGTTTGGGTTGAAAGGGACCTTTAGAGGCCACCTCGTCCTAACTGCCTGCAATGAGCAGGGAGATCTTCAATTCAATCTACAAAGCCTGTTAAGCCTACTTAATTACTTACTTGCTCCTGTTTTTGAAGCTGTTCTTCATAGCCTGTGTTCTACCCTGATCATGCCCATTAGTGTTTCTAGTTACTTCTTTGATGCACCAAGCTTGAATTCCCATGATCTCTGAGGCAATCAGCCTGCAGCCTGTCTCTGGACTGGTTTGTTGGTGGTCAGAACAGTCACGTGCAGTGTCCAGGTGTGTCAGAGCATGAGTTTCTGGTGCAGGTCTACAGAGCACTTCTGGGAACCTGGCAAACGTACCTACCAAATTGTGTGAATAAGCCAGGCTGAACTTTCCTATAATGCACCGATCTAAATGCGTAATAAGTGTGAATGGTGTGTAAGTGTGAGAAACAGGTGTTGGTAAGTTTGAGAAAGAGCTGATGGTAAGTTTGAGAAATAGTTGAGCTGTAAATGAAGCTTGTGACTCAACCCTTATTGATGTTACTTGTCAATTAGAGGATTGTGGAAAATCCCAGCTGTACATTTGCTGTGGGCAGTGTGTTATATTGGAAAGCAATTGCTTTTCACTCACTTGGTAAGGCCTTTCCTGGGTTTTGTATCCTACACCAATGAAAATACAGACATCTACAATCAGAAAGATTAGATGAAAGAAGAGGAAAGCTACATGGAAAAATACTTCATAAATGCCTCTTCGAAGATCAGTAGGGAAGAAGGAGGTGAGCAACATCTCTTTAAATAAACGGTTTGAATGACCACAGCTTTTCCTTCACTCCAATTTACTCAAGCTGTGCAAAACAGCTCTAGATAAAGCATATTCTCATTATGGTTTTGCTGATTAGAGAAAGAAAAAAACAACCCAGTAGGTGATTTAGGACTGAATGGAGAATATTCACACATCATGTTCAGGCTATGGATTATTATGATGGAAGCACCTGACACTAAGCCTGTCTTTTAAATTAACCCTCTAAACTCAAACAATTTGAACAAAAAGAAAAGTAGATGGATACTATCGAACATCTTATTAGACAAAAAGGCTGGGTTTGGATTGGAAATTCAAAGATTTGTGGTCATCATCTCAATGGATTTAGCAGTGGTTTTCAAGATGGCATGAAACCTTTGTTTTACATATAAGGGAAAATGCACTTTGACTGCAGTATTGATTGCTGTCCTCTGGGGGAAAAACTGGATCTTGCTTTTATGCTTTTACATCTAAGTTTGCATTTTCTGTGTAAATCACATTAGTTTAAAATTACATACATATAAAAAATAATATATCCTGGCAAACCTGTTTTCCTGCCTCCCTTCAGCTAGCTACTTTTGTTTTGTAAGCTAGCCACTCGTGTTCTCCCAAGCAGACTATATTAAGCATGAATTTATGAACTTTATGAACTGGAGCTTTGATCCCTTCCTTTTAGAAATCCACCAATTTTTTCATATGCAGATTAGCTGAGATGTGATCAAACAGGACACAGGCTATGCTTCTGTGTTTGTTTCACTATAATTTTGGAAAATTTAGCAGATTGTTGCAAACTTGCTCTTTGCAAAAGCCCAGATGTACAAGCCCCTGAAATGACTTGAAATACTCCTTTGTTTTGCTATCTTTCAGGGTGCTAGCATGACAGCAATTTTCAAGGAAAAGTTTCTATCACATTATGCTTCTGTCTGAAAACTGAGGGGATGGTACAGCTTTCAGGGTCCAGAAAACATTTTGACATTAAATGTGTGGCAGACTTTTGCTGTAGCAGCACTGAAAGCACACTAACACATTACCACTTGTGTTAGAGAAGAGCAAAATTTAGCTAGATTCCCCACATGTGGGCAGTGAGTGGGGCTTGCCAAGATAATGAGAGCTAATGGTAGATGAGAACTGTTCAGACAAATCAAAATATGCTGACTGCTACCTTGCTTCATCTCTCAGCTTCATCTTTAGCTGAACTAGGTGGGGAAATTCCTCTTGTTTGCAGCCTGATTCAGGAAGGTACTCAGGCACATGAAGAGTCCTACTGATTTAAGGGTTTGAAGGGAGGTTTGCATTTAGCTGCAAGTTTTGAAAGCAAAATTCTCCAGTAGTGTATGTCACTGAGCACAGAATCGTAAAACCCTGCATTCTCTCCATGGTATCAGCATGAAGGAGCATGGGTGCCAATAGAACAGGGATTGTTGGATGTGTGATTTGTTTCAACCTACACAACCTTTGGGAAGTGCCTGCCATAGACACTTCATGTATTTGTTCTCAGTGTGAGTCCACCTATGCGCCTGTTAGGGTTTCTCAATGAAATTGTTCTCAGCTAACTTTAGTACAACAGAGTCCTTGAGTAACTGCTGGCCATGTACATCACTTTATAAAAACTAACAAATGCAAGGCCAAATAACATGTTAATTACCACTTGTCAAAACAGAAATGCTCTTGTGACTTTTTTCTGTATGGTACAAACTACTTTTTGAGAGGTTATTTAAATTCATTATGAAAGCTATGTGGGACCTGATGCAGAAAGCTTTTACAAACCAAATTCTCTCATTTTTACTGTACAGGTCTACAGCCTGATCCTTGACAGGTGTAACTTGGTGTTGCCTTAAGTTGCATCAGCTTTGCCAGCTATCTGAGCTGCTTTTGTGCACAGCCTCTCAGTGAGACTAATTAGAAGGCCACAGCTTTGCAGCATCTGGCCAGAGAGTTGCTCTGTTTTGTTTGTTTCTGAGGGTACAGTTAGGGCACAGTTAGGTACAAAGATGTTACTAATTGTCTGAGTATCTGCAAGATACTCTGAGGTAGGTACCCTCAGAGAGTGCAGTTAAGCTAAGCAGTTGAAAAGGGTGTGGAAGGGGAAAATAATCATGGACTTCAGACAATTGGTGACATTCTCGTAACTTGCATTACATACTCACACAGGCACTGTGAATGAGACCTCAGGAAGGCAGCTTTTCCGACCTATTCCCTACAGTTTCCTGAGATTTTTTTTTAAGTTTTCCCAAGAGAACACATTAGTGTTTGTGGGCTGGAAGGATTGTGTCAAGAATTCAAAAATCACACGCAGCACTGAGAAGGGGAAGGACCTACAGAAGTTTGCAGTGATAATTGTGCCTCTAAGCCATCCTTGTTTGTGGTTGGTTCTTCAGACTTTTTATTCTTTGTGCTGTCCCCCGAAAGCTCTCAAATGTGCCTACATCTTTCTTAGGCTTTGATACCCAAAATGAAAATCAGTAACATAACTCCCAAGTCTGGCCAATGGATGTCCTGCCTTCATTTTAGTACCCCAAAGAGTAAGAATGGCTTGGGATTTTTTCTCTTTTTTCATATGCTTGATTCATATTCAGCTCATGAGGCAGTATAACATCATTTTGTGCACAACTGCTGCCTAATGAGAGCTTCCCCCTTCTAGAATATAATACAATAGAGAATATAATATAGTCCATATTAAATTAAATTGGAAACAGTAAGCTGAGCGTCTCAATGACTTATTAACTCTTGCAGTCCTGACCTGTATGAGATGACTAAGGCCTCATGGAATGGGACCAACTTTAATTTTCTGATATCGTAGTTGCATTGTATAGATGAATAGAGGAATATTGAACATGTAGATCAAGTGAAGAGCAAAATAGCAAACAGAGTGAGTGAACCCATCTGAATTCTTCACTCAGAAGTGAAACTGGCAGGGAATTGTGAAACTGGCAGAGAATTGGGAGAAAGGACTGCAAAGCTTCAGAATTTTCTAGGGTGCTGCTTAGAAAAGGCAGGGTGAACAATCCCTTTGGCTGCCACCAATGGCAAGTCCTGTAGTGGTGATCAACAACACTTTTTGTGGAAACCTTAAGTAGACCACAAAGTTCTCAACAAAGACAGTTTGAAATGTCAAGAATGCTGCAATTGACAACAGAATGTCACTTGGGAAAAAGCACATTTTGACACTAAAGCAGATGGCAGATGAGACAATTGAGCACTATGTCATATAGCTGTACAATAAAGCAAAGTCATATGAATTTAACCAGATAGCAGCCTAATTTGTGATTTAATAATTTGTCTTCTAATATATCACCAGGTGAAAACAGGGTACGGGAAACTCCTCTACCATGAATAGTTGGGGCTGGCCTGACCTAATGAAAAACTGTGCTCTGTTCCTTGTTATAAATTCAGAACTGGTACTGGAACTGTCTTTCAAGAAGAAGGCCTAAGCTGTCAGAGTTTTGAAAAGTGTGTATGAACAAAATCCTATATATTTTAACTCTACAAAACATGTAGCCATTTAAATGTGGAACACTGCTACTCATCTCATCTAATTTAAAATTTTCTTACTCTGTTTTACCATTTGTACCGTCCGGTGGATTTAAATGGATTTCTTTGTTTTTCACTTTTGTGTAAATGAAATAGGAATTGACAACCTGAAACAGGAGTGAAAATTTATGTGCAACGGCCTGATTCTCATTTAGTAAGACATCACTTTGAACTTTTCTAATTGTGTAACAGAATTGTGAAACAAATGTGAATGTAATCTATATAGCCAAAGAGATGCAAAATAGATTTTGTATCAGAAAGCATTAAGGCTGAAAATGGCTTTGCTCCTTAGGACCTGAGCATAGATGAATTAATTTCTACTTGCATATGCACTGTTATGGTGAGCCAAAATTTAATTGGAGGCCTGGAGGCAGTTAGAATTAGAAATTAGAGTATTTACATACTCAGAAACTTAGTCTAAAAAGAAAATGAGATCCACCTACTTCCTCATTAATTTCCAGGTGTTTTCTTGGTAGTTACCTTTATTTTAGCAAGTACTTTGTAAAACATGATTAGTCTTTACAGAATACTGAAATTTTATAAGAAACTAACTTGAGCTTAATTTGCACAGTAATACATTTACTGAGAAGTATTACTGGGAAGCATTTGACAATAAAGATCTCTAAATATTTAAAATTCAAGTGCCGGAGAGGATCTCATCACATTAGAAAGCAATCAACCATCTTGAGACAGGTTAATAAAAGCATCTTAAACTCATCATCAAAAGGAACTCTTGATTTCCATTATTAGGCACAGGACTTTGAATGATTAATTGATCACATTTTCTCTGTTCAACAAAAATATCGTGAGTTGAAAGGTTTCAAGATATGCAACATGAGAGGATTTTTTTCCTGCCTCACAACTACATTTGACAGATGACCTTTAGTCTTTCTTTCACATTAATGAGATATTTAACAAAAATAATGTAGATACATTTTTCAGCATTATCTGATGCGCATGCTCAGAATCCTCTATTTGGTACCACAGATAAACAGATAAAAGAGTCTTCTGTAAATGCCTTCATTATAAATAAATGCCCTGCTTTCTGCTTTCCTCTTCCGGTATGATCACAAGGTTTAAAAGCCTCTGAATGGTTCTATGAATGCATGTAGTTAACCTGATGCTGTTTCACAGGGAGGTTGGTGCATGTGTAGATACACAGGAGGTTTTCAGGAGAGTTGTGTGGTCTGTTTGCATCCTTTCCATCCAGCAAGCCAACAACGGCACTTGGATCTCTAAAGTGCCAAGAGGTTCCATGCATTTTGGTTTACACCTTTGCTGTTGCGCACCTCAGGGTGTGGACTGTGGCTTGCCTTTCCAGCCTGAGCACACCTGAAATTTCCTGGCTGGGGTACAGATAACAAGGGAGCTGTGACGCTGAGGACGTCTTCAGCCAAGTGCTCACCCAGGGTCTTGGGCAGATATGCACAGTCTGTGCAGAAATACTGCTGTCAGTGCCAGAGCTGGCAGCTGAAGGTGACTCAAGTATGAGCTGCAGTCACACCTCTGGATTTCAGCAGTTCCCATTTTCACTGCTTCTTCAGCCCTGGCAAGTATCTCATCCTGCTGAAACTTCAGGTCACAGATGTTGTGGAGGGCACAAGATTGCACAAAAGTGTTAAAAGAGCTACGTCACCTCAGAGTTCCTCACTAGTACATCAGTGATGCTCACTGCACATCCTCACTCTGTTTGCTGTGCAGGTAGAAACTGAAGTTATTCCACTGAAGCCAATAAGCTTGAAAACTATGGCCTTGTCTGTCTGAAGACCTTTCTCTGCAGAGTAGAAGGGAGCAAGGAAAGTTGTTCTGCTGGGATGAGCTGACACCCCTGTGCACTGCAGGTGGGAATGGGGAGGGAGGTGAGAAGTAGGCAGACAGCATCACGGAACAGCTGGCAGAACATGATGAGCTCAAGGTCACTTGGCTGTTGGCCCAAATCCATCCAAAAATACCAAAACCCAGGCTGTCAGCTCAAAAGAAAAAAGAAAAAAAAAAAAAAGAAAAAAGGAAAATAGCTGAGCCATGTCATTGTTCAGCAAGGGTATCCAGGTTCTGCTAGCAACATTTGGAAGGCCACCATGGATAGAAACTGAGACCATCCCTGTTTGTTGCCTAGCTAATAGTTGTGAATTGAACTCAATGTCATTTTACTTGAACACCTGCCTGAAAACAGATTCAGAAGTATGTTCTCAAATGGATTAGGGATTCCTGGTAATTTTTCAATTTCTCTTGGGATGAAGAGGTGGATTGCTGAAGGCAGCAATACTTTGATGCAAGATGCCTGGTGGAGTGGAAAGTACAGGCTCTGAAGAGAAGCTTTTCCTGTCTCTGAGGCTCTTACAAGGTTCCATCAATTCTGAGACAGTTGAATCTTTCTTCTCCCCCTCTATTAATAAACACAAATGTGTGGAAAATTACCCTAATCTTCTTCCAAAGAGGATGTGCCTCCAGAATCACTTCCAGTACCGGGGACCTCAGAATTCTGCTACCATATTTAGAGGCTATAAAAACAGTCCTTGCATTTCTGACCAAAATCCAAATATAGCCTATTTCTTTCTGCCAACTGAAAATGCACCTTTTTATTTCATTCAGTTTTGTTTAAATCTAACTTTGTTCCAAACTTTTCATTCTATAAATGTCTCTTTCACTATAATTATTTAAATAAAGTGGGATAGTGCCCAATTTAGTGAACTGAATTAGTATGCTACTTAATGTGCCTGCTATTGTCATTCTACTAGGGCTTCTGCTCTGTTCCCGTTACAATTTCTCCCTGACTTCAGTGGATTTACACAAAACCTGAACCCAGCCCGTGAAGGACAGTTTACCACAGGCAGTTGTATTTTACAAATTTAAGTGGGCCATTTCTACATGATTTTTCAAAGTTTTCACTCTGGGGGGAATACACTGTTTTTTGCTTGGCCAGGCTTTATGGTTAGAAACTGGCAGTAGGTGTCAGTGATACCCTGAGACATCTAAGCCTGCCTGCCTTGCGTCTTGTGGTGTGCCAGGTCCTGGTTTCCAAAACATTCAGCTGATCTTCAGCTTGGCAGCATGACATCTTTTTCTGTGGTGGGCACCTCTTTCTGGGAGGTGGGAGACACGGAGCTCTAGAGTCCCTGGGAACATCAAGAAGCAGAAGAGACCATGCAGGAGCATGGGGTATATTATTGTGTTAATAACCTCAACTAGCTTTAGGTGCCTACAATCTAGGGAGCCACACACAGCTAGTTGTTCAGGCTTCTTTTAGAGCCAGTCGAGAGAAACAAGAAATACCAAGATACTCTGGGTAACTTCTTTGAGACAAGACAAAGCTTGCCCTAGAAGTGCTTGTTTCTCTTCAGCAATCTTAGTGGCAATTTGAGTAACCCAAGTATAGCCCCCATTAGTAGGTGTCACAGTAGGTAAGATGATCCTATCTTTGTTGTGTGGGACCTCAACAGATAGAGACCATTCAAGGTACAATGTATATATTCCCTATCCAGAGTCTTTTTTTCTCATTTCCTTATTTTTATTTCTTCTGAAAAAGCTATTTTTTTCTCCTCCACACTCCTTTCCTGTTTCTTTTCATCCCTTATTCAAAATTTTTATTCATAGCCTATTTTTCTTTCTACTCTTCAGTGCTTTGAGATGATGATGGTTCTATATAAATGGGTTTGGCAATGAGGTTACTTAAGGAATTCTTTGAAAATATTTGCTCATCTCCTGAGAGTTAAAGGCAAAAAGCAGGCCAGTAAACTGGACAGACTCGTGTGACTGCCCCTGATGAACGTTCCCCTCTTGCCCTATCTGTGTGCCATCCACTTTCAGTCCTTGACCTGAGGTTCTTGACATGGCCAGTTATCCAACCTATGATCTGGAGAAGGGGTTGTGCAGAGCAGTGAAACTGGTCTTACCCAGTGTGCTCTGTGCTCACAGAGGCTCCTCCAAGTGATTTTCTGTCCTATCTGGAGTTTCTCATGGCAGATTTATGTATTTCATCCTCTGCCAGGAGACTCGTGCACTGGAACTTTCAGGGTGTAGTGATGATAGAGCTAAACCCCTCCCCTGGTTTAGGGGCTGGGTGCTGCTGAAAGAGGGTGGTGGTGACCTTTTTTTCCCCTGTCTCCCTACCTGTGGAACCCTGCACTTCCCATGTGCCAGTGGCACTTGTCTGACCTCAGAATGAGTCAGCTCAGGGGATGGACCAGCAGAAAATCACATTAAAAATGAATGAGTTTTTCTTATGAGGGAAAGAGGAGATTTCTGCTCTTTGCTCTCTTTGAAACTGTGGGCTTTCAGGTACAGCACTGCTGGGCTCTGGCAGACAGAGTAAAAGCAGTATATACATCTTTAAAATGTCTGTGAAAAGGTGGTACACAATGATCCAGGTCAGCTCCTTCAGAAATTTCCTGTTGTCTTCAGTGGCTCTGGATTTCATTCTGTTTCCATGCTGCTGTGTTTCTAAAGTGCTGTCAGTATTCTCCTGCTTACTCTGCATGGTTAGAGACCAAGATACTGTAAAATGTTTCAGTACAACACTAAAACCAGGGATATCCCTGCACAGGAGAGCACTTATATAACATATGCTTTATGTACTGTTGTAACACCAGGCTGCACTCTGCTCCTGCTCACACTACTGGAATTCAGAAGTGATTCCTAAACCATCTGTAGATTGGATCTTTGGATCCAGCCATGAAGGGAATGTCAAGGGAAAAAAAAAGGTGTGAAATAGCTTTTACTTTCTCCTCTTGTGTCTTTTGAGGCAGAAATTCCGTGTGAGTTGCCTGAACAATATTGTGCCACTGATGTGTGAGGGCAAGTACTGTCCTGGGCTTTGCAAAAGGGGAAGCCAGATTGTGTAGGCGCCCTCCCAGCCTCAGCCGGGTCCTGTTACATGAGAAAGGGTGGCCACTATTCAGGGGGTTGGCCAAGGCCCCTTCACTTCTCTGCAGTAGACCTGAGCCTGCCCCCTGCCCGAAGCACAACGCTCCCTGCTCACATTTGCTGTTGCTTCTCATTACAGAATTCATGGGATTGCCTGTCAAAGATAAACTAGGACTGTAATCCCAGCGGATTTGTTCACAAATGCAAATCAATAGTCACAGCAGGGTTTGGTTTTTGCTTGCTTTTTTTTTTGGTTGTATTTTTTTTTGTTTTGTTTTGTTTTTGAGGGGGAGCTAGTAACATTTGTTCAACTGTATTCCTTACACTTTAGCTATAAAAACCAGAAAATTAAGGCTCAGCATGAAGCCACATAAAATAAAATCAAAAAGTGTCAGCAGAAATGTTTCAGTATCCACCCACCACTTGAATAAAGGGATAGGGAATAGTGACTTGCTTGTTTCAGAAAGACTGTCATAATGATCCAGCCTAACAAACCATAAAGTCCAGTTTTCCTTAGAGTCCTTTACAGTTTTGCAAGTCAAAATGCTTGTTTTTTCCTAGAGTTGTAAAGGAGGATGCAAGGTGGTGCAAAACAATCCAGTTTGAAGGGAAAACACTGTAGTTCCTCCTTCCTCTGACTCTAAAGAAAGGCTTTTGAAATAGTAGATTGAGCACAAAAACTTTCAAGATGTGAACTATCACAAATGCAGAAAATTTCATTATACTTGTCTGCAAGTTTCACATTCAATCAACCTCTTTGCAGATGTGGATGAATATTACCTATGCATTCAGCACATCCTGCTTTCATTGCAAACCCTCATTCTGTCTGCTCAGTTTCCAACATGATCTGGGTGCATAACTTTGGGATAAAGATCCAACAATTTGGTTGGATCTTGGTTCCCCAGTAGGGGCCACTTTCTTTTAGTCTGCCAGATCTTTCATTACACGTCTGTGATGTGCAGCTGTGAGGATTTTGGGGATGTCAGAGCTGGACACACTGGGACATTCAGCATCTACCACCTGGACAGTCTGTCCTTGACTCTGTTCCCTTTCGAGAAAATTGCATACACTGAAATTTTTCATTCCTTCCTGTTATAAAATCAATTTCCGTATCAATATGCTTTGGGAATCAGTCATTTTCCCCTAGCCCTAAATGTATCACCTCTCTCAGAACTGATATGCCAATCCCTTTAATTTTTACAAGCTCGTCTCGTTTCTTTAGTGTAGGGATGTGGACTTATCCAACAGTCTGTGGAAGTAATTCCATTCTTCATGCATACATCCTCCTGAAACGTCAGCTGCAAAAGCCATTTGTCTTCATTTCCTGTAGCAAGGCTGCAGGACAATGTTACTGTGTACCAATTACTGCCTTGTACGGCTCTCTACCTCTCAGGTGCATTTCAAGTCGACCTTATAACTCTGTTTCAATTTAGCAATGGTGCCAGCAGTGGTTGCACATTTGAGGTGACAAATGGTAATCTGCCCCCGCTGCTCTTAAAGGGACAGCCTAATGGACCTGGAGGCAGCTGGAAGCCACTGCAGCGTGCTTTACAGCAGGTTAAGGTCTCGGCTGCACCCCGGTGCCTGCAGCTGCAGCTTGCTTGGGTGACCTCCCAGCACAGGAGGAACTCATACTTTTACAAACTGTATGAAAAAAAATACATGAAGCAAAGATTGTCTTCTGTAGGAGTAGCTGTGCTCACAGAAGATGTTTTTGTGGTGATAAACCAAATGGTGAGAGTTTGCACCCTGAGCAGATACTGCTCTTTGGGACTGTTTATGGCAGAGATGTGGTGCAGTCAGGGGCAACCTGAACTCAGTAACACTGCTTTGCTCGTGTGGCTGCCTGCTCAAGCACATCTCGTGCCTACTGGTGAAGTTCTGCAGTTTCTTCCCACACGACGCACAGAACTGACTAAAAAAGCAGAGCTGTGTTGTAATTCTTCTAAATTAATAGAGTTACAGAACAGAAGTTAATGAAGTTCATAACAAATTAAATCCCTCATTTATTTGACTTTTGTATTTGGGATATCCTGGTTTGAGAGCCCCTTCTGTTAGTATGGGGCTTTAGAATCAAAACATCTAATAAATATGTATTATTTTCATAATATTCAAATAAATTATCTATTTAAAAATAATGATTATAATTTTTCATTGGATAATTTTATCTCTCTTTTAATTTTTTTAATATTTTATTTTTTTTAACTTCAGAGACACAAGAAAACACATCTTGGAATGTACTTCTAGGAAAACAATCCAAAGCTGGCGAGTCAAATGCTCTGTTACTGCACCAAACAGAGGGGAAGTAGAAGAACTGTGATGGCACCATTCATCAAACGTAAAGCAACTCAAAACCTCACAACATAGCAAATTATTTAAGTGCATCTATCTGACTTGATTGTTATGTCTGTACTGCGGTCTAGACCAAAAAACCAAACTCCTAACTCTGTCCTCCTGTGATCACTTCTGAAGTACTTTAGTATTGTCACATCCCCCTGGCTTTGCTGTTTTCATTACTCCTGACAGAACGTTTGGGTAAATGCAAGAGAAAGAGGGGATTGTATAGCAGTTTGATAGCTCTAATTATGAATATTTAAGAGCTGCTTAAATGTGCTCTCTTCTGTCACCTAATTTCCTATCAATGACAGCATTGGAAGCACTTGTCTCATTTTTCAAATCAAAGCTTCCTCAAGCAAAATGCTTGGAGACTGAATAGCTTATGCATTCTATTAATCACAGAGGGTGGGAAAAGATCCATCAAGTGCTTCAGATAGTTTGAGAGTGTTCCATCCTTGTAGAGCTTTCACTTCCCATTTCTAACAGATGAGTGCATTTGCCTCCTTTGAATGATCTTTGTGATTCTTCCTCGTTCAGAAATGGTTTCAGATTTATCTTCCTTCAACATTGCGTCAAATGATGCCTGAATATTTATAAAAAGAGTAAATTCTTCCTGGGATTAGTCATAGATAGGAGGAAATAGTAGTCATATATTGTTTTTCTAAAGAGGGATAGCTCTTACTCTGCTTCCAGTGAGTCAAGTTTCATTGAAAAAGTGTTACATTTTAGGTGGAAAAGAGTGACCACTACAACTTTGAAATGAACTTTCTTGATTTGAGATAGAAACAGTATTGTTGGCTGGTGTTTATTCTGTGATTACTGTTACTTTCTGCACTTGGGGTTGACTTCTGCCATACTGGCAGAATGACCCCAATTAATTTTATGGGAGTTTTGTTCTTTATGCATATAATGAAGTGTCATCTCCTTACTCCATAATGTCCACCAGACTGTCCCCAGTAATGACATATAAATTCTGTGGGATGTGCTTAACTGCTGCAGCTGGAGAAGGGAGAAATCTTCAAAGATATGCAGACCATACCTAGCTAGGTAACAGCTAGGCTGGCTGTTTGCCTCCTGTGGAGCTTGTAATGGCAGAGCTGTGTGATAACGTCCCCAACTTTTGAAGGAGTTTGTTTGCAGTGCTTGTTTCCTCCTGTTTTGTTGCTTGTGAATTTACATTCCATGTGCTACTGGAAGATGACACGGAACAAAAAAACCTCAATACTTCACTGAGCAACACCTTGTGGTATTTCCTGCTGTTACTAGAGGAGAATATCATTCCTCCTGGTCTCATCAAATTTAGGAAGAGGGTAGCAAGAGGAGACAATTTCCAGATGAGAGATGTATGGAATCAAAGTCATGTCTGCCTTTGTTAGATAAGAGCAGAGGATAAAAGGTTTAAGTTGGGAAGCAGAGAAAAAAAAGAAGATTAAAAGAAATAATTTGGGAAAATGAAGAGCAGGTTCAGAACATCTTCCCATACACTGACACATCTGGATAAAAGTGTCCTTGAGCTCAGAAATGCATAGTTTCACAACTCCCATTTAAATGACTAAGATCTACATCGAGTCACCTAAGAGTGAGTATATTGCCAAAGACACCCACAGCTGAAAATTTTAGACTTTTGTTTTAACAGTGTTGTTTTATATCCTATATTTAGTTTACATCTTCATGGGTCTAAACTTAGAAATATTTTTGTCCAGCTACCAAGCTAGAGGGAGCTATAGAAAAATAAGGATGCAAACCTTTCAGAGTTTTGCTATTAACTGTTTCTAACACTTATGCCATTGATTATGTTTCTACTTTTCCAGAAAAATGGTTGTTTTAATTTGCTTCTGATTCACAGTCAGCTTTCATAGCACAGCAATTTGTTTCTCACCATTTCTCCCTGTTTAAGGGAGAATCTGTGCACAATTCTATACTCCCATTGGTATGTGCCTTGCTGTTAATGCATTCCTTCCAACTGTCTTTAAAGACACCTTAAAACAGCGCTACAGTTTTAATTATGTAAGGCTTTTGTTGAGGAAAGGAAAACCGCCTAACAAAGAAAAACAGGATGCCCTTTGTTGGAAGGACAAACTGTGTCCTGAAACAACTACTAGGATTGTGGATTTCCTGCTGAGTGACAGGTGAGACTTTAAGAGGGCAGGTTGCAGCCAAATACTGAGCTTGGCCTCAAAGAGAGGAGATAAACCTAACTGCACTTCATGGATTGACAGAAATTAATAGAGACCCTGTGCATTTGGCTGTGAGGAAGAATATGAGTCTGCTTACATTTTTCAGTCAAAATTATTAGTTTTTGTTAATTGAAATGATTAGCACCCAAGGCATATTAACTGTGCTCTTCAGCCTAGTGTAAATGAGCTCACAGAATCATGTCCTTTTTACAAAGTTTAAAGTGGGTCAAAAATAAATTGAATCAGTGACCTTTTCCAGTAGTTTTCCCAGGGGCAAAGCAGAATTTGTCATGTGCCTCAGTAATCTATTTTCTTTTTACAATGTTCTCTCTTCTGTGGGGATTTTCAGCAGTTTTGAAACTTTGGCACCCGAGTTCTGCTGGTCACAGCTCGCGTCGCAGCCTGAAAGCACTTCAATAACCCTACTGACACCACGCAACTGGTGTTTCTCCAGACCCAGAGAATGAAATAAGCACAGGCTCACAGAATGGCTGAGGTGGGAAGGGACTTAGAGGGTGCCTGTTCAATCCCTTGCTCAAGCAAGGGTCACCACATTGCCCAGGACCATGTCCAGATGGCTTTTGAATATCTCCAAGGATGAAGACTCCACGACCTTCCTGGACAACCTGTGTCAGGGTGTAGTCACTCTCACAATGAAAAGGTTTTCCTGATGTTCAGAGGGAGCATCCTGTGTTTCAGTTTGTGCCATTGCCTCTGGTTCTGGCACTGGGCACTACTGAAAAGAGTCCGTCTCTGTCCTTGTTACACCCTCCACCTTTACATCACTTAGTGCCAAGATACTGTGGTGTTGTATTAATCACCTTAACAAACTTCCAGTCCTGATTAGTGGGGGTGTGTGATGCAGAGAGCAGGAAGAAATATTTCAATAGGCTTTTGATGAGTTGATGTATTAAGAGGCAAATGAATTATGTAATTTCTACTGATTTTTCACTGGGATCCATAGTTACTTGGGGTATAAGAACAAGAACAAAGAACTTTGATACCACAACTCTCCATGCCAATTAATGTTTGTAGTTTATATCAGGCAGCCATTTGACAAAATAAATAATAGCTGATGCAGAAACTGAAGTGCTAATTTCTCCTCTCTCAAATGAGTGCTCTACACATCTGATTAGATGCTCTCATGTATTCTTTCGGTCTATGTTTTCTTCTCTCTGTCTTTGGAAAGGGCTCTGGAGAAATAGTGTGTGGAGCTGAAGGTGGGTCACCGAGCCCAAGTCTCCCACCTGCTGACTGATTGTTGCTTCAACTAAATTACTGGAAAGAAATGAGGAAATTGCTCCTCTTTTTGTGGGGCCCTTTATGTATTAGGGCACACAGAGATTTTCTTCTTGAGTGATTCAAGTGCTGCAGACAAAACAGAGAGCTGTTGGTTTGTAGCTCCTGAGAGGATGCAGACAGGAGCCAAGGAGCTGCGAGTTAACTTTGCCAGGGCTGGGGTACTTCTGAGAAGACCCAGATGCAGATTTTTACACTGTAGGTGTATGTGCAGTGTAGCTGCCCTCAGTGTTAGTCCTTGCACTAGGAACTTGCACTAGGATCATGTGCTGCAGTCTTTAATTATCTCTGGCACAGCCACATCTCTGAAAAAAAGTGTTGGGACAAATCTCATCCCACTTTAGCTGGTTATTAGATAACTATCTTGGGGCTGAGACCAAGTGTATGACATTCAACAAGGTAAACTGCCAAGGTCCTGCACCTGGATCACAACAATGCCATGCAATGCTACAGATTTGGGGCAGAGTGGTTGGAAGGTTGCCCAGTGGAAAAGGACCTGGAAGTGCTGGTCAATAGCAGCTGCATGTTAGCCAGCGTATGCCCAGGTGGCCAAGAAAGCCACTGCATCCTGACTTATATCAGGAACTGTGTGGTCAGCAGGACCAGGGCAGTGATTGTCCTCCTGTACTCGGCAGTGGTGTGGCTGCATCTTGAATCCTGTGTTCAGTTTTGGGCCCCTCACTACAAGAAGGACATTGAGGGACTGGAGTGTGTCCAGTGAAGGGCAATGGAGCAGGTGAAGGGTCTGGAGCACAAGTCCTGTCAGGAGCGGCTGAGGGAGCCGGGATTGTTTAGCCTGAATAAAAGAAGGCTTGGGGGGACCTTATAAACCTCTTCAACTGCCTGAAAGGAGGTTGTAGGGAGCTGAGAGTTGGTCTCTTCTCCCAGGTAACAAGTGACAGGACAAGAGGAAATGTCCTCAATTTGCACCAGGGGAGGTCTAGATGTGGCACATGAAGACATGGTTTAGCTTTAGGTTGGATAGCAGCGCTGGGTTAATTGCTGGACTCAATGGTCTCAGAGGGCTTTTCCAACCTTAACGATTCTATGATTCTGTCTAGACTCCTCTACACAAAGATGGGAGGCACCTCTACAGAGGCATTTGTCTCACCTAAAATGAGCCAAACTGCCTCTGGAGCATCTCTCTCAGCACTGCTGGCAGACGGAGCGCAGGCAGTTAGCTGAGCAGGTCACCTGGAGTGTGATTTGGGTGCAGATTACAACTGCGTGCCTACAAGTAGGATGCTCTGTGGTGTTGCCTGGTGCCTAAACTCCTGTATATAGCTACTTGAAATCCCTCAGAGAATCAAATGCATTTGCTCAGAGCTGGCAGATATGCTATAGGACCCACAGGAGACACCAACCCTTCTGAAGCAGCATGACGGTACACTAGGACATGCTGCAAGCATAACAAGATGTCCATCCTTGACACAGGAATCAATCTCCTACTTAGAGCAGACAGTGTAGCTTACTGTCAGGGATATGTGCAAATCCCTCTGAATCCTGGGGGTTTGGCAGCCTGGGCTCAGGACCGGTTTACATGCAGTTATCCCTGTGGGATCAAAGGGCTCTTGGCTAATGCTGGTTTCCACTACCATGTCTGCTCAGCTCTTCATTCCTGGATGCTCCAGAAAAGTGCCCAGTGTCAGCAAGGCTTCCACCCTGCCTATCCTGCTTCTTCTACCTTTGGATCCCAGCTCCCCTTCCAAAGCAGATCCATTCTCGCTGTTCCCTGACACTCAAGGTGTCAAGTGATTTAGCCCACCGAAAAGTAAACAAATTCTATCTGGGCAGCTCTTTACCTCCCCTGACTGTATTGATTAAAGCTCTGCTGGCAGTCATGGAAGGCTCAGACACTTGTCTCCCATGGCAACATCTGTCACAGCTAAATTTAAGTGTCTGAAACCAAAAAGGAATTTCACTTTTACCATATACACAGTCAGTGCTCAGTGTAGTTTCCTTGGCATAGGTGTTCAGAGATGACCCATTCCATGGAAAGGCTGGAGGTATCCTGCAAGAGCAGTGGGGAGTCTGTGTCTTGCTGGAGCAGTGCAGGAGGCTGGGTGGCAGAGCCTCAGGGACCTTACGTGGGACCAGGCACTCACATTCAGGCAGATGGCTTCTGCCCTTAAAATCAGTTGAGGTGAATCTCTCATGGAAAGCCTGAGGCTCTTGAACTCACATGTTCTTCTATGCAAACTGAACACAAAATGCCTTTGCACCATCTGCTGGGGGTCAAATTCAGAATGACTGCGTGGGGCCAAGCAGTGGGGAACCAGCTGGGGACCCACTGCCCCAGCCAGCAGCCCAGCAGCTGGGGGACACTGGGGCAGCCCTGGGCTTCAGGCACATCCCTGGAGATGGGTTGAGGCTGGGACAGTGTGTTAGTCCAGAGTGGGGGTCAGGATCTGGCCCAGTGGGGAAACTGTAAACAGACACGGCCCAGGATGGCCAGGTTGTGTTCTGGCCATGTTCTCCTGCGGGCATGGGAGATCCCGTGTCGGCTGTGCCAGCACTGAGCTACCCTGAGCCTGTTGGCAGCACCCAGAGCAGGGAATGCCCCGGGGGCGGCGGGGGGGGGGGCCCCTGCTACTGTCACTGCGGTTCCTTGTAGCTCTACAGCTCCTTTCCCAACCATCTGTGTGTGCCCACTGCACCCTTTAAAGCACCCCAGCAGCAAATTTGTGCACCAAAAATGCACCTACTCTTCCTTTTGAACGCAGTGAAGATCACAGCAAAATCAGAGAATCTGCTTTCTCAAATGGTAAACTTGCTTCAGACACATTTCGTTGTTACTGACATAAATGGCAGTATAAGGGAATGTACTTGTTTGATGTCCTGTGTGTGTAGAGCAGTGCATAACATTTGAATTCTGCTTCATGATAATTTTTGCAAAAGGAGTGCAAAACCCACCATCAGTCTGCATAATTTCCAGTTGTACATTTCTGCATTATTGGTGAGATTTTGCAACAGATCTCTGGTGAAGATGTTCCTAAAATAACTGTATGGATCCCGCATCTTATCCACAGATGTATCAGGGGATGTGTGGGAGGTGTCAACAAAGACACTAGGTGGATTTGAATGTCTAATTAGTGTAGTGGGAACTTCATAATTAATTGCAAGAATGTAATTATTTGGAAATATGTTTAAGATAGGTCTTCCATGTTCAGGGTTTTTTTGTGTCATATATTATAGAGAAGATAATGGCACTGAGGAAATTGGCTGGACACCCACCAAAGGCACTTGCTTGACCACGAGTGGACCATCTTACTCATTCTTCTGTATAGAACAATATGTTGCTTTTATTTACGTATTAAAACATTTACTCTACCTCAGGATCCTGCTCTCCTTCCTTGGAAAGGAAAATAAAGCCAGTCTTCAACGTAATTCAAGAAATAAGACAAATGAATCAAAATATTTGGGCATTTGGACAGGAGATAATTTCAATATTTTATGTAGGTGTATAAGCCTTAAGTTGCATTTGTAATGTAGGGTCATTCTCTTTTCAGATGTATGCTGAAAGACCTGACACAGTTTTGGTAACAAGCAATTTTGTAAGAAGAGTGAGGTAATTTTTGTGGGTTTAAGTCAGCAGGAGAAGTGATAAAAACTTTCATAGCTAACTTTTCTTTTCCTAGTGAATGGGCTTTTGAGTAAATTTTTCATATTTTTAAGCAGTATTTACAAAAATTTTTATATTGAAGATGGTGCAATATCTTTTGAACATCTTTGATTCCAAATGCATCAATACTGGTCTTCAAAAGTGGTCTAAATTAGTTAATGTTTTCTGCTGGAGAGTTGTGGAAGACACTTTTTTTATACATTTTTTTTTTTAATTGCTAGTTCAAATAGGACTTCAGTATCAAGTTGATACTCTCTCTGGTTTGGGTGCAAATCTTCATTTAAACTTGGTTGAGTTCACATTTTCAATAAGCAAGGTTTTATGAAAAGATTTGCAAGATGGCAATAAGTGAAATGATGAAGTGCTGAAATCAAGGAAAAAAAGAAGATGCTTTGATTTTTGGGATGATGGCCATATTGATCAGCTAAAAGTAGAAGAAATCAGAAGATAGGTTACTTAGCTGGCCTCTGGCCAGTGTTTCCCTGCAGTCCCAGGAAACCCATGAACAAGGAGTGACCCCAATTGATGTTGTGACCTCGGTTCTACCTCCCACTTTGGGAGGATGTGACAAACAGTGAGAACTCACATTTTAAAAAAAATTAGAAGATCTATTAGTGCCAGAAAGTCTGGAGAGACCTGAGATTGCTACCTGCCACTTCAGGTGAACGAGAATTTATCACTTCCCAAGTGTGGTGTTTCCTCTTTGTTGGTATTAGCTGCATTTTAAAAAAGTTAATTTTCATGGTGTGCTTGGCACTGATATGTAGCAGTCATGTTCAGTCATGCTGCCTAGGTTTAATTCAAGCTGAATTTTCTCTAACTAGTCTTAAGGATAGTTTTATGTGTTTGCTCTTCCTATTGCCTAGGTTGAACTCATTTTTTTCCACATCTCTTGAGTGAAGGGGATCAGATCCATGCCACATCTCTTCACTGAAACAGCAGTCTATATCAAGCTCTCTATTATACCTCACATGTAATTACTTGTCTAGGGTAGGAGGGAGGGTGTGGAAGGACAGCGTTACTTATGGGTGAGTCTCCAAAATGAGTTTTTCTAGCCTTTTTATTTGTTAATTTCCAGTTTTCTTCTGCAGCTCGAGCACAACCTTTGACGGACTGCTGACACTGCTGACAGTGTGACCATTCATTGCTCTGACAGGTCCTTTGCCTCCTGATTACTTCTCTGTATTCTTTGCTTGTGGAAAAAACCCCTTCTTCTCCTGTGCTTGAAGACCTTTCTAGTTGTCTTACTATGTTTGGCTGGAATTTGAACAATAATCAGAAATAATATTTATTCCTAACCCAAGCTTTAATTATTCAGTTAAGGACTGCCTGCCCCACTCCCCCCCCCCCCCAAAAAACCCAACAAACTCAACCAAAAAACACCACCAGTGAAACAGGCAAACCCCCACAAATTCTAAACCCCCTAAACCCAAAGCAGGAAATGTATTTAAACATTCCCATAAGCTAGGGGAAGGTTAGAATAAATTAGGGGCCAGGTGAAATATACATTGGCTTTGAAGAGAGGTGTAGTGTGGAAGGTCATGTGGACTCCACGCAGTGGCTGTTTCTGTGCCGTGTAATCCAACATGCTATGTCTCATGAACAAAATTGACAAGACCATGTATGTGCAAGAGATCATGAGACTGGACGTAGCAGGAAGGGGCTGCAGTACTTCAGTAAAGGGAGGCAGCAGGTCACAGACTGCTGGAAAAATTTCTCTGGCTTCCAATCTGAGCCTGCCAACATTTCTGTGTCTTTTGCAGAAGATGGATTAGTCTTCAGGCTGTCTGGCTCTAACCCAAACATTCTAGGCCAAGTGCCCCTGCTATACACCATCTGCAGAGATGTTCAGAAGGTCAATGAGGCAGGCAGTTTGATACCTATAGTAGCCTCTGGTCCCTGATTGTGGGCTCTCAGGCTGAGACTCCCAAGGATACTTGATCTGATGTCGCATTGGGGTAGGGAAAGCACAGATTCCCAGTGCTCGGGTTCGCCTTTGCAGATGGTTAGGGTTAGCAGAACTGTGCTGCTTTACAGTGCTTGAAAATCTGGTGCCCCATAAAAGGAAAAAGGCTTGCATAGTGACAGGACAAGACACTACAGACACGAGTTATTTCAGGGCAAATTCTCTTTGTAGACATGAAAACAAAATTCATTATGAGAACAGTTAAACATTGGAAGAGGGTACACAGAGAAGTGGTGACATCTCCCTCACTACAAGTGAGCTTCTCAAGCCTTGACTTGATGGCGACTTTGGCAACCTAATCTGAAGCCTTGCTTTTGAAGGGCAGTATGATCAGATCTCCAGAGGTCCCTTCATGCCTTGGTTTCTGTATGTTTTGCAGTTGTACCGTAATCTCTTTGAAAGAGGGACAAAACTTTTGAAAGTAGAAGGAACAGACCAGGAATAAATCAGACTAGTGAAATGAAAAGGGCAATATTGCTGTGGTACTACAAGCATGGTGTGAACTGTAGGTGAAAGACAGATAGAACTGTGCAGAGCAGGGTTCAGAATTAAATATGACATTTCCCTGCTTGTAATAAAAATTATTGCCTGAAGTTAAAGCAAAAACTTCTTGATAGGACTGAGCCTCCTGCATCACCTAATTAGTCTTTATAATCTTCTACTCTTTAGATGCTGATTCTCTCACAGCTTATACTTGCAGTTGCAGCAAGACCAGATGAAAAATTGAAGAATGAAAGGGATGCACATAGAAAAACTGCCTTCTTCCCGTAAAGAGTATGTATCATGGAAGCCACTTTGATTATATTGTCCCATTGCTCATGTTGAGTCCCGTATCTAAAAATAGAAATCCCATTAATAAAGATAAATAAGTGGCGCATTTAACACATCAAATTAAATGTATAAGACTTAGGCAAAGATCCTGGTAGCAATGTTAATTCATTAAACTACAGGTGGTCTAACCATGAGGACATTATATGGAAGTGTCACTCATTAATAATCTTTTCCAGTCACTTTTGAATTAAATAATTTATAGGGATCCTGTGCATTTCCTCTGCTGATTAACCAACTTGCTATTACATACTACTGCAGGAGGTAAAAGTCCTCAATATTATCAAACCTTAAGTGATTTCTGATTTACCTGAATTGCTTCCTGTTCTTCATGTTTCATATTACCTTGTTAGTAAACTACAGCTGATACAGGTTTAGATTTAGAACACAAAGACATTTTCATTTTAAAATACAAAAGATTTCAGAATTAAAGCTTTCTTAATCTAACTGACGAATTTCCAGAGTAGGATCTCACGTAGGTATAAATCCAAGCAACTGCTATTTAAGCCAGTACATCAGTGACAACTTATTCCTGCTGACTGTCCATGGTTAGCTTACAGCTACAGGCACAAGCACAGCATGAGAAAAGAGTGGGAAGTGAGTTGTTAGTGGAGGCCAAAGGCAATTTTATTATTTAAAAGTTCAAATGCATTTGTAACTATCATGAAGTTACACCCTGTTCGTGCTGATGGACCTACAGCAGTTTGGAGTTCTAGAGTGAAGTCAATGGCAAAACCACCTTCACCCATGACCTAATCACTGAATTACAGTTTGAATGGTGCCAGCCATTGTTCTGCTGCTCTCCTCCCAGCTGTTTGTTCCATTTCCACTTCCATGTGCAGTTGGCTCCAGTTTCTCTTTCCGTAGCTTCCTCATGGCAATTTGAGGCTCGCTGACTGTAGGTCCGAACAACTTCACAGTATCTACTAAATTGTTTTAATTCCACCACTTCCCCAGGCAGTCTGTTCCAATACTTTACAACCCTTGCTGTGAAAAAAACCCATCCTAACATCTAATCTAAACCTTCCCCATTTCATCTTGACAATATTTCCGCTTGTCCTATCGTGCGTTACCTGGGAGACCCTCACCTGGCTACAGCCTCCTCTCAGGTTGCTGTAGAGAGCGACAGGGTCCCTTCTGAGCTTCTCTTGCTTCAGCCTAAACGTCTCCAGCTCCCTCAGCTGCTCCTCATGAGACTTGTGCTCCAGACCCTTCACCAGCTCTGTTGCCCTTCTCTGGACCCACTCCAGCATTTCAAATGCATTCCCTGTAGTGAGAGGCCCAAAACTGAACACCGGATTCAAGGTGGGGCCTCACCACTGCCAAGTATAGCGGGATGAAGATGTCCTGACAGCTTACCTGCTTTCTCCAGCTCTCACAAACCCATCTCATGAGAGTTTTAGCTTCCTGCCTGCCAGGGCCCCGAGCACATTCCCTGATGCAGTGCTGAGGGCAGTCCCTAGCCCTGTGGTCATGGAGATGATGTGGCCAGAAGTGAGCCAAACCACTCTGGGCATGTCTGACCCTGTTTACACTCACTGGATCTGATCTTGATCCCTGCCTGTGGGCTGACATCCTGTTCTAACCTTGGCCCATCCCCAGGGAGGTGCCCAATGCCTGGAGCTGGGGCTATCCCAGTGCCCCGAGTGCCCTGATCATGGCTGGGGTTGGACGGGATGGGCTGCCAGGGTCTGTCCTGCTGTGCAGGGGGGCTCCCACTGCTACCCAAAGAGCCCCCAGGTCCTGTAGTGCCCTGGCAGTCCCCAGTTGTCATCTTCTACAAGCTACCTTGGAGATACACACATGAGTGGGGACCATGTACATCAGCCTCCATGCCCACCTGTATTGTTAGGAGCAGACAGAATACAATACATAATACTCGGTTATTATGCAGCCTGAGCACCCTGGGCCTTCCTCTTTCCCCTCAGCGTGGCAGAGACCCTGAACTACCACTGTCAAACTCATGAGTCTACTTGTGACCGAAAGGAGATGTGGAAAGATCATCCTTGTCACCTCTTTATCAACAGCAATGACATATTGTAGGAAACTGCTGTCTGTCTTCAGCGAGGTAGCAAGAAACTCATGAATTATTTATTAGTTCAATTAGTTGACATGGGCAAAGAGTGGTGAGGGCTGTAAAATAATTACTTATTGATTTGCCTTTTCTTCCTCGAACCGCCTCATGATTTTGGTGCGAGACAGCAAAAGCACAAGGGCTTGGGAGCCTGGTTGCTGTCCCTTCTGGTTACAGTGCAGCTGGCATTACAAATAATGAGTCTTCAGCTCTGGACATGTCCAAATATTGGTGCTGGCACAACAGACAGAATAACTTTATTTGCTACAGCGCAGATGCTGTTACCCCATTATTTTCTACAGGCATGTTAAGCAACAATCAATAACTCTCTGTCTGCTTATGGCATTTGGAAATCTCTGGGGACTACTTATGACACTCATTTGTTTTTCACACTTGCCATTAAATTGTATTCAAAATGCCCCAGACCTTCAAAAGGTGGCTACGTCTTGGCAGCATATTAAAAGGTATTTTTGGTGTGTAGTTAGGAGGGGACTAAGTCTTGTGCATATTAATACTAATAAAAAAAGCCTACCCAACTTCACAATATGACAGACTGTGACACTCTTACAAAGAACAAGGAAGGGCTAGTAGCATATTTTTAGATCATTCAGAATTCTGCACAACTTCAGTAAACTTCTACAGCTACTTCATTTTCATTGCTATAGGTAGTGGTTTTGTTGCTGTAGGTAGTTAGCAATGTTGGTTACGGTTTGTATCAATCCCTGTGTCATGAGGTCATCATATAGGAGTCTGAGAGTGATGCCTGCTACTTGCTGGTGATGGTATAGATATCACAAACACTCCTTTGCTGATTTGTCACCATAGGCCGCTGCATTTGGCTGGGGGAGCTCTTCACGGAGTCCTTTAATTAATTCTTTTGAAATTTGAAGTAAATTGCAAAACAGATACAGACCAAATTATGAGTTATTTCAAGTAAGTCCAAAGCTTTAAGAACATTGGAAGTTAAAAAATCAATTCATCTTGTAATCCTGTTGGAAACTCATGTCCTACGGTAGTGGTATGACTAAGAATTTGTATCACGGCTCAGGACTTCCTGCACTTTGAAGCACAATAGTTTTTGAATTTTTTGACTGTTGTCAAACTGCAAGTTAGAAAATGACATTAGTCATCCCAGTCTATGGTCAGGAAAATGTCAGGTCCACTGAAAATCATTTCTAAGCACAGAAGAATATGGAGATGTTTCAATCGTAGGACTAGCCTGAGGTGGGCAAAAGTGGATGTGACAAGCACTGACATTTAAACCTTGAATCAAAGTTATAGGTTTGAAGAGAGGAGCAAGATTTTCTTTAGCTGGTGACTACCATCTCTTCTACAACCTATTTGCTGGCTACTCAGCTCCTAGATTCCTGTAGCACAGGGATGTTTGCTCTTCTCTACTGGTCAAAGAAGTGTCCTGATCAGATTCTGCAACTTGCTTGAGTAAAAGCCAGCAAGGTGGATTCTCCCCACAGGCTTTACAGAACCAGCAGTGCCATTTTTCTTGATGCTATTGTTGGTGTGGTACAATGATGAATGACCACCTTGTATCCAGCTCTTGTGCTAAGTAACCGCTGACAGCAACAGGAAAATCAAGCTTCTGTGTTCAGTTGATCCTGGTTAGCAACTAAGTCCCCACCCAGCTGTTCATTCTCTCCCTCCCTTCAGTGGGATAGGGGAGAGGAGAAAAAGTGAAAAAACTGCTAGGTTGAGATAAATACAGTTTAGTCAGTGAAGGGATGAGAGAGAGAGAAGAAATAAAATTATGTGAAGGATAATCATCCCAAAGGTGCCAAGTCAGTCTCTGAGCAATGGCTAGTTTGGAAAGTAGCCATTTGAAAACTGGTCTTTCCAGGTTTTATTGCTGAGCTTACATGGTGTGGAAAATCCCTTTGGGTAATTCAAGTCAGCTGTCCCAGCTGTTCCACCACCAAGCCTCTTGCCCACCCCCAGCCTGCTCCCCAGGAGGCAGAGCCAGGAACAGAGAACGCACTGCTCAGCAACAGCTGAAACGTTGGTGTGTTACCAACACTGTTTTAAGTCACAAATTCAAACCACGGCACCATGTGAAATGCTATGAAGAAAGCTAACTCTGTCCCAGACCAACCCAGCAGAATTTCATACCAGTGCTTGCTTGTGAAATGCCTGGACTGAGATTCTGGTTCACCTTCAGCTCTCTTGTTCTCACCCTGCAGGGCCAAGTCACAGCCTGACAAGAAGCTGGAGCTAAGGTGGGTCTGGATATGAGCTTTCTAGAAATTGTGTTTGTTCCTATCTTGTCTGGTGACTCTGTAGTGACTGTGGTCCTGCTGATGATGAGTGTCACTGTGAAACAATACTGGAGAATTTCCAGCATTTCTAGCAGAGCTAGAAAATTATGTATAAAACAACTGAGCAGAATACTGTGGTTGGAAGCTTCAAACATCAAAATATACAAAATTACATGATTAGGTTGCCTATACAATCCCCGTATGGGGGATTATCACAGTCTTCTTGTTTGCCCTATGACTGTCTTCAGTTTCGCAGTCATACACCACTTTCACTACAGGCAACTTTAATTCAAGCATTTTCTTAAGTGCAACATTAATGTTCTCAGCAGTCTGTATTTAACGCAATGTGGGTGAGCTCTGGATATTTGCAAGAGGTTTTTACACTTTTTGTTTCTTTCTTTTCAATAAAACATGTTTTCAGGAAGCAGAATTGAAAAGCATTGTGTTAAGTGGGGTCAGAATGAGAAATGTCAAGATCTTATTAAAAAGCACTCGTAGTCTGGCCATTCAGCTCAGCCAGTCGGTCTAATTTTTTCTTGCAATCTGTTTGGGAAGTGAGCTTCTTCAGCAAGTAAATGTTAGCAGGAAATTAGGGGAAAGTTTCCAGCAGTTAAGGACTCTTATGTTCAAGTGTTATTTTGAAAATATTTCTGGTTAAGTGCTAACACATTTTCAAGTGTCATTTAACAGGTATGATGGCATTTCATGTGGGAGGTGAGCGTACACCAACAGTACTACTCCCTCAGCATGACACATATGTTCATTTTGTGCGCTGGAACAATATGGTTTTATGTCAATAAAACCTTTTGTCAATACCTACATTGGCATAGTTCACAGAGTAATCCTATGTGGATTGTAAATTTAATTACTGTCAGAGTGCTTAGAGGCATTTTTGCACATCAAATCAAAATACATAAATAAAAAAGTAAGGCAAACTTTTCAGTAAAGACACTTTCTACCAGCAGTGGCTCCAAGTTCTACTGTTGACTGCCTATCAGCTACCCAGTCCCCATCTGTGGATCCAGATGCAGAAGTAAAGCCCAACCTCATCAGTGGACAGGGCAGTTTTTGCCAGATTGCAGAAACAAGGTAAACATAGCTGCTAGTAGATATGTTTGGTCTGGAAGGGGAGTTCTGACTGGCTGAGGGAAAAGGTCAGAGCCTTCAACAAGACTGTCCACCAGGTGCTCTGTGGTGGGTGTTTGACAAAGCTTAGTGTAGCCCTGAGAGGGATTACGTGGCTTTTGGAGGAGAGCTTTCCCTGGGGTCCTTCCTTTGTTTTTCCTGCATGGCAAAGGACAGTCTTTACATCATTCTGACCACTACCTTTTTTTCCTCAGTCCTTCTTGTGTTGACACCATGGCCTTTTTCTTCCTGGCAGCTCTTTACTTATGCAGTTTAGCAGCTGTTAGTAGCGAGGTGTCAAAGGTCACAGCAAATACGTAAATTTTACCTTCTTCTTTTCTGACTGTACGGTTTATCCTCTTAGCATTGACCTCCGTGGAACACCAAAGATGCAGTAAGTTTATCCATTGACTAGAAAGTTTATGTACTTTTTTCTGTACCAGAATTCTGCTGCTGTTTAGGTAGTTATAAACCATGACAGGCTTTATTAAGTTAATATAAACATAGCACTTTGAACAAGCAAATCTTTGTAACAGTTAATGCTTCTAGCACACTGTTAAAAGTAATATCAAAGGTGACACTGCATAAATATTTTTCCTCCTTTCTTGCTTCTAAATGTCTTTGTAATCTTCTGTGAAGTCAGAGCTCTCGAATAAAGATGTTGTAAAAATAGAGGCGTTTGCTAATGTTCAAAATTAGGGCTGCATGATGGCTGGTAAAATGGGGAACAAATTGTGTTCAGGTTGAACCATGTGTAATTTCCTCTTCTTTTCATGGAACTGTAAATCCTAAGCCTTTGCGTGACAGTGGCTCCTGTTTAGACCAGTAACTCAAGGGCAAGAGCATTCCCTACCACCAGACAGGAGATGCTGGGTCAGCTTTAGCCTCTGCAAAGCAGTTTTGATATCCACATTTCTAAGTGTCTCAGAGATTGTTTTAATGGGTGGATTTTTTAAGGTGGAGAGGCAGGCAGGAGATGGTGGGGAGAGAAAAGGTTCCCAGTCACTCTTGTCCCTGTTATCCCCCTGTGTACAAGTAATGAAATACCAACAAAAACAGGAGACAAACCCAGATGCCATGTCACACTGTTGGGACAGCCTGTCACTTGGCTGCCCACCATGGAAGACTTTGCTAATCAGACTGCAGCCTCTGTCTCTCCAATCACTTACTGCAAAACAGTAAAAGGAAAAACTGCATGGATATCCCTTGCCTACTTTTTAGGCCACTTGAGAATAGCGCAGTTGAAGGATGTTCACGTCCAGTGGTGACCTTATTAAGGGTAGGAATATCAAGCAAAGCTCCTCTATTCCCCAGTGGGCATTCCAGCTACCTCCTGCTCTCAATCCCAGGAGTACAATCCCAGCTGGAAGCTGGACAGGACACTGGGCAAACATATGCAGAAAGTGACTAATGTGCCTCAGGTTTAGGCTCATTAGAAAGGTGAAAGTCGTAGGATTTTCTTCCACCCTCAAAAAAAAAAAGTAGTACTAAGCAGTTAGGTTATACTAAGGCTTTTCTTGCCTTCTCCATCCTCTGTTCCTTTCAAGGAAGCCTCATATTTAGGACAGCCTTTGGATTCACCTCCTGTCAAAGAAGATAACTTCAAGTCGGCTGTTTCATATCCAGAGAAGAATCTCCTTTAAAGATCCCAGTCTAACTGATTATAGACTAGTGTGCAGGCACTATTAATAACTTTAATTTAAAAATAGTTGGGATGATTGACCTTTTCCCTCTCAGGAATGTCAGTCCTCACTGTATTTTCTGCTGTCTGAGAGGTCTCATAGACTTCTGCTGAAAGGGAGCACCACATCATTGTATGAAAGGGAAGAAATCCAGTGACCTTGAGATCAAGAAAGTATTTTCATCTGTTTTGATGGATTTTGTACAAAGCTTCATGGTAAATGATGTTTATGTATCACATAAATGATGTTTATGTATCACTTGATTTATGCCTGAAATAAATATGCTTAAACCCTGGATGTTATACAGCATGAAAAGTATACTACTCTGATTTTCTACTCTCTTAACATAAATCTTGCTGGTCATAAGCCTAGTGATATCACTGGTACTATGCACATACCTCTCTGATGCAGAAGAATGAAGAATGAAACTTATGGTCTGAATTATATTAGCTGAGGACAAAATTGGCATGCTTTATTTTAACAGGTCAGATGCAGAAGTTCTCCTCATATTTAATTAATAAGACACTTGCATTCAAACATTCACCAGAGCCCCAGAGGAAAATTTGAATAAATCTGTTATTGTTTCTACATTTTAGATGCATAAACATTTGATGATATAAACTCTTCTGGCAATTAACATTTAATACAGAGAGTGCTAGTATATTTTTTTTTTAAATAAAAAAACATTACTGTTATCTTTTAAGGATAAATCAATTTAATTTTCTTTTTCATCAAGTTCTACCTTACTTTGGGTTATCTTTTTTTAAAATTTTTATTTCTACCATATGTTCATTAGCATCAGAAGATACAAGACATAAATGATGACATTTTACTTACATTTGTTCAAATAAAAAAGGAATTATAAATATTTATCAGCAAATTTCAGTATCTTGCCAAACAAAAATGTAGAAGTCCATTTTTTAAAGGGCAAAGTAGTGAAATGCTTGTTTAACAGCATGGATGCTGCTGGTCTAAGTCTACTTTTCATGACTTAATATCTCTGGCTTCGTTTTCCTTCTCGTTGCTTTCCTCCCAGGATTTGGTCTCTTTTCTCCGTGGTGTTTCCCAAAATGAAGTGTTCTAGAGTGAGATCCCCAAAAGATGCAGGTGTTTTAAGATTCAATATCTTGGAACTCACAGGCAGCATCAGCAGAATTCTGTATGCTTGACCTCAGGGCAACAGGGGCTCCTAGTTTGAATTTTGTAGTCACTAAGACAATAATAGTCTGTAAGGACAAATGTAAGGAGGGGAGTAGTGAGGAAGAAACAGGCCTGCTAAAAGAGCTGGGCAAGAGAATTCCAGGAAGCTTCAACTTGATGTGACTCAGAAAAGCTCACAAGGTAAGTTAGGATTCCTGATGAGAACACATGAAATATGATCTAAAGAGCCATTCATTACTTGCAGTTTCTAAATGGTAACAAAATTTTGGGTACCAGCTTTCTTTGCAAAACCCAGCTTCCGGTCATTTCTTTGGCAAGCTTTGAAGCATCCTGGTGTTTGGAGTAATTTTAATTGAGCATTCCAATAACATTAGACACATGAACAGAAACTAGCCCCTGTGAGTAAAGGTGTTTGGCTCTGATGTTCAACGAGGCAAAAATTTTTGAAAAAGCTGGTGAAGCCATTAGTAAATATTGCATATCTTAACACTGGCCAGGGACCCATCAAATAATCTGAACAAGTTGCAGACCTATTTTTCTGTAAAGTGCTGTGTGCTGGAAGTCTGTAAATACACTACTGTCGTTCAAATATCAGGAAGCATTCCTGAACATCATGATGATAGGTCAGGAAGAAATGGGAAACTGGGTCTGAATAAGGAGTCAGCTAGGGAGGGAGTCCTAGAGGATTCATTAACTTCAGGACATGCTGAGTCACCTGCTTGATTTCTGTGGGTATAAGTGAGAATAAAGTCTTCCCAGTATCTTAAAAGGCAGATCAGTGCTGAATGTGCCCAAGGAATCTGGGAAACTTTGGGTTTGGGTTGGGAGAAAAACAGTAAGGACTTGCACAGTCTACAACACATAGGTAAGTTCTTCACCCCTCTAACCCTAGATGGGAAAGAGAAAACCATTAGACCACTGCAAGATGTTCCAGATATATTTAAAGTAAAGGTCATTGATTTGATTTACTTCTGTTGAGGACTGAGACCCCTTCCTTTCAGAAGTAGGTACTGTAAAAATCAGCTTGAGCCTTTCAGGTATAGGCTCATTCTGAGAAAAGGTCAGGGCAAGCAACAGTTCCTCTCCTTGAAAGGTATCAAGAAAGAAATAGGCTTCTATTAAAACTTGTTCTGCAAAGTTTTGCCTAGAATTTGAGCAGAGTATTCTTAGATGTAAACAGGAAGTTTTCCTCATGGGAAAATTCTGTCTTTCAGGTGTTCTAAGGTATGGTGACCCAGCCTGTTAAACAAGAGCTGTCTGATGATAAACCAGAGCTAAACCATTTTAAAATGAGAACCTAATAGTATTACTTACTAAAGTTACATTTATTTTTCCACCAGCAAATGGCAATGAAAGTTTTAAAAATTTTTTTAAATCCAGATGGAGCCATGAAAATTAAGGATTAACGGTGCAGTTTATTTTCAATTTGATGCAGCTGGCAGAGTTTTTTTTACTTCTGCTGTAGACTAAATAAATATTTATTAATGAAATTCATGAAGTATTGGAGTACTTTCTATGTCAGTGGTTACTCTGTTCATTTAAAGTCATAATTCCACTACTGCCATTTTGTAACATTAACAGTAATGAGTGATATTAAAATGGTAATCTGGAAGCGTGCCCACAATTCGGTATAAGCACATAAAAAAATGATGAGAATGTGATTCAGAGGTACAAAAAACAGTCTGAGAGAAGGGTATCTGTCAACCTGTGCTATTTTATATATAGATTAGGAAATTTTGTACACAACATACAGAACCGAGTATTGTGAACTGGTTGTTGTTAACTAGATTTCTATGTTAAATACAAATGATATTCAAGGTCAAATTTGGAATCTTTCAGGGACATAATTTATAGCCATACACCAGTAGGTTTTGAGTGCATCAGACCTCATTTGCTGGGTAACTGTGGAGACTATTGCAAAGGAATAGGGTGCAAGATTCTAACTTATCTTGTACAGATATTTACATCAGATGGAATATCTATATCTATATCTGTATCTATAAATATAAATATAAATACAGAATTCTGGCCCAATAATCTCCTGTTTTAGTCCACCATTAAGGAGTAAAATCACATGCTATTATCACTGGACTGTTGAGGCAGAGAATCCAGCATTTTTCCTGTTTACATTGGGTTCAAACACAACATTTCTGGCAATATGGACCATAAGGACTCTATGATTTGCTGATGATCAGGTTATGCCAAAACTAACAAAGAACTAGTCTGGTTATGACTTTTAACTGAAAGAAGAGCAAGAAATCCCTGCAAGCATGTTTGTTACTTGATGGTCAATCTCTTGTCTCAGTGGAGTTGATTTTACTAAAGCTGAGTTTCCTTTTTGTCACATCCTTCTTTTTGCTTCAGACTAATACACTCTCTGAATGAATGATGTCCAGATGTGCCATCAGAGCCTGCCCAAAGGCAGTTGTGCTGGTGCAATATTTATTCTGGTGAGAAGTCATCCACCTTGGAAAACTGTAGCTCTTGAGTAGTAACTCACAGTAGAGTTACAGTGACAAGGTGATCCTGGCGTAGTTGCAGGTGGGCTGATGGAGACATGCAGGTGACTGGAGAGCTTGTCCTGAATCTGGAATAGAAGTAGGTGGCATTTGGACCAGGTATCTTGAGTAAAGCCAGCCTGTATCCAGGCATTTGCATCACTTAATGGGTGTCCCATGATTTGCTGCTGAGCTCTTCTGTCATGCCAGCTCTTTGGCACCTTGTTCCATCACTTACAGCTTGTCTGAGGGATTGGGTTAATCCAGTCCATTTACTTGGCAATCAGTGGGCACGGGTTCTGAAGGAGCTTTGAGATACCCAAATCCTACAGAATTTCCTTGGAGGTTGGGCGTCTGCCTCCCACAGGCTCTTTTGAATATCACTGCCATAACTTCTCAGTCAGATATAAGGGTGGAAGGAGTGGAGCCCAGAATTGGCTAAGAACTGTGGTAATAACTTAAGTAACTTCAAGTGAGGTAAATACTAAATATAAATTTCCAGTTTGACACAGAATCCACTGACAGCACCATAATCTCAGATCCTTCCATCATGCATGATTATAAGCACTCATTGGCATGAGGCACCTATCTGTCACATTTATAGTTAGAAGCAGTGGAGGCAGCTGACATCTGACAGGGATGAGGCAGACCTGACAGGCACCCCCATCTTGGCTTGCTGCTCCTCTGCCTTTCATTCCTGTCTTTCAGATGCTGGTATGGCATCTCCCTATGGCACAGGCTCTGCTTGCCTGGGTCTCACTGTCACTGGAGGGAAACATGCTTTTATGGGGTTATTTCACAGCCTTGCTGCTGTTCTGATGGCAGCCATCAGGGCACGGGTCTTTGAAATGGGCAAGTAAGTTCTGCCCACATTCTGTTTACTCATGGTCAGGGACTTCTCTGTTTACCCTTTCAAAACTCAGCAGTAGGGGATTCTTCCTGGGCACAGGCTTGGGAATGGAGATTGCTTCAGTCTTGTGTATTTACCAGCTCAAGAATGCCATAATCCTTCCAGACCCAGCTTGGTGCCAGATGCCTGCTATGAGGAGCATGCAGTCTCTGAGCTGGTTAGCACTAAAAAAATCAGTCCTACATTATTGTAGAATAACTGAATAATGACTAAAGAAGTGCTTTAGGCACTGCTTCTTTTTTCCTTCCTTGAAGAGGATAGTATCTGCCTGCCCTTTTCCTGGCAAAGCTCACCTCTTCCCTCACACTTGTTTACTGCTCGAAGTATCACCTTGGTGGAGGTCATTGTCCATCCACACCCACTCTCATGATTCACACAATTCTCATCAGCAAACCGAGAAAAGAATCAGAAGCTGGTAGTATCCTGTTCCCTGAACACAATTAATATAATTGTAGGAGTTTCTAACTTTGCTCAACATACATATAAAATTGTCTGTAAAATAACTTCAACAAATCAAGGGAACACAGTGAATGCAGTCGGTGGGTGGATGAATCAATATTCAAATCAACATTCATCTTATTTCTAGGATATCCTTTAATTTTTTGCTAAAATTTGCTGTGAAAATGACCAGGAATTTCTAACAGTTTATCTCACTGTATTAGACTGACGTCTATAGCTGAGAATTGTCAGTAAATTTTGTCTTTGATACCTAACAGGCAACAGTCTTATTTATTCTCTGAACTATGCCACAACCGTGACACTTTTATGGTCTTCCCATTGCTGAAACAAGGAAATATATTCCTCTTACTTTCTTACACCAGCATAAATCTAAAATAACACTACCATTGAAACCAGTGGCAGAATTTGGCCTGTCAACATTTTATGAGTTTTAAAAACAGCAAGGAATAGAAAAGAAGTCTGTTGCCTCCAACTTTAGTAGAGGAACTTTATCTATCAGGCAGCTTCTGTAGTCTACCTGCAGTTGATTGATGTTAGCTTAATAATGATGATCGATTAGATCATCAGTGTCATCCTTAGAAAGAATGTACTTTAGCTAATGACATCAGTTGACTAATAGATTCCTCTTTAAATGTCAAGGGGCCAGAGAAAGACACTCTGCTAAGTACTTACATTATACCTATTGAAAAAAATCACATCAACTCTACCTTACAAAGGACTTTTGTGCTATAGTTGTAAGTCTTCTATTTCCTCTACTACCCACAAGCAAATGCTGCTCTAAGTTACAACAGTGTAAATCTGAGAGTTACTCCATCTATCTTTAAGGTTTGGATCAGTCTTTCTAGACACCACAAGGTATAAATCACTAAGCTGTCACCTGAACACTTCTTTCCCTGCTGTCATTACAGAGGGCACATATCCAGCCCTGAAACCAGAGGTGTGGAACCTGGCTCCTTTGTCCACTGTTTCCTCAGAAAAAAAATATTTCGGCTTAAATTTTTCTCTTCCAGTCTGCTTGCTTTTGGATAAATTCAAATTCCCTTCCACAAATTACATACAATTCCTATGAGCATCTAGAGACTATCTTCCATCACTGTTGCTGTAAACAAACTGCTTTTCTCCTTCGCCTCAAGCAGAAGATTCCAGATGGATTTTACATTAATGTTATGCACAAGTTAATGACTCCAGTCAGCTATATTATGCAATGAAATTTCCAAACATAACATCCAATTGATTGAAAATTAGCATTCAAGGAAATAGTTGCTTAATGCGATTAAGAACACGTAAATATGAATGGGAATGCCATTCAATTAATACCTAATTTATGGATTTCTTATGGAGAGGTACAATTTATGACAAGACATGGCTAACTTTCAGCTAATACAAGGAGGTGGTTGAATAAAGGGCATACTATTCAACATGGAGATGTGTAATTGCACAGTAGAAGAAAAATTTGTACTTTGAGCTTGAATTAAAATCTACAGAACTGTGAGCAAACCACTTTATTTTGATGGTATGCCTAAAAGCTTTCTTATCCTGAAATTTATATAGCAGACAGATTTATTCCTTTTCAGAAAATCACTGCCAGTGTAAAAGTAAGGTGCAAAGCTGATAGAGGCAGCGTTACAGATACATATGTAGATTTCATTGTTCCCTAACATGTATGCATTAAATTTAGTTGCCCACCCGGCAACAGTTGTCTTTTTATAACTGGAATTTGAATGTGCTTAAGTGAATGTATTATTTTCACAGCTCTGGCTCACTTGAGTCAAAAAACTTCATCAAAAGTTGACTAAAGATACTTCCTGAGAGAAACAAACAAACGAAAATTACTGAGCAAGGATATTTGCTTAGAGATCATCACAAATTTAATTGCTGCTGACATTCAGTTCACTTGACCATGTTCCTTCTGGAGCAGGCTGATTTGAGAGGACTGTTGTAGGCAGTGGCAAGGAAAAAGTGAATTAGCAGTGCTCATTCCCCAGAGAATTAGAGGAGAGTCTCTACCTGAAGCATAATCTTTAACTGCCACTGAGCTCTCAGGGAGGTGGAGCGGGGTGAGAGCTTTGTAGAGGAGAGACACTCTTCCTTGTTCATGACTGACCAGGGCAGGGGAGGAAGGATTCCAGGGAAATAAATATGCAGAGTCGACGATATTCCATCATGCCAGCAAAAATCAGGAGGATGAAACACAGAGGATGGTGTGAGTAGTCACAGCATTTAATTTTACTTAAATAACCTTATAATAACTTAAGTTGATAAGGTTATTCAATGCAGGCTCGCCCCAAAAGTCTTTTATTGGACTGCACCCTGACCAACAATGCACAATCTGCTACCTCCTGAATTTACTCCAAGGTTTTTCAACTGGCATCTTTGGCCCTCAGTCATGCTCCATCACAATGTATGAGCATTACAGATTGGTGCCAATTTTTCTTTTCTTGCATCAAACTATCTTGCACTGCTGAGAAGGCAAAGACAAAGGCAATCCAGGGACTAATGCAGCCACAAACTTCCTGGATGCTGAGGAGGAATTTTTTTTGTGGAGGTGTGTCCTCTTCACAGTGCTATGTAACCTGGAGAGACCTGAGAAAGTTTTGAATGAGCTAGAAAAGCTCCTTTCCACTCCCAGAAAAGCTTAGGTACAGCAGTATGACACTCAGTAAAAAGGTTGTGGGAAATTTGTCCAGGATGTGACTCTGCCAGTAGAAGATGTATTGCCCCAGCTTTTCAGTGCTACCCACTCAGAGGCTATGGCTGTGATCTGCTTACCCAACTAGCTGTGCAAGTGCTCCCACCTCAGTGAAACTGAGCAAAACAAATCCAAACCTGATGTTTAAATTCGCTTTTTTCATTGACTTGCCTAACACAAGCAGCTCTGTGGGCAGCAACACAGAAGCCTTTTCCATGACCTCCCAGTCTCTGTAAGCTGGGCAGTCATGGAAAGTGGTGAGCTGTACTCACAGCAGTGGGCTGCAAGGAACTTTGTGTCTCTGGCTCCAGCATCCCCCCACACACAGACACCGCTGTGCTTTCTGTCAGAGAAGGGCTGCAGCTCTCTAAAGGTGCTTCATGGTAGGCTGGAAGAGTTCAGAGACTTATTTGTAAGAGTATAATGTATGGTTTGTACGTGTCTGACTTCAGCGGACATTGAGCTGAACCAAAATCCAGCTAGTTTTGATTCCAAGGTGCTGCGATGCTCCACAACACTAAACTGCTAGAAAAAACAGCTGTGTACTTGATGCTGCTCAGGCTCTGCTGTGACCCAGAAGAGTTCAGAGAGGAGATAAAATACTGCTATGAAGGTAACAACTCAATAAGTGTTGTGGGTTTGAAATTCAACCAGCTATCATTATGAAAGTGATACAATATGGCTTAAAAGACCTAGCAAAGAGCTGTTCTCTTTGCAATTTCAGGATAAGGAGATGCATTCATTGGCTCATTGAATGTTACAGTTTGCTCAATTTCACCTTTATCTTGCCTAGGAAATAAAGATATACTCAGAATGTCTTTTTGCAAGAAGAAAAACAACTTGAAAAGAACATTTCTCTTGCTATCTAACTATCTGTTAATTTAAGTCTTTAAAAGAAAATCCTACATTGCAACCACCAATCTAGACCTACATAACATATGAAGAAGAATTTGGCATATTTAGAAGGTTTTTTTAATTACTATTTTTTTAGCATTTTATTTCCCGAGTTGAAAAATTAACTCTTAATAGTGGATTTTGCAAAAGCGTTATATGCAGGTTTCCTGCTCAACGCCTCATGCTGTGACTCACAGTGTGCAGTTGTATAGGTCACATCAGACTCCTTTCTTTAAGGAAAACATGATGTCACATGTATGGCCCAGTGGGATGTGTCAGAACACATGAGGGGTCATGCCTGAAATGTGACAGAATTAATTCTCAAATTCATTTAAAATCTAGGGACAAACAGCAAAGTGCTAGACAAAGCTGTCACATGATGTTAATAGTACTAATTCTTATGCTTTTTTATAGCACCTTTAATCCTGAAGTGTGACCAACTCTGAACAAAGAAATAATTTTCTGTTTTAGGTGTGGTATATTTCTTCAGGATTTTTTTTCCTGAAGAAATAATCAGTGAAATTGAATCTCTGTTTTAGTGACCTGTGTAGATTTAGTCTAAAACATAAAAACTTGTGAGCTTAGTTTAGCATAAACCTTAGGTTTATGTATGGTTTTCATTTCACTTGATGTGGTACTGTCATGCCGAGTTCTGGTTCAGTAATAACACAAAAAGGAAGGTGCCACCTATGAATCTCTCTCCTTGAAGATATTCAAAAGTTGCCTGGACACATTACTGGGCAACTGACTCTAAGTGGCCCTCCTGAGCAGGGGGGTTGGACCAAATGCCTTCCAGAGGTCCCTTCCAGCCTCGACCATTCTCTGCTTCTGTGAAATCAGCAGCAGTACATTGACCCACAGCTACAAACATATCCTGAATCCACAACTAAAGACACTTTAAAATATTTTTTGGGTTTAGACTCTGTTTGTTGACCACCAGCCCTGTGCAATTCTTGGGCCAGGTGTTAAATACCTTTTACTGTGGCTTCCCAAGCACTTTGAGCAATGTGTTTGTCTGCTTGCAGGTTGATTTTCTACAGAGTAGCACAGTGACAAGAAAGAGATTTGGGTTAAAATAGGCTGACAATAACAATATTTAAATTATTCTCCCTCTGAAACTATGAGCACATGTATATACATGCATTTCATGAATTAATAAAAAATTTACTTTTCTTTTCCTAAGTATACTCACATAGTTCTCCATAATATGCCTTATGGAAGTGGTCGCTGACATCATCTCAATGAGAGTTTATGATTAATATTTAATCCCAAAGCTTCTTACAAAAGAAATGAATCCATTTTACAATACGCCATTCTGATAAATCTTTGACCAGATCTGCTCAAAAGTCTGGACAACATTTGTCTTTGCTTGAGTCCAGGCCTGCCCTGTTGCATGCATGCTATAGATTAGTTTCTGTATGTGGTAATTAACTGTTTCTAATTACTCATCTATATAAACCACTGCAGCTCTGTTTTGTCTCTGTTGTGTTGCATTGGTGCAATATTTTTTCCTCTGTGCTTGCACCATGACAACAAAATTACGTATTGTGCCCATTTCGTGAGTACATCCAACAATACAGCATTATTGTCTTCATCTTTAAAAATTTCACCCAGGATTTCTAAATATTCCTTAACACAGCAGCTCTTAATGGGAACAGTTGTCAGATGAAAACTATTATCTCTAAGTTCTGTGCTTATTAGCATTTAGCGGCCTCTTTGGAGTAATTAATTGTCCTTTCCTATTGAAAATCTCCATTGTTTGGTAAAACTGCCAGGTTTTTTGAAGTATGGGACCAAAATTCATTTGATCTTGTTGCCTAAAAAAATATCTTTAATTTCCTGACTCTTCTGTGAGAACAAGTGTGGTTAAAAAGGGCTGATTGCTCTTTTCTAGTACTGCCATTGGAGTTATGTTCAGGGAGATGCAAGTCATCATTTCTTCTTCTCCTAAGCTCTTCTAAAATGTCACTCTTGACATATACTGTATATACACTGCAAAGTGTGCCCAGATCCCAGATCCAGGCTTTTATCCAAACCTCTGGTCTGGCCAAGTTTTTGGGGTTTTTTGCACACTATCCACATTCTTTGCTTCTATTCTGGCACATTAATTCAGAGAGAGTTTGGTGCAAAGGAGTTATAGAAACATATCCCAGAGTCCTTAATACTCCTTCAGTAGAGCCACTTGAAGGACTAGCTGATGGGAGAACCTGTCTGCCTATCAGCCACCTCAGCCTGAGCCTGCCTCTTGTGTGTCCCAGGCTGAACTCGGGCAGGCACGTGTTTCCCATGGGAGGCGACTGGCTTTACCGGGCTCCCAGCTGTCTCCTGCTTGCTGAGACAAGGAGGTGGTGTTCTGGTTCTATTTCACTCTAATGACATCCAGGTTTGCTCCAGTTAAATCAGAAAAGGTGCAGAAAGGGAAAGCCAGGCTCTGCAGAGGCACAGGGGTGGGTAGGCTGTGGCACAGCTGATGGTGAGGCTGAGAACGAGAGTGGGACTTGTCTCCTCTGCTTCCTGGGTATTGCACAGAAAACATTGCATATCTAGGTGTTAACAAATAGATGTGTTCATACAGCACAGGCTCAGTGAGAAACCACCTGGGCCCATGCCCAAGGAGCAGCAGCCAGAGCCATACCCCAGTTTATAGGTGAGGAAGGACCAGTGCAGGCACATTTGGCCAGGAGGCAGGGAGTTCTTGGGCTACAGACTGAGTCACCAACAGGTTCCCCTCTGACCAGTCTGGCTGCCGTGGGCTTCGTAGTTTTATAAAGCCAGGTTACAGAGTCAAGGAAGGTTAAATCCCAAGCAGAATACATTCCCTCCTTTTCAGAAGTACATCAGCCTTCCTGAAAAACATGCCTTCCCAAACCCTTGTTTCTGTTTGTTCCCTGCTCCTATCTATATTCAGAAGAAAGGGGAAGCTAGCTCCTTAAAATATTTATAAAGCATTTTGTGCATCTAGTCTAAGTTCTAAATTTAATTTTCCCCCTAAAGCCACAAGACACTTTTGGTAATAAATTCACTCTTTTTTTCCTATTTGGGAAGGAAAAAAAAATTGTTTATTTTTAACAATTCAGTTCAGAGGAAAAATTATAGCATAGTGAATAGCAAGTAAATTAGTAATTGTCTCCATTATCCAGACCAGCAGGTCTTCTATTAACAAGGGCAATTTGTGGCCCCTGGATTATAAGATCAATCAGGCAGTTCATTTTTCTTTAATTTCAGGGAATTAAGTAATTATAAATGAGTCAAACGCTGCATGTAGGACTTGTATTTACCTGTGCTGCATTGATTTGGCTGATTTAATACCACTTTCTTGCTCTTTATGATTTATTTTTTGAAGCTGGGGTTGCTGACTTTGTGTAATTTATACCAAATTAAGGACAGTTATTAAAGACTCTCTCCAGCAAATCTGATGCAGACACCACCTTCATTCTTGCTTTAAGAAATGTGCTTAGACAGCCTGACACTCAGCCAAACTGGGAACACAGGCTGGGAACTACTGCATCTATTCTGTTTTGTCTGCAAATTTAATGGAAGACTTCTGGTTTTTTAATCAGGCATGTATGTTGGCACATGGAACAGCTGGTGGGTCAGCTGGACAAGGCAGCTCAAATGAAACTTAAATATAGGAGTTAAGTTTCATGTCCTGTTTCTCAGTCTAGATTTTATTCAATTGTAGTAGAAAGGTTTAAGTAGTACACAGCAGAGGCTACCACTGTGCACCAGCTGGGATTGAGGAGGAAATATCCGTATCCATATTTTGCCTTTCTAAAAGAAAGAGACACAACTGAGTTTTTCTTTACCAGTAGGTTATTACTGTCTGATGGCCATACACAGGAAGCAAGAAACCTTGCATTTGATTTCTCCTAGGTCTCTTGACTACCAATAAATATTTGCTGCATGTCAGCCTCCAACTTTGTGATCCAAAGACAGGAGCAGCTACACGTGTACCTGCACCTCAAGATCTTGTTCTGAGTTGGTGCTATTAAGTGGAGTCAGATTCAAACCAGTCAGTGCTAGGAAGACAAGAGTCTGAGCCAAGGAGAAGAGGAGCATGAAGAGATGATATTACAGCCATTGGCTTTACCAGCTCCCGCAGCCCTAGAGGCACACAGAGCCCCACAGATTTCAAAACTGGCTTGAATTGTGCCATGGTCTAAACCAGTTCCTTGGAGACAGAGGAAAACTGAGTAAGTGTGAAGGTATGTTGGTAAGCTCTAGGGTAATTGAAGGTCTGTTTTATGACATAGGTGCAGGACTATAACTCTTCCTCATAAATTCAAACAGCAGTCAATGGTGCTGTTGCATTGTGTCGTTCTGCCTTTGAAGATTAAAAGAATTGGGTGGCTGAGATTAAAGTATACTTTTACTGTGTGAAGGCATACAATCCACCTACTCAAAGAATTAGATGAGTCATTCAAAAATTCAGTGCATCAATACGTTACTTTTTAAACACAAACAAATTCTGGATTAACCATGGCAGTGAGTTCAAAAAGACTCTAAATGGGCAAATGCTTATGAGCATTTTGTTGAAAACATTTTTGGTGAAGTTGACTCGGTATCATCAAGGACAAAAAAATTATGAAGAGGGGTGTGAAAATGGGGAATGAAGATGGGTTAATGAAGATGATAGGAAAATAGTCTGAAGATTTAAAGCCAGAAAACACCTTTAGATCATCTAGCCTGAAACCCTTTGTCATCACATGCAGGTGCACGACATGCAGGTCATCATCACCTCGAAGTTGAATTCAGTAACAAGTTTAATGAAAGACCTTCCAGAAATACACTGAGTCCTGTTTTGAAAGCACTTGAGAATTTGGGAGCCTTGCTCTTGACTAGTCAGTCTAGGACAATGGATACCTGGTTTCATGACAAGAAGAGTGTGTCTCTGCTCTGACTGGGAGTAGTGTGGCCCATGTTTTCCTCCAGTGCCAGCTCTCAGCAAGGCGAGCACATGGGGGTATAGTGTGTGCACTGCTGCCTGTTCCCAAACGCGCTCAGTAAGCACCATCCCAGGGGGCTACATACCCTCAACAAAGCATCTAAATTACAGGTGTACAAAAACCGGTGCTCAAGCTTTTGGTCTTGTAAATGTCAGCAGTCTGTTGTTTCTGTGATGAGACATGTTGATTTGGAGACCTCTCCTAGCCTGTTCTCTTTAAGACACTGCATACATGGACTACATTGCCTGGGCCTCATCTGGAAAAGAAGAAATTCAGTTGCACACGTTCCAGTGCTCCTTCAGCTCTGCTGCCTCATCCCTGGGATGACACACATTGCAGGTGATATAATGTTTTCTTCCAGACCTCAGGAGCAGACTTGTTAGTCACTGGAGAACTCAGCACAACTCAATTAAATTTCTTCCACTACTTAATTGACATTTAGTCAGCTGGGAAGCAAACAACACCAACAGAAAACAGTCCTTCCCTTCAGTTAAGATGTTATGAAACTTCATAACATTCCAACTGGCCAAATGTGAGGAAGAAATGAGGAAAATCTAATTAGACATTGCATGGCCTCTCCTTCACGATTAAATGTAATGAATTTGTGGTTACAGCTTCCCTGAGGATCCTCCTACTCATGTCAGGCATGCAGAAGTGTTAAAACATCTGTGACAGAATGGTGCACAACATAATATGTAATCTGTGGTCACAAGATTGGGGTTAACTCTTCCAGCTAAAGAAGGTGATTTGTCTGCTGAAGGCTTGAGGCTCTGAGCATCTGTGATAACCTTAATCTCTGAAAGTGAGATGGGCATGCACAGCCATTGCCACAGTAATGCAGGGCACACCTTGGCTTTGGCTGTCATAGGAGATTGGTCTTGAGAGCGATGCAGGGCACTGTGCCTGTCTTTGGGAGCAACACCTTCTTATAAACAGTTTCCAGCACGTAGCAAATAACACCGTTCTTTGAGCCATTGTGTTTTATTTCCCAACAGCCCCTGAAATCATGCAAACTTAAGAAAGCATATAGTTATCAGGATCCTACTGCCTCTTAGCCAAAGTACCGTGATGTTGGGACGCAAAAAGTATGAAATCTCCCTTTTCTCCAGAACACGGAGAGGGACTTAATCAGGAAACAATAGATGAAACTTGACTCCAACATACTTTTAATACTCTCTCAGGGGTGTTTGTCTTAAGCAGTGTAGAGGAACTTGGTCTAGTGCAAGTTTCTTTCTGGTAGTCTGTGGACTGATCTGTAGCCTTTTGTAATGTATCAGAGGTGAGTTGCAAAATGGATGCTAACAACAGTTAAAAAGAAATGTGTGCACACTCCTTGTTTGTTGGGAATGCAACACAACAAGGGAGGACAAAAATGCTTTCACCCAGTTTTCACCACACCTAACTCTCATGTGGTGTCATTGCACAAGATGGTCCATGGATTTTTATTTTATTTTATTTTTCAGAAGGCTTGACTGGTTAAATTAGGTTGAAGAAGATTGCTCTAAATGAAAATGCAACACAGAGAGTGCAAATCTGGTTTTTAAAATCTTGTTCAGAGAGATGTTATGATTACCTTTCCAAATGAGAAGATGCATTCAAGGACTTAAAACCTGGGCTTGATATTAAGTATGTCATTAGTAGTTTGGATGATGGAATAGAGAACCTACCTGTTAAACCTGCATATGACTCCTATCTGGGAGGGGCAGCATGAACAACAAAGGACTGAAGTGTTCTTAAGAAAATTTTAAAAAAGCCCCACACTGGGCTAAAAAGCTACAGCCCAATAAGCAAAATTTTATTTGTAGGAAGAAAAGACACAAACCTAAAATGAGAGTCTTCAGTAGATATATATCTACTGAAAGAAGCCTAGGAATTACACCAGATCTCTACGGAACTTGTGTGACAGTTTTTTGGATTAAAAAAAGCAGATATCATGCTGGGATGTGTGACAAGGAGTGTTTTACTCACTCATGATAAGGTGTCACTTTCGTCTTGTGTCCAGTCCCGTGTCCACCATCCTGCGAGAGAGATGTAGAGTCTAGAGGAGAATAGTATGGGGGATGCAGTCCTAGGAAACTGTCTGTGGGTAGATGAAAGCAACCTAGAGGGGTTAATACAAAGAAGACTGAGTGAAACACAGTCACAGTCTGCAGGTAATGTTTTGATAGGATGAAGGCTCATGGGCTGTGTTGATGTTGTGGTTAGGTCTTGGGAAACCCTGGTGATGGTAAGGAAAGATTAATGTGAGAGGCTGCAGAGTGTCAGTGATCCTTCCTTGATGCAAGACAATGGTCTGGTGTTTCTCAGCCATCAGACAGGTGAGGCTGTGTGGATGCACAGCTGCCAGCAGCATAGGTGTCCTACCCACCTTCTGCTTCACCACAGTCAACAAGGAATGGTTGGTGATTTATTTCGTATATTCTACCTTCCATTTTCACTTGGGTTGAGCTTCCAATATCCAAGGCACTGAGTTTTCCATCTCACACTTCCACTGCTTGCCTCTATTTTAATTGCTAATAATCTGTTTGAGAACACTTTTCTGTACAAATTCTTTATGGTTTCATACCAAATAGGACTTTTGAACTCAGTTTCTGAGGCTGAATTAGCAGCAGCAGCAGCAAGGAAAAAAAATCTGTCTTTCACCTCATGGTTTAGAAAGCACAGAAGGAGAAGGCCTCTGCCACTCAGGTATTAGAGGGCATAGTAAGCATTACTGACAGAACTGAGATTCACAGTGCCTGTAAATCAGGTAGGACTCCTGAGTATGTAGGAATCAATAATGAAGCCAAGTTGCACTATGCAGGAAGTGGCAGTAGTCCCTTGAGATAAGTACATTTATGGTGGTGTGAGCCAGGTCTGGCTGAGGGGAGAAACAGGCCCAAAGAGACTTGACTCATATTACATTATCATAACATCAGCTTCAGCCCCAATGATCTTCAGCTTCTCACACTGATATTGATTAAACTCTTGTCACATGAAATATTGATTTCAACTGAATTATTTTTGTTCAGACAATATGAAGGAGGCGATCTGTCCCTATGAGTATAGAAGGTCTGTGTGTCCTTTGGAAAATATATAGAAGTAGCCTGCCCTTCCAGCATTGATTATTGTTTCAATACATGCACGAACAGGAAAGCATTATGCGTGTGCATTTCCCAATGGCTAGTTTCAGCACTAAAGGGAGAAGTAACATTTGCATTCCTTAAAGAACTGATTGAGATTCTAAAAACAGATTGGAAACTTAATGGTAAGAAAGGCACAGCTTGAAAGTCTTTACTTTTTGGCATGAAAGTGTGGACCAGATTGACACAATCTGTGACGTAGTTTCTAATGAAGCATTTGTAATGAGACATTTAAAGCAACTCAAGAGGCCTCTCTATCCTGTTAGGGAAAGAACACAAGGAGCACATATTTGAAATTCATTCAGCAGTGAATACATAAGCTGATCTTGACATGAATTTAGAGTAGGATTCAATTGTAGATAGGTGCTTGGGGAAGAAGTTGCTTGTAGAAAAAAAGAGAAGAAAAAAGAGAGAGATACAAATTAAGGGCTAAAACAGTTGGAGGAAACTCTTGGGAAAATTACCAAGAAGAGAGAGAGAGGTGTTTCTGCTTATTGAACTGTTGAATCATGGAACTGATTTCAGTTGGAAAACTTTGTGCTGAAATTTCATGCAGAGACAAATTTGGTTGTCTTAGTAGGTAGGTGGGAAGGGTGAGACCTTCTGATTTCTGTTTCTCATTCACGTCTTGTTTACCCCAGGCAGGGAGATGTCTTTGATGTTCACTAACACACTGTAACAAGCCCTTTTAAAACTTCTGATGTAGCTGGGATGAGTATGATCTACAGACTTTTTTCCTTGGTGTTTAAATGTTTATTAATTAGGCAACTCAAAGCATCCCCCTAGGTCTGACCTTGACCCACTAACATCTGTTAAAATCATAGCTTACCTTATTTCCCTACTGAAAAACACCTGTTTCCCTACAGAACACCTCAACAAATGAATGGCTGTGCTCTAGCGATCTGACCTTGATTCTGTAGCTCTGCTTTCTGATCCTAAAATATTGTTATTGCTTGCTTCCTTTGCTAATTAGTTAGGGATGAATTTTGCACCTAATCTGCTTCTGTAGCTTTTTGAATATAAAGTGCTTATAAATGCCAAATATTGCTGTTACTGCTGATTAGGTTATTAGGTAATAATCAGTAGCTGAAATAGGACTTCCCAGGATAAGAAGCAAGCATGGCACTCTTCCATCTTCTTTCCCATCTGTGGAACGGCTGACTCGCTCTGACACACCCCCACAACACTCTTGTGAACACCTTGCTGAGGTGTCTGTAGCTAGGTGACACAGATGAATTCACAGGTGCATTTTAATACCCCATCACAAAATTAACTTTTGGATGCAGTGGCAGCTATGGCTTTCAGTGACTAGTCACATGTGCCACTCTATAGCTGTCCTTTAGGACAATAATCCAGACATGTGAGAGCCCGAAAAGGGTTTGGTTCACATGGCCTGACTTTTGACCCACTTTCTGTGCCCAATATTTCCTTTTGGCTGGCTGTAGGGCTTCAGAGGTGCTAATTGAAAACACCAGGCAGGAGGAATTAGGTGGAAGCTGGACCAAGTGAACCCGGGCATGGGCTGTCTCCAGTAGCATGTGAACGTCAGAGAAATGTCTAATTACAAAAGCTGTCATCTTCCTCAGTAGTGATGGGCTGACAACTAGCATGGGCATGAGGGGAAATTCTTGTTCTGGATACATTTTGTATTGATTTTTCTGTCAGGATCTAAGTCAGGAAGTCATCCCCAACTCTACCCTTCAAGACTGGGTCTGCAGCCTCTTTTATATCTGGGCTGATGTTACTCTGCTGAGCCGCGTGAGAGGAGCTGGCTTTATGTTGTCAAGTGTAATAAACCCAAATGTTAGTATGAATTTGCTAACAAATGAAGGTAATTGGGCTCTTTAGGAGGGAATGAGATGACAGCTTTTACTGTACTTCAAATATCAGTCCCAATTACTGTAAATACGATCATGATGCAAAACATTAATTAGGAAAATCTGAACTGTTTGAAAAGTAGAGTCCCATATGAATGATTAACTACATGCAAAATATTGTGCCTGATTAGAGGCATTCTACTGAGACATCCATCTGTGAGCTCAGACAAACCTGGTAGAAGGCGAGGAGAGATCACAGTGCTCAGGGACTGCCATGGGTGAGATGACCTAGGAAGGGACTGTACCACATGTATCTCATGTAGGGTCATCAGGTTTCTGGGACAGGAATATCTGTGTACCCTCTATTCTTCACTGTAAGCATCTTCAGAAAGAATATTTCAGATTTAAATAAGGCACTGAAAGAGCACATGGCTTGCTCACTGTCAGTTAGGACAACAGGACCAGAGAGGAAATGAGCATTGATCTTCTAAGTCTTAGCCTGAATCTGGTTCTTATTCCTTACACAAGAGTTGAAGTGGCTGTCCACAAAAAGGTGGGAAACAAAACTTCTCAAAAAACACAATGGTGAGCAGAAAGCACAGGAACTACAAAATTTCCCCTAGATCACCCCAAGTGCTCTTTCTGGAGCTGGTGGTTGGTTCTTGGGATTGTGCGTTGCAAGCATGCATCAATTGCTGGTTAAAGAACTCACCTGGAAATGCTAGCTGAGGCATTTGTGATAGAATAAACACATCCACCAGTTGTCTCCACTTAGTCATGGGCAAACCCTAAATGGTGAAGGACAGTCTACTGTAATAATACCTTCTATATCTATATCTATATTTATATCAATATCATCTATATCTATATCTATGGCCTTTCAGACATAGCTCAGTAACAGAATTAATTTAGGGAAAAAAAGGAAAGAAATAATCTCCTAATCTTGTGACTTAGTTTTATTCATGTGTTCCTTGGCAGAGAGAGGGACCGTGAGAGCTCAAAACACTTTATCAGTTGTTTTGTGTCTTATTTGAAATGCATTGGTCTTCTCAGTTAATTAAAAATACTAAATAACTATGCTATTGCTGTTTTATTATGAAACTTGGGTGTATGTTGCCAGATGGGCTATTTTAAGCAAAATATTCAGTTGTAGTCTAAATGTACTATTGTTCCCCATTTGGACAAGAGTCCATATCCAATGAAACATAAAAGCTGACAAAATGGTGTTTCTTTGTCAAAACCTTGGTGAAAGAATAAAGCAACAAAGGATAATTGTTCGTACTTTGGACTCCTTTTTCAGGCAGTTCTCAGTCTGAAAGTCCCCTCTCTTTTTTTGGTGATGGTGCCACATTTATTGCTGGTAGGACTGCTCACCACCAGATCACCCACTGATCCAGCTGGAGCATGAATATACGCTCCCATTTCTGTCAAATTACTCACATCACGTGCCTTGGTATTTATACTGCCTCCATATTCTCTGCCAGCTTTTGGGGGAACAGATGATACCCAGTGCAGCACAAACCCCGCTGGTACAAAATTAACTTGCTTTTGAAGAATTTTGATCCAGCAGCACTTTGCACCAGGTGGCTGCAGCACTTTTGATCCAACACTGGCAGGCGCCAGGTCAGATTTGCAGTACTTGGAGCTGGGTGCCCAGAGCTTGCTCTGATCATGGCATGGGCTTTTCTGCTTTTCTTTCTGAGCAGCTTTAGTCTTCTCAGCCTCTTTCAGAAGGATAGCCTTCCAAAACCAATGTCCAGTAAATTTCCCTTGCTTGTTATACTGATGTACAGCATTATTGGTGAGCATTTTTGGGGACAGAAAATAGTATCACTCATTGTCTGGTTCCCTAGAATACGATAAATGATGCTTACATTTATCCCAAAATGGAAGGTGGGCATTTGTCCCAAAGAAAATGGGTCTAGTGCATAACAATGCAATATTGTACAAATGATATAAGACTATAATAATGACAAACTATGTAATTTCCTAGCATTTGGATTTGTATCTCAGTATGCTCTTTGTATGATGAAATGAAACCAGGTTTATTCATGAGCAGCTTATGAAAATTTCACTTCAAGTGTTCTATCAGCTAATTGTTTAGGAGCTCTTCAAGAAATTCCCTAACCATTGACCACGATACTATATTTTATTAGCTACCTCTTGTTGATTCAGAAGTAACAGTCCTCTGTGGTCTATTTTCGTAGATTAAAGTTGATGAATAATTACCCAGATTTTAATGGAATTAAATAATGAAAACACACTGTGAGCTGCAAGAGGAGGGTTCTTTTGGGGGCCTTTTAAAATCAGTTGCTAAAGGGTGGTCCAGGTAACAAGTCATAAGTACTGTAAGTTGATAATAAAAATAGTTGTTCACTGCTCTCGTGGTCTCTTTGTTTGATTTGGAGAGGTCTGCGCTATGAACCTGCCACTGAAACCTCATTCTGTGGTTCTCTCAGCCAAGATGTTCCTGCTCTTCCTGTCATTGCTCAGATTTCCACCACAGCACAGAAGTTTCCCTTTGAGGATGGTGCATAGAGGGACCAATTCCCAGAGGATTGATTTCTCAGTTCAGCCATTCACCAGCAGGTCAAGAAAAGCCTCAGCTGTGGCAGATGCTCCCGTCAGTGATGCAGTAACTCACTCTGGCATTGTTCTTGCCATCTTACTCAAGGTCCTTATCCTGAAATATAGTGCAGTTCACTGTCACTGAAAGAGCTTCTGGTACTTCATCCCTAAAGTAGGACATTGTCACTGATGAAAGGCCTGGTGTTAGTTTTAGGCGCTATTTGACTCATGCATATTTGGTAGTGTGTGGCTCTAGTGCTCAGTTTAGGGACAATGAGATGAGATTAACTCATGAATATTTGAATTTTGAGGTAGTTGTTCTCATTATATTGATAATGAGTGCTTCTGGATGTACAGCTTCAAGAACTTTTAGAAATGAGGAGGAAGAATTGAGGGTGATGGCTTTCCAGAGTAGCTAGCCCCCAAAACTACAAAACAGGTTGTAGTCTTCCTAAAAGCACAGATAGCTGACAGAGACTAAAGCACAAGGACTCCAGCCATCTTTTACCTGAAAACCAGATGGAATAGATGTTTGCTGGGTACAAGACAGCTGAGTTCTAGCACCACCTCTTGGCTCCCACCTGTAGGTATGGGATGGTTCCAGCTAAATTAATGAAGAATGGGAAATCATGAAGCTTAGCCTTTTTTTTTTTTTGATAAAAAGAATTCCATTCCTCTCTTTTTGGAGAGATGTTATTTCCTCAGCTAGAGGCACAAAACAAGTAACCTACCAGCCTACAAACACTGCTGGAATTTCTGGTATTTTCATTGGAAAGCTGAGCTGTGGATGATTGTCTGTATTGTTTATGTTGTGGAAGAATCAAGACTTCTACAATCACTTACAAAATCAGTTCCTTCCTTTTTCAATGTAAGGGCAGCAATGTCAGATGCAAAGATATCTTTCCTAGGAAAAAAAGGATCTTGCCAGTTTTACAGATGGGTTGGATAGTTTCAGTTCTCTTTTTCCTATCACAGTCATGTACATGTTAGAATCTGGGGCTTGTTTATTTTTAATGCAGATGTCATTCACAGACAGAGCACTTCTCAATCAATCTTTGTTCACACAGGTTCACAAAACAAAATTCTATACTATCCTATTAAAATTCTATTGTATTAAACACAAAACGTGTCTCTGGATTACCAAGTCCCTAAGCCGCAGACTGCTTCCCATCTGAGCCCCTGAGCACAGAGCTGCCTGATCAGGCCCTAGGACATGGAGTAGGAGGCAGAGAGAGATGTTTGATGGAAGGCTCTGGCAAGTAAATGACAGACCCGTGCTGTATTTGTGAGATATGGTAAGCACTGTAATAGCTGTTATTTCTTCAGCACTCAGAAGCATGGTATACTTGAAGACACATCTAGTTTATGGCTATTAAATGAAGCATCTGTTAGTTCCTGAGAGAAAATGCACTTGGGAGAGACAGTCTGACACTGGCATCCTGGGTAGTGAGTGGCATGATACCGAAGCTGTGCTTGGCACGCTGGAGAGGGCCAGGTTATTTAGAGTTATTTAAAATCTGTATGTGCCCCATCTGAAACTGTGCTATCAAAATATTTCTTTATTTCTCCAAAACCACTAGGAATTATACATGTCATGGTATCACAGCATTTACTGTCAGAAGAGAGAAGTCACTGGAAGATTTACTTCAGCTTAGATTCTTGAAAACATCTTAGTCTGTCTCAACCTACACCCTAGCCATAACTGGAGAATGAAGGATAAGTAGATAATTTGGTTTTGTTATTGAACAGAGGCAGGTTATCAGTAGGTGTCAATGGGCATGAAGAGATTCACCAGACTGTTGTCTGCAGCTCCTTTGCAGTTGGCATCATTGCTGTCCAAATCTTGGAAGACTGAAGTCAAACTGAACAGGACCTTTGGGATGCTGTGGTGGAAGTATATGCAAAAAAATAGGAAAACCTATTTCTCATGGCTCCAGTCATAATGACAGATAGTGTGTAAAGATATCTAAGCTATGGCATTTGTTCTTTGGAGCATGAGGCACCCTCAAGCTCCATGTGTTATCTCAAGCAGAGTCATGCAGAGAGACAAGGTTGCACTTCAGGATGGTATTCAAGATTTAAAATCTGGCCTTGATCCCAAACTGGGATTTCGTTTTCATTCTCTACAAAAGAAGACTCAGATAATGCCTTGTTTTCCATCAGCACATTTGATTCTGCTAGGTGTTGACTTTAATGGATTTATTAAGGGACTATCATGTAGCTCATTTTTTGAAAAGAGGACCTGTTATGAGGGCACAAAAATGGGATATCTACCCCTTAGATAGGGGTAGATAGTATGTAGGACATGGTTTTTATTAGAAGTTTGGCCTCACATGTTGCTAAACAGCTGAAGGAGGGAGGATAGTCCTGCGTCTGCAGCAAGAGACATTATACCCAGTTATAACACAAAAAATCCCCCATGTGGAACAATTCCTTCTGTCTCAGAGTGGATAAACACCTTCTTTCCTTGCTCCCTGGAGGACCTACTTGAGTGTTTCCTGGGTCTAAATAGAGCTATGCTGGAAATGTCGGTTGGTTGTGAATCTCACAATATTTCATCTTGTTCATTTCTTAAATTTGAGATTTATTTGTTAATAGAAATAGCAAAAGGATCCAGAGAGAAATCCTGCCTTTTAGACACAGTCACTGTAGTAGCGAAATTGGAGGGTATAGTGAATCACAGCTATGAGCCTACTGCATTGCTCCTGCTGACATGATAAAGACATGATGATGCAGTTCAATCACCTGTTGCCATTTAGAAGCCAGTTCATTTACTGCGGCCCTTGTTTTCCAGTTCACCAGTTTCTTCTTATTGGCATCTCCTTCCCATTGCTATTCTGCAACAGTCAGCCAGCCTCCATCACACAGCTCTGCCAAAAGCTCTGCCAAGACAAATAGGAGGAGAGCGTGTGCTTTTCACTTTGAGGCCAAAAAAAGTTTAATTACAGTCAGTGTCAAACCCCTAGGTTTCAGGATGCAAAATTTCACCCCATCTGAGTCAAAACCAGTACCATTTTCCCTTCAGGATCATTAATACAGACAAACAAGGAACTGAGATGAACTCCCTATACTATACCCAGGGATCCTGTTCCTTCCCCTACCAGCAAAGAGAGAGACCCTTCTCACTCTCAAGCCTAAGAGCAATCCTGACTAAGCTCCAAGTGCTTTTGTGACAACACTTTTACTGGATGTGTTTCCAGGTTCCTCGGAATCCAAGTCTCATGGCAGAGACATAGCTGAGCCCCGTCCTGGGGTGGCATCCCTTGGAGATTCAGACAAGCTGTCTGGTTGAACCACAAACTTTTTAAATGTTCTCTGGGGACAAGATGCTCATAGAAAACTGAAGAGAGACAACCTTAGGGAGTTTATTATTGTTATTCACGCTGCTGTCTTACAGCAACACTGAAAGGTCAATGGCACTCACTGTTAACACCTTAAATTTGGCTCCTCTAAAATTACTTTTCACACAGCTTTCACTAAAGGAACTGAAAAAGCCTTATAGGGAGATTCCCAACCTTTGTATGCCCATATATGTGACTGACTCAAAAGATATACTATAAACTCAAGTATTGCCTAAAATTAGACTTTATTTACTGATACAGTTCTGAAGTTATTTTTTAAGTTTAAAAAAAGCTTTGGGCCCTCTGGTAGCAGTTATCTTCTCCCGTTTGAAAGCATCCTAGGAGGAGCTGTGAACTTGTAGCTCCTAATGTCTTTGAGGTCAACCTGTGACTCTCCCCTTTAGTAACTAACTCAAAGATTTCATCCTTTCTCTGTCCTTTAGGACGAGCTAGGTTGTGTCAGAGATGGGTGTTGAAGAGCTCTTGGCATTTACCCCGATAGTTTTAGCCAAGTTTCAGTTTAACTGGTGATCCCAGGGCATTACAGTGAGAGAGTGCTGAGCCACTGCTGCTCCAAACCCATGTACTTGCTCTTGCACAGAAATGTGAGGAGCCACCAGCCTTCAGCAAGACTCTTACACGAGATGCAGCACTACATTGTCAGAGCAGTGTGAAACAAACTTAGATAGTCCAAGCATCTCTGTGCCCATTACCTGGGCTAGGCTTGCCTGTAACACCCCTATCCTGCAGCCTTGCTTGGATGCAGGATTCAAACGTGTCCTGGTGCTAGTTCTAGCCCAGTCTGTGGGCCTAGATTCTGGGTAGTGCTGGACTGTCTCAGTACAGAAGGCATTTCAGTGCTACACAAAATCTGTTGTATATGGCTATTCATTAACTTCAGTGGTAGTATTTGCAAAGCAGTTTGAGATCTGCTACTTATCAAGTGGCTGGATATCAGGCCTGATGTCAGGCCACTGGCACCACTGTATTCAGGTGAAAAAGAAGCCAAAAACTTAGCGCTTAGGAATATTAATAATCTATCTTACTTGATTTTCATATCCACTAGGATAGAACAGGAGGGTTTTTCATGACATCCTCAGGTCAAAGATATGCCTGCTTCTAAGCTTCTTGGAAAGTCCTAGTTGTAAAGAGGCAGCTACAACACCTCATTGCTACATGCCTTTGCTGTTCCAGTATCAGGAGTTAAGAATAAAGTCAGTATTTCCCTTCAGACTAAAACAATCCTGTGATACTGACAGAATAATATATGGTGATGTGTGTGTGGCAGTGCCACCCATAGCCCCTGTCACGACATCTGTAATGATGAAAAAGCAGAAGAAAGATGAAGGAAACCATCCAGTAAATAAATTCATTAAGTGCATGCTTTGCAATAACAGCAACCCACAGTGAGATGGGGAATGGCTGAGAAATCTGGGTATTTTGTCTGGTGGAGACTCATAATGTCTTCATTTATTGGCTGGCAGGATTTACATTTTTATTCTGTACTTTGTTTCCTTCACCCAGTCTTTCATCTTGGCTGTATGAAAACCTACTCCAGACACTGCAGCCCTGAATTAGAGGGACCAGACAAAAAGTTCTGCCAAAATCCTAAGAGTAAACTGTAGCTTTGTATTAGCATTGTCTTCTCATAAAAATGAAGTGTTTTCAAATAAACTCCATTGGCCTCTGGCTTAGAGAAATGTTTGTTGATCCTGTACACCAGAGATGCTGATGAAAACCAACTTCATGTTCCCAGCTAATTTAATACTACTATTTACTATAATGTACTGCTTGAATTGCAGTAGCACTTAGGATTCCTAGTCACAGACTAGGGCGCTGCTGTGCTAGACACCAGGCAGGCATGGTACAAAAAAGAAAGTCCCTTCCCTAAAGAATTTGCAGTCTCTGGTGTGAGTATGGTCATTATAAAGACAACAATCTTTTTTCCAAGAAACGCCTCATCTTGTTCATTATCCCTTGCAATTAGTCTCATGGGGCTCCACTTCCAGCAACATGCACCTGTTAAGTGCAGCCTAGTCAGAGCTTAAAGAGACTTTGATTCTTCTTTTTAATGAACAACAAATGGTGCATTAGAGATGTTTGCTACTTCAAATATTCAGACATCTGAATTTCTAATTGTTTAGCATTAGTCATAACTTAAGTAGGACAGAGCAGGTTCTATATATAGCTCGTTGCCCAGTCATTCAAGATAGATAGTGTTTGTATTTCTTCCCATATTTCCTCACTTGAAAGGAGCGAGAAGGCAGTTGCAACATCTCAAGTACTCCAAAATTGTTCTGCCCTCATCTCCTTTCCCCCCAGATATTGAGATGTTTTCAGAATCAGAAGGTTTTAAAAGAAGATTAATTCTCAGTTCTTCTGGTGTTTATTTGGGGATTCTCAGCCCTGATGATATGGCCGGATGATATCCTCAAGCTTGAAAATTAATTTTTATTTTTTTTAGCAACAGTTGAAGTCATAACAAGATTCCAGGAGCAGGAGTTGCCCTTGGTATCACAGAAGTCCTTTAGTTTCTCTGATCATTTCCCCCCTCTACTCAGTTTTCATTTTTCAGTCTCATTCCCATGTTGTATGTACTCTTACATGTGAATATATAAAGTGTCTTACATTGCTGCATCCAGCTCTGGAGTCCTCAGCACAGGAAAGATATGGACCTGTTGGAGTGGGTCCAGAGGAGGGACACAAAGATGATTGAAGGGCTGCAACAGCCCTCCTATGAGGAAAGGCTGAGAGAGTTGGGGTTGTTCAGCTTGGAGAAGAGAACGCTCTGGGGAAACCTTAGGGCACCTTCCAGTATCTAAAGGGGGCTGATGAGAAAGATGGGGAAAAACTTCTTCGCAGGGCCCGTTGCAATAGGACAAGGGGTAGTGGTTTTAAACTAAAAGAGGGTTGATTTAGATTAGATATATGGAAGAATTATTTTATGATGAGGGTGGTAAAACTGGAACAGGTTGCCCAGAGAGATGGATGCCCCCTCCCTGGAAAACTTCAAGATCAGTTTGGATGGGGCTCTGATTCAGCTGAAGGTGTCCCTGCTTGTTGTGGGGCGGCTGGACTAGGTGACCTTTAAAGGTCCCTTCCAACCCAAACTATTCTGTGATTCTATGACTATGAAGAAGATCTTGGCTCACAATGAGCACACATGGTGGATGTTTTGCAGCTGAATGAGGGTTTCATTTCCTGCAAATTAAAACTTGAGCATTTATTTCATTACCTTCTTCTCCAACAGGAAAACAGTGAAAAAGAACATTGATCCAGCAGTTTGCTCAAATGTCTTCTGCCTGGATGCTGGAAAATGCCACACCAGCCCAGCTGTGCTCAAATGTTTCTCTTGAATTTTCTGGTAGTGCTCAGATCTGTTACCCTGGCTGCCTGGTTCCCCCATGCTTGTGACACAGCTACAACTTCAGAGCAAACAGCACTAAATCTTGCTGCTGACACTAATGGCTGATGACAGGCCTGGTGCTGCACATGATAAGATCAAGGCAGGGTCCCTGGTGTCAGTGGTGTGTCTGAAGGCTGAATCCATCGCTGGCCCAGTGGTCTTTCCCATAGGGACATCCTACCTGGGCAGACAGGCTCTCATCTGCTCCTGGCCTTTGTGGACAGTTCCTCACAGACTTCCTGGAACAAAGCTGCCAACAGCCATCCATAATACGGTTACAGCACTCTTGGCTCCCCTCTGTGCCCCTCTCCCAGCACCAAGTTAAGGGTCAGTTCTGGGCTCTAACCTCTCAGGACAGAGATGTTCCTGGTGAGAGGCACTGTGGAATTGCCCCCCTGCCCTTCCCTGAAGGTCCACCCTGATTTCCTCTATTTCCCCTTGGCCAGTGGTGTGCCCAGTGCCTGCCTTCCCCTGGCTCAGCATCCCCTGTTTTGCTCACTGCAGCCATACCCTGCTGTCCATCGTGTCTGCGTGTGTCCTTATCTCTGCCGCTCTGAACTAGGGTGAACATGGCTATCTCAGCAGCTTGTTCCAGATGCATGCCAGATGCAAACCCAAATCCTTGTCCTTGCCTCAGTCTGTGCCAACGACAGACAGGCAAATTGGATACTCAGCTAACCAGCAAAATTTCTTTCATGGCCAAATGTATCCAGACACCAAGACAACCAGGAACACCAATCGCTCGGCACTCCTGGGGCATGCCTGCTTGATGGATTTCCTTGTTGCTACCAATAACTGCGAGATTAGTTCCTGCAGCTTTATCATTAACAGCATAGAGGGCTCATGCACGTGCCTGTGCAGCCTTCTCCAGCCCTTGTTTGAAAGCAAGAATAGCAGCTGACAAGTCTTGTGAGGTATATATAAAGGTCAGCTGTTGTGTCCCTGAATGAGGGCTGTCAGGAGGAGAGAGGAGCAGCACTTTGCTGCCTGCACACTTCTCCCAGCTTCTGCAACTCCCTTCCCTGCTCAGAAGAGAGCAATGCTGTGAGGCCTCCAGAAGTGCTTTTTGGTGTTGTCCAAGAGGGTATAGAAGCAGCTCCTCCCTGTGTTACACTTGCTGGTGGGAATATCCCCATGAACAGGCAGGGATTTGGGCAAAGGGAAGGCTCTGGCTGGGGCAGTAGGTCCATGCTTGGGATTCCTGAGCAGAGCACACTGGGCCCTGCTCAACTGGGGATCAGGCTTTGGGATGAAAACTGTCCCTGCAAATCCACCTGTGTGTGAGCTGCTGGGAACGGCTGTGTTCTTCCCAGACATGGTGGAAGAAAGAGGATATTCCTCAGGAATTTTTCCTTCTGCTGGGACCCCCAAACCCATAAAATTTTGTCTTGTGGGCAGATGTCTGGGATCAAGAGTATGAATATGAAGTGGTGAATGAAAATAGTCCTCTGGTCAAGCTAATGAACTTGGTCTCACATGGTGCAAGATTCACTCCTGCTTCTTACACAATTCCTGGAGGGATACCTGATAAATTTCTTCACCCTCTCATGCTGTTTTCCGCACTAGAAAGTTTGGGAAATTAAGGTGCTTTCCTTTCTCTCTCACAGGACTGTAGGAAAATCTGTTACAAGTTATAGGTGGAGCTCTGCTATAAGATTAAAGTGTACCACAGAAAGTCTCTGTGACAGGAGCATGCGACTTCCTTCCTGGAGGGAGGTGATTGAAAAATGAAAGAGAAATTAAAAGTGAATGAGAGAATTTTGAAGACTTCTGCGGTCAGAAGCAAGGACAGATAGCTGAAATCCTTATCAGTTTTGTTTTTCGTCCTGACCTACAGCATACATTTTTGTATTTAATTGATTAATTTTGAATGATTTTTATAACTCACTTTAATTGAGGTTCTCTATGTGTATTCTAGCAAATTCAGTCTGCTGAGGAATAATAGGAAAAGGTAGTTTGTTCTTAAAGTGATTTATCACCTTCAGGCATAGTAAGATACCCTGATTTTTTCTTTACTTTTTCTCTCAGTGGTCCTAGAACCCATAATATTTATGACTATCAGATACAAAGTTCTTTGTATCAGGACTACAAAAAGGTGAAATGGAAGTGTGACATATACATGTGTCAGTGCATGACTGCTGGCATCTCAGAGTGGGCGAGATGAGCTGAGTTCACCTGAAATAGTCACTAACTGCAAGATCCCGTGTTAGAGAGCTGATCACAGGGATCAAGAATGATGGGGATAACGTGAAGGGTGTGGAGTACTGTGAGATGTGGAAATGTTTGCTGAACTCAGCAATGCAAAAAATCCTTACTGCCTTCTGACAAAGGCTGGAGGGGTAACGAAATATTGCACTGTGGTAGAAAGTTGATCTACATCTAGTGTGTGTCCTTCTATGTGTGTAGTTGGACATCTTCAAAAATACCTGGGGTAAGAGCCATGCCCTCAGTTTAACATCACCCTCTCTGTATCACTATATTTAGAACTGTGTGATCTCTCTGCTATGGTCAATCAGTGGGGACGGGATTCTTCTCGCCTCACATTGCTGTCTAAGGATTCAGTGACCAGGCAAAGGTGGTTGTCTGCACTCCCTTTATAGACAAGGGAACAAGGTGAACTTCTCCAGAAACCTGAAGGTGCTCTTTTGCTGTGGGGTGCATCAGGCTCTGGGCACGCTTTTTCTTTCCCTTAGCTACCTCAGAGTAGCTGTAATTGCTTTTCAGTAGGTGCCTGAGTTTGAGATCACCAAGGCTAAAGGGCAGAAACACTCAACCCAAGTCAGAGGAGAGGAAATGGGCTTCAATAGTGCTTTTTGTTTCTAGACAATGTTATTTTGTGATTCACTAAAAATTCTGTTTGCTCCTGATGTTTGCAAAGTGAGTCAAATATGAACACTTTTCTTATGAAGGGTATGCTAATCTCAAACTATATCACAAAACAAAAATCTCTAATCCAGATGTACCTGATATCCTCCTAGTCTTTCACCCCTCTGGTGAGAAGCCAAGACTTCTTCTGTTGCAATCTCCTTCAGGAGTGACAGCTGAGATTTCACTCAAAAACTAGTGATTCTGGAGAAAGGACTTTTATATTCCTAGGCAGTCAGTTCTGCATTTGAACTGCTGAGGGAAGTACTTTTTGGTTTATGTACCTGTGATATTTTATATTCCTCATTATCAAGAGATCTAACTGTCTCACAGTCTTCCCTGCACTGCTGCAAGCCCTCTCACACATCACTCAGGAGCTATGAGGAAAGTGGGGTAATAAGACCATGTTGGCTTAGAAACAAGCTTGTGTGAGACACTGCAGACCCTGCTCAGAGCCAAGGTGAGGAATAAAAAGGAGGAGAGGAAACTGGCAGGTTGTACAGCTCTTGTGAAAGCTTGAGGACCCTAGCCTGCTTCTATGTTGCATTTGCTATACCCGGATTTCCTCAAGGGACAAAACTATCTGCCTAAAGAGACCTAATTTAAATTTAATTTAAATTATTAAAAACATAACATAACCTGGGCCAGTTCTCACTGGCATCAATCTTTTGAAGAAAGGCAGCTCTGTCTTACCCAGATCTCAGCCCTAGCACCAAAAAATATATATATTATTTGGATCAAAATTCTTCCTTTTTTACATTTATGTCACATTATTTTAAGAGGTTTCTGCATCTTTAAAGAGTATGTTAAACCTAAAAATGGAGACACTGTGATAAAATCCACCCCAGAGTGCATCTGAAGGGTTTGAGTTTAATAAGTGCCTCTTACATTTTCCATCAAATGATTGAATTTAGCTCCTGTTTCTTTGAACCTCTTGTTCTCACTGAAAGCTGTGCTGACATGCTTTAAAAGCATACAAATAGCTGCTGCTGTGACTAGCTACACAACATATTCTGTTCTGTAATACACATTTCAGTTCATGAATGCCTGAGCAAAAAGTGGTATTGAAGAGCTAAATCTCTGGTATTATTATTTATTTTACCATGTGTTCCTTCATGCTACACAAGATCTGATTTTTGGCACGTTGCCAAAAGCATCTGAAGCTGGAGCTAGGTATAACTAAAATTGAAGTGTAGAGCATCTCTAAGGAGATACTCAGAACTGGACTGTGGCCAACCTCATACATTAAGTGGGTTTAACTTTGTTATTTTATTAAGGAAATGGATTTCAGATTTATCACTTACTTCACCTCAATAGCATATGACCACCTGTTCTGTCCCAACTCCTCATTATGATGGGAGACACTCAGGTGCATGACCCCAGCAGTTTCTTGTCTAGGCAAGATAAAACCAGCAGGTTTTCTGTAAAGTTCTCCATTTTAAGGGGAGGGATATAACTGATGCTGCAACAGAGGCAGTGGAGAAGGAGGACTGAGAGGCAAAGATGATGGGATGCAAAAATGGAAGAACACACATTACACGTGGAATGGGTATTGGGCAGAAGTTATTTCTATTGCCAGCACTAACTCTTGAAGAGATCAAAGGGCAAGAAACCCAGGTGAAGACATTGGTGTAGTAGTATAGTCTGGAGCCGGAAGACATAATGGTCATGGGAGAACACTTGGGAAAAAGCTCCACGTGGGATTGGGACAGGCTGGAGGGGAGTGCCTTAGCTGGGGAGGGCACAGGGAAAGCACACGGCCACGGCGTTGAAGAGGTGGGAACGATCAGCTAGTGGAGTCGAGAAGGAGAAAAAAGAGCAGTTGTTGCCTCCTCGGAAACAGTGGGAAAGCAATGGAGAGGAGCACGGGCCGGACCGGGGGAGCGGGTGCCGGCAGCGCGGAGCCAGGGCCGGGGCGAGCAGCGGGGGCAGGGGAGAAGGAGCGGGCGGAGCGCTGCCCGGGCGACGCTCCCTGCCCCGGCGACGCTCCCTGCCCCGGCAGATGCTCCCGGGCGGCCCCGGCGGCTTCCCCGCCACCCCCGGGGGCTTTGCGCCCCCTCTCCCGCTGGCGGGGTCCCTGGCACCGCCGGTGCCAGCGCTGCCGTGGGTCCCTCCCGGCAGTGGCACCTGCTCCGCCTCTTCCCCGCGGGCTCGGCTCGGTCGCGGAGCAAAGACGGGACCCACGCAAAACACGCGTCCCGAGGAGCCTCCTGCGCCGACCCGCCACTGTCGCCCCGTGCGGGCGGGCTCGGAGGCGGCGGAGGCCGGGGGGCCGGGAAAGAGCGGGGATAGAGGAGATCGCTCGGGATAGCAGTCTCGACCCCGCTCGGGTCGGGTCCCTCCCCGCGGGCCGGCCCGTGAGTGGAAAGTTTCCCCGGAGTGACCTCTCATAGTACGCGCCCGCTAGGAAATCTCATTCAAGTATTTTTGTCAATGGGGTGGGGGGGGCATCCTGCTCCCCGGCCCCCGGCCCGGCTGACGTCACTGCAGAGGCGATAAATATCTGTTGATATAATTGGACGTGAGATTTGGGGTTGCGATAGCGAAACTCGGCCCATCGCCGCTCCGACGGGCCCCCATGATTTATTCAGCAGTAGATCGGGGCACGCAATCGGGCTGTCAGGAGAGCGTCAGCTTATTAGGCAAGTTCTGCGTGATTCCAGGAGAGGGTCTAAGCTATAAAAATCCCGCGCCCCGGCTCTGATTACTACCAAATCTGATCCCAAGTTCGCCAGGAGCCGGCTCCGAGGGAGAGCGAGAGGAAGGGACGCCGGGCACCGCCGAGTCCCGCCGCCGCCCGCCCTGCCCCACCGCCGCCACCGCCGCCCCAGGTAGGTGCGGGGCCGCGCCCGGGTGCGCAGCGGATGCGCTGCCCTGCGCTGAGCGGGGCTGAGCGCGGTGTCCCGCGGGATACGGGGAACTGTCCTGGCCGGACAAGGAGTGGGGAGGTGGGGAACGGGCGCTCGAACCCCGCAGCTCGTGGGGAGAGCCGCCCCGCCAAAGGCCCCCCACGTTCCCCCTCGCCCCGGGTGGGTGAAGAGGCGCGGGTCGAGAACACGCGTGGACTCTCCGCAGGGGCTCAGCCCAGCCTGGTCCCCGGGAGCCGCTGCCGGCGCAGCCCGGAGCCGCCCCGCGGGGCTGTTCCGCGGGCTTGTTCTGCGGGGAGCGGCCGCCTCGACGGCGCGGGTGGACGGGCCGGGGTGAGCGTGGCCGGGGGTGGTGTGCGGAACGCGGAGCGGCGCGGAGGGGCGCGGAGCGGCGCGTTTCAGCACCGGGACAGCGGCGGCGGGGACGCCCCCTCCCCGGCTGCTCGCTGCCCTCCCCGCCGCCGCGGCTCGGCTTTGTAACCCAAACCCCGTCTCCCGTCTGCCCCCGCAGGTTTGGGCCCCGATCATGAAGATCCCGCTGCTGGTCTCCACGGGAATCCTGCTGGTCGCCCTCCTGCCCTGCCAGGAGTGCAGAGCTCTCAGCAAGAGCCCGGCACCCGCCCCCGGGGCTCTGCACCAGCCAGATTTCTTCCAGCAACAACAGCAGCAGCAGCAGCAAACTCTGCCCGTCCTGCTCCGCATGGGAGAAGAGTATTTCCTGCGCCTGGGCAACCTTCACAAGAGACCCGTTGGCTCTTTCTCCGCCTCCTCCAGCAGCACCAGCCACCTACACCCCGAAGCCTCCGCCAGCAACTTTTTCCGGGCGGCGGTTCAACAGCTGCAGCAGCTGCCCGAGCGCTCGCCGGGAAGCCGAGAGGAGGGCGAAGCCGAGGGTGAGGCCGTGGAGAGGGAGAAGCGATCCGAGGAGCCCCCTATTTCTCTGGATCTGACTTTCCACCTCCTGCGAGAAGTCTTGGAGATGGCCCGAGCCGAGCAGTTAGCGCAGCAAGCTCACAGCAACAGGAAACTGATGGAGATAATCGGGAAGTGAAACGGCCCCTCCCCGCCTTGCCAAAGAGATTCCGCAGTTAGCACAAGAATAATTACACCGTCCGATGTACCATAGTGCTGCTCTGATGTCATCTCTTTATTTTTATATAGCTTTAAACCTAGAAGGGTGTACTCCGAACAGCCTCTGTCCCTTGACTAGCATGCACAACCGTGTACCAAGTGCAGAAACACGAGTGTCGTTCGTAACCTCCCCTACCTTTATTTATTTCTCCATTTCCCAGTTATTCTAGTGCCATCGCTACGTAGGGATGTGTGAGCATTGGAAGAAATGGTGCCAAGAAGACAGAAAACTTTTCTGCTGGGGGCAGGGAGGTGGGAGGGGGAATCTCTGTAAGCTACTTTCAATCCACTTTTTTTCCTGTAAACATTTTCACAATAAAACATCTTTTCAGCGCTCGGTCGATTTGGTTGTGTAAGAGAATGTTTAATATTTATATTTTTAATAAAAGCTGCAAAGTAAAGATGACTTGATAGACTTTCTTGCCTAGACGCCTGAGGGCTGCTCCGCCTCCCTCAGCGCTTACCAGGGCGGGGAGGGCACCCGCGGCCGTGGACACCCAGAGCCGCGGGGAGTCCTGTATCTCCCCAGGGATGTTCCCCGCCCCTGCCCCGGGGAGCCCGGTCTCCGCGGGCTCTCCCACAGGCGCGCCTCGACGCCGCCGGCCCTGCACGGGGGCTGCCCCACGCCGCCGCCCTCGGCGCAGGCTGCTCCCGGGAACGGGCTGTCGAGGTCAAATCGGTGCCCCCCAGCGCTGCCGAATCCCACCTCAGCAGCCCCCCGAAGGGGCTTCCTGGCTCCTGCCGCTGTGGCCGGGATCGGGCAGCCTCCTCCCGCCGGGGAGCGGCAATGGGGAAGCGGTGAGGCGCTCCGGCATCTCTTTTGCGTTTTCGTTCTGGCTCTGCGTATCCTCCCCGCACCCCAAAAGGGCAGGTTCCTCCCTGCATCGGCTTCCCCCGTCCCGACGGCGGTGCCCAAGCGGGGTCCCCCCCAGGGGCTCTAGGGAGGCGGCAGTGGGTGTGGAAAAACTTCCCGGGAGGAGCTGGGGGAAATCTCCAGGACGACTGGGAGAAAATAGTAAATCCCTCACCCCGAACCAAAATCCCAGGGAAAAGCTGCTCCAGCAGCCGGAGGCGATGCGGTGGCGGTGCTGGGAGGCGCTCGTTCTGGGCTGTGGGAGTTCCAAAGCTTTGCGCGGAGCTTGCCTGTGCAGCCCTCCAAAACTCTCGCAGGAGAGTTTTCCAGGGAACGTTCTCCAGGGAAAACAGATACCAGTGAGGGTTGATGTCACTCGGGCCGGTAGCGACGGGTGTCCAGGACGGGGGCTGACCCCACACAGCCTGCTAACCAGTCTGCACTGCCAGCTCACCAGTCCTGCTGGGGCACAGCGCAGCCTTACGGCCCCACACAGGCTCCTGCCAAAACAGTGCATTGAGGGCCTGGCTCGGGGATTTGGGAAAGATCCACACGTAATCCTAGTGCAGAGCTTGACACCTGGTCCCCTATGGCACCAAGCACTCCCGGCAGCCTGCCAGTCTCTCTTAAACACTACTGAGTGTTGACACCCTGCTCCCAGTGACAAAAATCAGAGTGTCGCCTTCAGTACAACTTGTAAATCTTCTTTTAAGACACAAATTTGATTTCATTTGATGGCTCAACATCTGCAATGCACACCGAACAGGACAGACAGCATCTGCCTTTTCTACAGCACAGCACAGGGGCTTCAGATTAAACCTTGAGTGAGTACCTGTGACCACCTAATCACACTCTGGTTTCATGTAAGAACATGTCCCCTTTTGTACACACACTGATGGCTGAGAAGACACAGACACAGGTTACGGCTGGACAGACTGGGCAGCACTTCAGCAACTGCCCGAGAGCCCTACTCAGAGCTGTGTGGGGGTCTTGGCCAGTGCCTTTGATGTGTGCATCTTCCTCATTCCTGCCACTGGGAATCTTCCTTACAAATAACATGTTTCTGTAAGTGTCATCTGTTGTGGTTTAGTAGGAAGAGCAAGTGCAAAGGAAGAAATGGCAGCTTCCTTCTTCCCTCCCGTGTTCAGCCTCCGCAGCCTGGGAGGCACCAGTACTGTTAGACACAACCCTGACTCGGGGCTGCCAAGGACATGATAGTGTCACTGAAGTCACCAGCACCGACAAGCAGGGATGCAGGAGGATACTGAGGAGAAGCACTCTTTTGGCAAAGGATGCTACTAGAGAATATCATACCAGCATTTTAGCTAAGAACATTGGTGAAGTGTTTACACCTACATGGGGATGTGCCATCAAGTGAGTTACAAAACACTAGCAGTGCTCAGCCTAAAGCTGTAGTGATGCTTCTTTCCCCTTGGAAGCAAGAAATTATTGGAAAACACTCTGACTACAATACATATAGTAATCTGTCCCCATGCTCCCCTCCCTCTCAGGTCTGTCATCTCAAGGGTACGATGTGGAGGTTAGCTGAGTTCCTAGGAATGAAACCTGCTTGGATGTCCCTTTCCAGGCCAGTTTCTTTGCTGACTGCAGCCAGGCTGCCTGTGCTCACGGTCTTTCCGAGGAGAAGCACACCAGAAGCCAGCCAGAGTGAGTCATCATTCATTCAGTGAGTTCAACCAGGAGAAGGAGAAGACATGACGAGCCAGCTCGTCACCCCTCTCACTGCTCACGGGAGCTTCCTCCACTCGTCCTTGAGGGTATGGTTCAGAACCAGTCTGCAAAGGAAGGAAAGGTTGATAAATGGAAGAAGAAAATATGCATTGCATTAAGATCCGTAAGATTTCACAACATGCAGGGAAACAGAATGAAGTGGGAAAGAAGGCAAAAGGCAGGGAGCATGGAAATTTGGGAAGCTAAGACGGACTTTTAACGCCAAAGAAGCCAGAGGGATTTTTGCCATGATCAGTGGCTGAGTAGGATTATGCTGGGTGAGCGTGTTGCATCTGTGGAAAGGGTTTAGTCCTGAATTGACCTCTGGAATATTATTGCACCGAAGGTGATAAATGCCGGTTCAGAAGGGATCCTGAGCCAGCTTGGCTTGTGTAGCTGGGCCTCCAGATTGATGTGAACCAGAGCCAAATGCTATTGCCAGTGCATTGCCACTCAAAATGATACTTGTTCTGCTGTTATGAAATCTGCCTTGGAAGTGTTTTCTTTTTTTTTTTTCTTTAAAGTCTTCTAATATTTATTTCACTTCAATTTAACTCAGATGAGGAACAGGAAATAAATAATACAGAGATATAAACTTCCGTTTATATCCCTCTTTTGTTTGCATAGGTATCCTACACTTAGAGTAGAAAAAGGAATCTGGACATGATATACTGTAGCTGCTAATAAAAGGAATTTCTAAAATTAGTTGAATATTTAACAGACCAGTGTAATAGGCAGAAATATTTTACTAGCTCCAGATCCCTTTGGCAACGTATGAAGACTGCTTTGTGATAGTATCAGAAATCCTATCAAAGATAAAATATGTAAAAATGGGTGATTTGCTAGCTAAGGAAAGCCTCGTGTCTTCATCATTAAAACCACAATTTAACTTGCAATATACAGGATATTTTTGCCCTCTATGCTCCTAGATGCACACGCATTATTGTACATTCTTAAAATTAAACCAGTCTTGATGCCAGTCTTCTTTGTGCAGGGTTTTAGCTTACTTTGGAAACTTCAGCATGATCTCAGGTGAACTATTTGATGTCAACATACTACTCAATAGAGGGAAAATGACAAAGTAGTATACTCTGAATTTTAACATCTTGATCATTTGTAGAATTGTCCTAAAGCAGAAAGTTACCAAAGCAGTGTTGCTAATAGACACATCCAGCAACAAACATCGAAGCAGGGTTGCCTGTGAGGAACTGAAGCATGGGATGGATGATTTTCCTAAGCATTTTTGTAAGTACTTACTGTTAAATTGTACTACAGGAATAAGTAAGAACTAGTGGTGTGCTAAGCATAAATTGGCTATTGGGCTTCATTCCAGTTACTACCTACTTAAGTGTCACCAACAAACAAGACAGCATGAAGGTATGAAGAGAAATAGATCCCAATTTCTTTATTTATATCTAATTAGAGTTCACAGTACCATTTTAATCAAGATCCTTGGTTGCTCTAAATTGAAACAGCCCTATTTATTTCAGTGAAATATTACCTGAGAAATTGCTTTACTATTTGAAATGTGGACCAATCTTTGACTTAGATTCTTTGCTACTCACTGCAACATACAGGACCCAGAAAAAATTTTTATGGAGAGGGATCTTGCAGACAAAAATAGCTTTTGCTTGCTAACTTTATAATGTACTTTATTGAGAGCACAAGCATGGTGAAAATCATGGGAGAAACAGCTGCCTACTTGAATGCAAAAGTCCATTTCTAGCAATGCTGGTGAGAAGGGCTGTCTCCTAGGCTTATGCAAAAGTATGGTAAAGAATTGGGCCCAGGGGGCCAGATCTTCAGCTGAAAGGCAGGTAGCTAATTGAGTCCTGATTATAGAAGATCTGCCTCTCAGCCCTGGAAAGTGCTGATTGCAAATCTTTCAACCTGATTACAAAAGTCAGGTATCAGCAGTAAATACACAGCCAGACTTTCTGAGTTATAAGGCATTTGGCACTCTCTTGATCTTGGTAGATGCAGGAGCGTAGGTGGTTTATTAGCCTTTTGTGATGCTGAAAATTTTGCCTTTATTTTTGGAAGGGCAGTCAGAGTGCCTGGACTAGCTTAGAGTAATTTTGAAACTGGTTGTGCAATTTTGTGCACCAAGCCCTCAGCAGTGTGTGTAAGCAGGCATGGGAAAACCCTCCTCACTTCTCACCCTATAAAGGACTAGGACTGGCAAGAGGTTTAAAACACAATTCCTGCTTTTTTTTTTTTTTTTCTTTTTTTTCTTTAACCCACACTGGTACCTTGTAATTTCTCTTCTGATGCAAGGCAGGCTTCCTTCAGCACTTCCACCTGCTCTTCCAACCAGCCACTATCCAGAAATTTACATTAAATCAAGATTAACTTTGAAGCAAAGAACTACCTATGAGTTTAAAGTTATGCTGGGTGCTTCATAGGATTTGGAGCCAATATATAAGAAGAAAGAAAGCACAATGTAATGAGTTAGACTGGCAAGCTGACTACATTACCCTGTTAACCAGTGCTGCTGGTACTGCACTTCAAGCACAACAATCTTTGTCTGCATCACTGCCAAAACTGTATTTCATAATGTGATAACTCCTTCATATTTTGTTGTGATGACATCTTTCTGTGTCAGCAAAACAATGCTGGAACTCCAACGCATTCCCACTGGGTTTGGCTGGATGAAGCATTTGCTCCTTGCACCTTGCTGGACTCAGCAGGCTGCCAGTCTGCAATACCTTGATGTGCCTTTCCACGACCAATCATTTTCCATCACACCCAGCCAGGAGTGAAGCAAGCACAAAACTGACAGTAGCGCCATTACTTGGCTCTTAGCCTTGTGTTTTCACACCTGTGACACTTTAGTGTTTGTCTCTGAATCATACAGTGACTGAGGTATGCTCTCTTCATGTAAGACAAGAAACCATCAAAAGGCGCCAGCAACAACTTTGTCCAGGTTATTAAATCCATTCTTCCAACAGCAGCCCACACAACTCAGAGTTATACAGTGTGCTGGAATTGTCTGAGACAAAGATTTCAGCTGTAGATTTTACAGAAAAAGACCTGTTTGGAACCAGGCTGTGATTGTGAAAGACAGAATGCAGAAGCAGGTCTACTCAGTGTCACTGGGATTCAGGCATCTGACCGCTCTGTAGGTCCTCATAATCTCATGCTGGATTATCTTGATTTCCCTGTTACTGCAACCCTACTCTGCTGCCAGAGGAAAGCTCTGTGCTGAGCATGGCACAACCCTTGCCACATGCCTGTAAGACAGTCCAGATTCAACACTTTATTGTGTTTGTCCATTGCTATTAGGTAACTGTTGTCAAGCTTCTACCTGAGCTTTATCTTTGCCTTGGAGATCTCACGGATAGGGCTCGGTTTTCACATTACCTAAAATAACAAGTCCCAACCCTTTGGGTCCCTAAAAGTAATAAGGAATAACTAAACTGTTTACCTCAGATTACATTAATTACATTAGGCCAATGCTGAGAGAGTGCTGAATACTTACACTTTGATTTATGTTTTCCCCTGTGGTGTTGAGTGACATCAGATGGTGCTTTCAATAAGCACCAGGAATTTTCACCAGGCCAGCTCATGAAGTGGGGAGGGAAGCACACTGTGCATGACTGATGGCTGGTTTTGTTTTTCCCATAAGCAAAGTCCAGGCTGGAGTTTACATGCCAATTATTTGGAGGTGCTGAGTAACCACAACTCCCACTGAGCAGCCATTCAGCACTCCTCAGCATCTGGCACACTAGAATTTGCATGAATAAGTAGTATAAGGATCTCAGAGTTGAGCCTGATGAGTCGTTTCAAAGTTGCAGATATTCAGCATCTTTCATTTGCTTCCTTAAGCAGGGCTCTGCTTAAATCTGTATAAAGTTCTTGTAAAAAGGTGTGGACACAAGGAAAGAGGTCAATGGGATGATTTATCATAACATTTTCATTTATTAGGTCCCAGAAGTTATTCTATTTATGCTGGGGAAAAATAGGCAGTCTAGGCCCTTTAGGTATTTGAAATACAATGAAGTCTACACATTGTTTTCTGCTTTACCAGCACGAATCTCCATAGCTTTTAGGTACCAAGGCTGGGATCTATACTGATAAACTTTAGTCATCCAGAAACCAGATATCCACTCAAGCAAACTCTATTCATCCCCTCTAATGGGAGTGATTAGAGAAAGGCACAACCAGAGGGTGATTTGTGCCATCCTCAAAGAAGTGGATTGCCCTCTGGAGGTACCTGTTTCTTTCTACTGACTCTAGAGACACTCCGGGTGACTGGGTTAGACTAGATCTGGCTTTTAAGCAATTACACGAGAAAGATTCCAGCCAAGTATTTCAGGATATCAGAAAACTCCTGGATAGGAATTCAGAACTTTGCACTATTACTTTTACAAGATCACAAACTCTTAAATTTAGGAAGTGGGGAGGAAAGGTGAAGGGCTGAATGGCTTCAAAATCTACTTTAACGCAGATGGATGAAGCGGTTACTATTTATATGAATGTTTTCTGGAGCAATAATGCTAACCAAAGCAGGTTCTGCCTCTTGGGTCCCCATTTACCTCTTCCTGCTTTGGTTCCACGGTTCACTGCCCATTTGCATTGCTACAGCTCTTTGAAGGGCTGTGCTAAGAATGGGAATGTCACTGGAATGACACTAATTTTTTTGTTGGTTTTTTTGAGGTGAAGGAAGATATTTTTAAACCTGGATCATTTGAATGATTTGATTTCAGCACAGCTCAACAAACAGCTGCCTCAGCACAAATGCCCTGTAAGTGGTGGCATCTGGGCAGCAATAAGAAGCAGGGCCATTTGGCCAGAAACTCCTGAATCACCTTTGCTTCCAGAGGAAAAAATTGATCCCCACCCTTAGAGGCACACGAACTACCCAGTGCCTTCACTGCCTCCTCTTGATCCGGCAGGAGAGCAAGGGTGTGAATTTGTTAGGAAGTGTGGGTCTTGGAGAGAGAAGCTGTGAAAATACAGGTTCCTTGCTTCTAGGGTTTCTGTAGCCTCAGAAAATGAGCAAGAAATTAAATTTAATTCCCATTTTTAGCTGGCTTGTTTAGAAACAACCCCCAGTGTTGACAAGAACAGGCATGATTAAAAAATGCTAGCTGGTTGCAAAGCAATCACAGAATCTGTAGGCTATGTTTGTCTGCCTCAAATGTCAAGTGTTACACTTCTGGCACTCAACACTTCCAGGCAGCGGAAACAAAGGGAGCACAACAGGTTATTTTTAAATGGTTTAAACTTTAGTTTAAGCATTTTGTTTTCATATTTTTATGCAGTCTAGCTCCTTCAGCATAACACCTGGCAGCTGTCACGTATATCACAACAATATTGTGTCAAAGCTAAGAGGCTGCTTATTTTGCATGGATCTTTTTTATCAGTGGGAATCAACAGAGCATTCTCCAAAATAATTGCTGCAATTACCTGCCACAGAAATACATAAGGTAGCAGACAAAATTATATGCACAGACAAGCTCCATCAGTCACAGAACGAGATATATCACTCTCTTAATAGTGGTCAGTAATGAACTTTAAAAGTCCATAGGGAAGAAATGCCTTTCTTCAATAGATCATCATTATACTACAATTAACATTATGCGGATAATGCCTAATGCAGAGTCTCTTACATAACGATCTCAAAGACATCAAATATATTTTAGAGGAAAACAGCACAACTGGCTTATTTTGGTATAGGTTCCACACACCTCCGATGCGACATGGAGGTCCAGACACTTGAACCTGTGGTGGAAACTGCATTAGAGTATGGTGTGGGAAAGCAGCTTTCTCCTCAATATTACTTGGGACAAATGAAATACAGTTCCCTTATGTAAGTCACCTATTTTTTTCATGACTCGAAGAAAAGGCAGAAATAACATACTTGTGTAATATTTGACTGATTGCTGCACATCATTGGTCCAACTTTTTGTTGAGAGTAATTAACTACACATTTGCATAAAACCTAGTCCTGCCACTGTCCTGGAAAATGAAGGAAACCCAAGAGGAGAGTCTTAAAAACACATGAATGTTAGGGCTGCATGATCAGACAGTCTGTCCTGCATCTATCCACATCATTCTTCATTCCTCTTGGAGTGAAGGTTTTTTGGGTCCTCCTGATCAATCAGCCTTCTACCCTTCTGCTCGCTCCCAGCCCTGCTGGAGAACTGTCTAGCAAAGGAAGGATCATATTGAGAGGCTGCAGGAGTAAGTGCTGGTCACGTGGTACCCGCTGGTCACCAGTGCCACTCATGGCTACCAGTTCTTCCCTCTTCCTCCTACTGCTGCTTTGTCAGACAAATAGATATGACTTCAGATTAACAAGTTAAATGTGAAGTAAAGACCTTCCAAGAACTTCTCCATGGCAGTAACCAATCTAATCCATGTTCTAGAAAATTTGGTATTAGCTTTCAGGGAGAAGTGGCAAAAATAGTAATGGTTTAATGTCCTGTCTGTCTCTGTCAGGCAGTCTTTCCTTTGACTAATATGGACTTTTGTATATCAAAGCTTTTTCTTCCTCTGCAAATGGCACTTTTGTAAATCTAATGAATGACACAGAGTGATAGTTCAGACTGTGATTCACACTGGAGCTCCATTCATGGGATCAGATAACAGAGCCAGCATAGCTTTGAGGTGTGTAGACATGCACATCCCATGCTTGGAGGCTCATCCTGTGCCGCTCACATTGTGAGTGAGTGACTGACTTGGGCTCTTGTAAGTGTGCAGGGGGTGAGAGTGGTGTACGTGAGCTGTGGGCACAGCACAGTTCCTCTGAGAGACAAATCCAGTGGAGGTGCAGGACAAAAAGCTGGATTGTCAGCTAAAGCAACCTGGTGCCATTCCTTAAAGCCACCACATAACAGAAAAAGAAAGTCTCGGCCACAGTTACAACATTTTTTCTCTCATCAGCTGTTGCTGCTACCACTTTTCCTTTGTGTGCTCATTTTTCCATGTCTCCAGTTGCCTGAATCTTCTCCTTACTGCAACCACAGCAACTGAAGCTGTTATCCAAGCTACAACTCTGCTCCAAAACTCCAAGATTGCTCAGTGAGTAGCCCCGTGACTTCCCAGATGGATGTCTGTCACGTCAAATCTCACACTGTAATCTCTGCTTGCCTGTTAGCAATGCCTGCCTGCTTGCACAGCACTCAGCCAAGTGATGGGCAAGATATTAATTCAATCTTTCTTCTGTCCATCTCACACTGTTCCCAGGTGACGTCCAAGGAAGCTGTGATAAATTCTGCTTTTAGAGCTTTGGATTCAATTACAGTTATTGACCAGGTATTGACAGGGTATAGAGTACAGATTGCGGTCACTGTCACCAGAAGCAAGCTTGGAACTGACCTGCATTTTGGCAGGCACCAGCTCAATTTTTTTAAAAATAAAATTATTTATTTTATCAAATTAAATTTTGAAATTCTGCATAAATACAAAAATGAATTTATTTTAAAAACAAATCTTTGCCAGACGTTGAAGAGGCTCATCAGCACTGATGGGGGAAATGACAGCTGTATTTTCTGGGTAAGGCATTTTGTAATAGAGTAAGTCATACAGCAAGTGTTTCATCATGAACAAAAACCACTTCTGTGTACAGAAGTGCTGAGCCAGGAGTGCTCTGAGTGACTGATCTGTATTTCAATCACCACCTTCAGTGGCTGAGATAGACTCAGGCAGATTTTATAGGGTGCTCTCTAAATTGAAAAGGGCGATGAGAAATTCAGATCACTTATCCTTCAGGATTATGAGATCCCCATTCTCTGCTCAGTCAAAGGCATGATGTCTGTGTTGGACATCTGTAGCATGGTTTGAACATCGCAGCACCTCTTGGCTGGCAGCCAGGGATAACAGGCTTTTTGAATTAGTCACCGGTCTCTTACTTAATGACCTGAAGATTATTGCAAAGATGCCAGGAATACATATCACCTGGAAAGAGATATAAGACTGAATCATCATCATTTGATATGTCTGTCTCCCTTTTTTCCATTTAATTTTGGCTGCGCATGCAGCCCCCCTGGTCTTTATCTCCATTTTAAATGTGTGGTAGGTGGGCACCGCAGGGTGCTGCAGTCCAGCCCCTCATCTGCTCACCAGCCTGGAAGGCCTGCAAGTGGAATGATACACTATCCAAACATAGGGGCTCAGGCCCAGTTAACTAATTACCACCACTGGGATTTTCAGTCAGATAGGCTGGCATTTAAATATTGATCCATCTCTAATGGTTACAGGACTACCAGTGCTGCTTTCCAGAGGGGAGTGAATGGCTACCCTGAAAGCCTGGGCTGTCTCAAAGCAGTAAGATAACTAACCAAATATTCCACAAACAGATGGTTTGTGTAGTTATGACATACATCTATTGTAATGTGATCTAAACCAGCAACAGTTCATCCGTGATTAAGAAATATTTTTTGTTTACATTCTATTTTCCTTTCCAAACACCTTAACAATGAGCAGATGCTTGAAGGAGGAGGTTGAATGGAGGTAAAAGTCAGTATTTAAATGAGCTAGTAACAGAAAGACAATGTCTAGGTGAGCCTGGCTTTGTATTAATTTCAACAGGAAAAATAATTTTGTCCAAACTGTCATTGTGGAGATCCTTTTACTAGTAATAGACTGAAAAAAAAGAAATATCCATAAATCAGATGGTATCTATGACTCACCAGACAAATAGCAGAGCAGACTATTTGAGGTAAAACTTCAGGTGAAGTATTTGCCACTCATATTAATTATGAGAAACTATTGTCTGAAAGCTGGTCTTAATGCATTGCCCTCACGACTCATCACTGCTGCCTCTGAATCACCCAGATAATTCTCAGAATTAAGGGAGACAGAGGTGTTAAAAAAGGAACAATCAAGACTTTCCTGATTTCCTCTGCATGTATTGCCAAACCAAGGGGAAAAAATGCACCTGAAGCACAAAGTCAAGATACAAAATGGAAATTTACAGGCAAAATTTGCCACCAACTGAACATCAGCCAGTGGCCACTGACGTAGCTGCTATCACTGAGTCCCAACTCTCTGACTACAGAGAAGCAAAGGCAGAATTTCTTGACTGTTAATTGAGTTTCTTACATCTAGTGTTTGCCCTATAGTTCAGGTACAGGCTGAATGCCTTTTTTTCCCCCAGGTGAAATTTAAGGGATGTTTAGGAAGAAGATTGAAACAGAGCTTGATTTGGGCTTCTGCACCAGCTGATTCAATGGTCTCCTACAAAAAGCTCAGCTTCATGAAGAATAGATGACCCATTTTCATTCAGTCAAACCTTGCAGATCTTTTAATGGTACAGAAATAAACCTATCACTTTTCTATCTAAGGAAAGGTAAAATACAGGTATATCAAGACCTAGATTGCAAATATCAAGCTGATTTTTGCTGTCTACATTTCTGGATCCTTCATTAGCACTAAACACGCTTGTTGCAGGGAGCAGTGAGCCTTTGGAGCGGCAGCTGGTGTCTTGGAAGAGAGCTACCTGGGCCATGCCTGTGGCTGATGCTAACTTCCTGTTCTGCCCTGCGGGAAACTGAGGGAAGACTGAGTCGGATGCGCCAGAGGGAATGAAGACCCTTTCTTAGCACCATTCCTTCAAGATCCAGTCTTGAAAGACTGCCTTCTCCTGAGCAAGAAATCCCTCTTGGAACAGCTGGCTTAAAGTGGGTACTTGTCTTCCTTACCTGAGCAGATTGGCAATACTGAGTTTCCAATTTGGTGAAGAGAAAATTATTCATTTGTGTTCTGGTGCCATGCCTGTGCAAACATTCCAGAGCAGTACTGTGCTAAAATGTGGGACCATGCCTTTTATACCCTGATGGAAAAGTGGAGGTATGCGGGCAAAGAGGACAGTGTAATCTCTTGGCCTTCCTTTGGTTTTCAATGATCTTATTTTGTCCATGTTGTCTGCATATGGACATGAAAACCAATCAGCTAAAACTTAGCTAAATACTGACCTCTCTGATACGATTTAAAGCTGTCTTGTGGAAAAAAATTTGAAGGATCACCAGCTGAAATTAAAGTATTCAGCAGCAGGGCAAAGTGAACTACAGTACATGAATACAGAGAGGACTATCCTTATGGTAATTCTGGCAGATGGCATAAGGTTGCAAGCAAATAATAGAAAATTTTAAAACTAATGATACAAGATTAGCATAGGCCATTCCATTAATATTTCTCCTCCCAAACAGTTCAGTCCTGATTATATTTTATATCCTAATGGAATTAAAGCACTGTACTTACTGGCTGCAAAGGGAAATTAGATCAGGCTACTGTTTGTGGATGATTAACTCGCACTTCCTTTTGGACTAAATGTATGCACTGGAGTCCTCTGGAGCCACAGACTGACTCTTTTCTTGTGGGGAATTTGAGCAATGGAATACAGGGTCCAGTACTTCATCTTAGGTGAAATAAACTGGGTAACTGCAGACACAGACAAACCAAGACTTTGATGAACTCTCACAAATTTATATGGTTTCACTGTATGAGAGATGTTGCCAACAAAACATGATTAGGGAAAGTTGTGGGACTCCAAGACCTGTTTCTCCCATGCACTGGAAAGGCCTGCTTGCTAATGTCTGTGTCACCCTCCACTAATACATCCCTCCCCATGGTGACAAGGCAGTTCATTGACACTATTCCTGCTCCCCGTGTTGTAATCATTTGCTGCTGGTTGTCATCTCCAGAGGCTCAGATGCCCCCAGCTTTAGACACCGAACAGAGGCAGTTGGGTTCGGAACAATGTCACCTCACACTCAGCAGGCAGGTGGAAGAGGTGCCAAGTGAGAAGCAGCAGCAGCTGCTGAACTCTCTCTTGCTGGAGATGCCTCTCGTTCTCCGTCAGAGGCAGAAGCTGCCCGTGGTGACCACACTTCTGACTTAGGCACTCCCCGAAGAAGGATGAGGCTCTCTAATGCAGAGTTATCTATTTTGTTCATGCTGAATCATCTTCTTCTGTCCCTTCTTACAGTAAGCAATCTGTATACCTGTGGGCTGCAACTCCTGTTGCCTTATCCCTGCTGCTACACCTTCCTGCACTCTGCAGGAAATTTATAGATGCATCAATACAATTTCTTAGAGTGAAACAACCCTTAAATAAAGGAAATATTTAGAATTAATAGGGGAACTTATCTCTTTTTGCTGCTGAAAAACAAGGAAATCCCTATTGGGGAATTCTATTAAAACAGCCTGAAAATAAATTATATGCTGCTCTTATTATGACAGTCATGCAGATTTATACTATTATTGTAAATAATTATACGGTTATTCAGAGTAATTTTGTTATTTGACTTTCAGGGGCTTATCACACAAAGGAACAAGGGCAGTGACCTGAGATCTCCCATGAAAGATAAAGACACATAAACTGTCTAACCAGCCAGTTCACTATGCATGGAGAATAAAACCATTTTTATGCAAATAGAATCTGAGACCAAAATGTCTTTTTCCTTCACCTCCTTTCTACTTCATTATTAAATAAATCATAAAGATGTCACTGGAGACCACATAGAGTAGAAATAAGAGCTTTCTGCATTTGTCTATTTTTAATTTCAAAAGGTATTCTGAATTAAAAACAAAAAGAGAGGGGGAAAAAAGCACAGTGCTCTTCAGATGCCTGATTTCCCAGGAGTACAAACAACCTCTATGTCTTATTGTAATAATACAACAAATTTTCAAAAACAAACACAAATAAATGAAAATTAAACCATGATCCATAAACTTAATTGAGATTCACAGTGTCCAGTGCTCTTCAAATTCAAATTACTGCCAGATAGTGAATCTTTTTGCCTAATTTATTCAACTAAAGTGTAGATGATAACTTCTTCCCTCTCCCTTTTTATTCTTTTAATGGAGAGATATTCTTCAGTCATAGTGCTGGAAGTTCTGCACATAAAAGCTGAATAATAATTTGCCATTTTTCATAGATGCTCCATATCATGTACAGTGCTGAGAGTACAGTGCAGGAAGTGAGCAGGGAAAACCAAGCATTTTTGTGTTGAGGAATACATCAAAATTGAATTTGTCTGTCATTTGAGCAAATACCCAAAGGTAACTACAGTTGTTTTGTGTCACAAGTTTTTAGTCTTCAGTAAATAACATTAAACATCCCAGTCGTAATACAGAATTCTCTGTAGGTCAGTCATATCACACTGAAAATTGAACACACATGTATGTCTTACCTAAGAGGAGCATGAATTCAGAGCTGGAAGAACTAAGTCATGGATCTTGTCTACCAAGAAAGGGGTTACTCCAGAAGAGATGTTGTGGAATAGTTAAGGTTTAGATTACAGAGTTTGTATTTGGGACAACTTCACTTGGTAGTGAAGTTCTTAGTCCTTGATCTTGTGGATATTTCAGCTCTTAATGTGACCTAAGGAAAAAAGCCTTTGTCTAAACCAGTTGGGATTCCTGCAAATGCTGAATTTTAATGGCCATTATTGGTACTCCATGCTCACTGGGAATGTGGGAGGGACAGTTTTGAATGCCTGTGGGGACCTGAAGGGAATGTGGGGTGTGCTGTGTGAGCTGGGGTGTGAGGGGACCCCTTTCCACTATCTCTGTGGGGACCCTCTGGGGAGTGGGGCTTGAGCCATCCACCCAAGGGGGCACAGGTGATTTGCTTGCCATAACAATCCTGGCAGCAGGATTATTCAATGGATTGGTTTTCCTGACCTTTACCCATCTGATGGCAATAATTACTCTCCAGCTCTTCCTCCCCTGCTTGTTGGACTGAACAAGCTTGGTGTTCTTCACATCTGTCAACCAACAGGTTCTCCATCCTGCTGGTCATCTGAACAGCAACTGAAATAAGAGCCCATATGTCTGCAAGAGTAAATGTCTCTTTTCATTTTGAACCAGGGAGATGCAATATTTAACCATGCAGGAGTAAGCTGAAGGGTGGCATTTGTGAGGAGGAGGAAATGTTTTAGGCAGCTCATATTGTGAACTAGCATGATGTTTTTGGATGGGAAGAAAGGAAAAAAAATCCTTTAAAGCTATGTATGAACATCACCAGATGCACAATTTGAACTGTTAGTTAATGGTAAAATGAAGTATTTCCTACCCATGAAAGTACAAATCATGTATTGAATCAGATTCCAAAGACGGTGTAGTATGATAAGAAATGCCAAAAGTGTTAGGCAGAATGCTAACTCCTGTGAGAAAATAAGAAGAGTGCTTCACCAGTGTTGTCATCACATGAACTAGTCATTATCACTATGTTCTGTGAAAAAGCTCTGTTTCCACAGCACTTTTCCATGATATACTTTAATTAGAGGAAGGGAGTAAATACAGTGGTGTGAAGAACATCAGCTGGGGTTTAAAAAAAAGTAAGGGAATACAGCATTTCAGAGTGGGTTGTGTAAAACCACATGCAGGAAAAAGACAAAGTTGAAGTTCACAGAGTTGAAAATAATCACTGCCACACAACAGCAGCCATTTCCTTTGTGACATAGACACATCTCAGCTCAGATCCTTAAACCTGACTACAGCATCATCTCACGGCATCGCCCTCACTTGGTCACTCTGCTTTTCCTATTCTTCTGCAATTTACTGCTTCTTGAGCTTTCCTATCCTTTGCCCTGTCTCCAGCCCAGCAGCAATCCCATCCTCAGCTGTTTCCCCTGCTGCATTCTCCCACATCACCAGAACCATGAGCTATTCTTCTTGACAGCCTCCTCCTCCTCCCAAAATGTCAGTGTCACCTGTGATCTGGGAAAATACCAAGATGCAGCACCCCCAAACTCACATGCCAACAGGAACTGACATCTTTCCTATGTGCCTGTTTTTGCTCCTAGTACTCAATGAAGAAAGCTGGGTACCCAACGGCTGTTGTTTTTCAGACAGCTGCCCACATCAAATGCAACTTTTGTTCCTTTTCTTGTTGTTGGGGCTGAGGGATGCAGACCACACTTAGGCAAGCTCCCAGGAAGTGAACCTAGTACAGAATTTACCTACCTATGGTGAAGTTAGGCTGCCTGGTCATCAGTGTAACTGATAAGAAGAAACAGCACCAATAAATTTCACTGTGAATTTACTTTTTGCCAGCTCATTTTGAATATACTTAAGAAGACAATGTCATAGTAGATTTGATAATTTTAAAGTACTTTGGTTTTTAATTCCACTCAAATATTCTCCAATTAAAACCCTGACTTGAAAAATAGCCACTGAAATTTGGTGGTCAAATGTTGCTTTTGTTAAGAAAGCCAGAGAAGTCAGCCACCAAACTCAAGTGTCACTGACTGAGACCTGTAGTAGAAGATAAGTGCCCCTTTTATCACATCTCTGTGAACTCCTTCTCCTAACTTTGTGCCTGATTGTTCACCTATTGTCATACAGTCAGTAATTGTTGACTATATAGCTGCTTATGTATGCTATGTAGTCATCTCTAGACTTAAAGGAAAAAGCATGAAATACTTACTACCTCCTTGTGCTTTCTCTCACACACACACAGACACACACACAGATAATCTCCTCTCATTGCACACATACAGGTAATTGCTTTGTTAAAACATGCAGCTGGAACCTGTGAATTATGATGGTTTTATTTATGGAGTGCTGCTCATGGGCTGATCACCAGATACTGGAGCAGGAGTTGGTATAGTGTCCAAATCCTTGCACAGCTCTCTCAATTCTGTTTGTTGTATCTTTGGCCCATGTGGAGTTTGTATACACGTGCTGAAGGAGGATTATTCAAATTCAGGTTATACCAACTCTAATATTGTAACTTTAAGGAAAACATCCTCCTGTACTCAACACATTAGTATCTCTTATCCCATCATGCTGCTGAGTGTCTAACACTGAACTGAAATGTATTATCTTCATGCTCTCTTTTAATCAAGTCTCAAGAATTGTTGGAGCAAACCCTCTGCCACAGATCTGAACCCAGGAAATCACACTGCTTACTGAGAGGCAATCAAACACACAAGAGGGCTCTGGGTGTTTGCATAGCTTCATGTTCACGTGGGGAAGCACTCCAGGTGCAGCCATAGAACTGCAGAAGGCAAAGCCAAGCCACAGCTGCTCAACCAGCCATGGTAGGACAGCACAAACACAGACTTTCAGCAGGTGATGAGAGTAATCTCATGCACAGGATTTCTCTTCCACTAACACATGCAAATATCTGATGTGCAGAGACATCACCATCCTTTCTACAACACCTCCTGTGCGTGAGTAATTTGAGTAACAGCTGGCACAAGCAAGGTACACTGGCAGGTAAGCACAAGCAACCACCAGCATGCTGCTCTGAAGCTATAGAGTCAGCCTGTCACATACTGAAACCATCCATAAATCCAGTGGCTTTGCTGAAATGAAAATTTGTGCTGTTTTCACATCTTTGAAATTATTCTTATTCTTTTGCATGCAGAGGAAAATGAAGTCACATTTTCCTTAACAATTGCTGTTCCCGCCTTGCTGCACGTCACAGCCCTCTGGGATGACTTCGGAAGCACTGACCTTGGACGTTGCTGCAGTGGCACTGCTTTCCTTACCACTCCCTGGTGCACTCTCCTCGATTGTTGCTGCTTTCGGGGCTTCTGCCTTCTTTGCACTTGTTTCCAGAGAAACAGGAGTCCCTACTTTTCCCAGCCCACTCACTGGGGTTGAGCTCGGACTGCTTGGTTGCCGTGACTGGGACTTATACCAGCTAGGGTAAAACAAGGGATCGATGGTTTCTGCTGTGGCCGGCACTTGAGTGTCAGACTTGGGAGTCTGTTGAGAACCACTTGGTGTCACAACAACATCCTTAATCAGGACAGATAAAGAGAAGAACAAGCAGAGTGCACCACATTACCTTCCTGCTGTAGTCACATTGTGCTGCATGTTGTGTTTGTTACATATCACTGCAAGGCATAGATTTGTCCTACTATATGATCTGAAATAATTGCAATCAAAATGTGAAGCAAAAGCAACTATCCTTTGAATAACACAGACAAGAGAAAGAAAATAAATGAACCAAAAAATAGAACAGGAGGGTAGAACTAGCTGGGAAGGGAGTGCTAACTGAGAAAGGAGTGAGCAAGGGGTTCCTTAATTCAGATAAACCCTCAATTCAATTCAATTCTAAAAACTTAAGAAAATATGCATAAGAGCCTCATGAACCCGTATCAGCCATGAATGACAGGTGTAGGTACCTTCAAATGGCTGGTTGGATTTTAGGTTAAGAACAACGCGTTTGCCAATGAGTCTGTTGATATGAGCAGTCAGAATAAGTAGAGAAGCATTTGCCCACCAGCCTTGCCATCAATGCTGTAAGCCAAGCACTGTTGCCCTGCCAAGAAGAGGAGCAGCCAGATGAACTGCACCTCTCTACCTGCATCAAGCTCTCGGGGTTCCTACACACACAACCTGCTATCACCACAGCATTTCTGCTTTGCATTTTTACACCAGAAAGCAAAAACTGAAATACAGGTATCCCCCACACCACAGCACCCACATGCCATGTCTGACTCCATGCCTGACTGTCTCCTAATGGCATTTTACAACTGCCAAAGCAGCATGCTGTACCTTCTCACTTTAGCCTTAGAAATTACACAATTCATGTTGGTGGGCAGAATTGGTTATGTCTGGTTCTTGTTTGCATAAAACCCTACATCAGTTAGGGAACACAAGTTTAGTTAAGTCAGTGCAAATCTTCAAACTTTGATTAAATCAATAAAGCCTGACTTAAGAACATCTTCACATGACTGGTGAAAACTCACACATGTTTTTAGATCTATAAATTTATATTTATAGATTCATAAGGAATGAATCAACAGTATTTCTTTTCACTTGTTTTATGTGGGGAGCTTGCTACAATCAAAGATCCTTTGTGTGCTTTCTTGTTTTCACATAGGCCTCCTCAAATATATTCACAGCAGCCTTAACCCCCTCAGCAACTTCATTGAGTAGATTGTGTAAGAGGAGAATTTGCTAAGTTAATGGTATGCAAGGCAAACTAAAGTAGCACATGAAATATATTTTTTAATGTACATCTTTTAGAATATGCAGCAATTATGGTCTCATTTTAATGACATTCCCTGAGAAAAGTGTTGGCCTAAAATATTCACACTCTGAGCCTATTTGCTGTTAGGTTGTAAGAGGCAGTTTCCTTTGCTGTTTGGTGTATGATATTCCTGCATCTACCTAGACATATCCAAGGATGATCAAAGCAGAAGGCAGCAAGCGCCATTCACAGAAAACAGATTAGAAGTATAATCTAAAAACTGGTGGTGGAAAGCTTCCTAAATCCAGAGGGAATACCAAATTCTCTTAGTATAAATATTTTAAGATCATCTCATTTATAACAGTTAGTCTGAGTTAAATCACAGCAAGCAGAACATTCATTTTAATGCACTTAACTCCCAAATGGAGTCTTTTTTATTTATAACTTACGTATCCCATAAATATCTTAATTTATCTAGCAGCTAATTTTTTCCTTATCAAGTGATACATGCACAGGTCAAAGTAAAGTTGCATATATGTGTACAAGGGCAATAAATAATTTTGCTCTCCAGTACATCGACTCCCTTAGCCCTTCTCCTGACTTATGGTGCCCACAGGACACAGGGGAGCATTTTCTGGCTCTGCCAGGTGCACTCAGCATAGCTGGCAGGGCAGCAGGGCAGCAGAGGCATTTACCTGACCAGCTGGGGCAGCCAGCACTGGTGCTGGAGTGGGTTCAGCCAGAGGCTCTACCCCTGCACTCTGTGCTTCAGGCTCCTGCTGAGGTGGCTGTGGTGCACTCTCCGTGCCTTCCTCTTCCACCTCTTCCTCTTCTTCCTCCTCTCCTGATGACTCTGTGTGGACTTCACCCAAGCCTTCGCCATCCTCTGTCTCCTCCTCTTCTTCTTCTCCCTCCTCCTCTGATAGGAAACATGTAAAAGGACAGGTTGAGCACCATGTGAAGGTGGCTTCGGTCTTTACATAATTAAAAAGCCATTTGCAATCGCATATCAAACTCACTGACAATCTGCCGTCTGGCAGAGAGGGTGTTGGTGAGGAGCCTGCTCCCACCAGCCTGGACTGGGCACTACCATGGAGCAGGAGCTTTGGGGCAGGGAAGACACTGAAGACACATGCTGGTTAAAATCTTAAGCTGGCCCTTTCGATGGGAAGGAGGACAGAAAGTCCTGTCAATGCAGTTACCCTCCTGAGGGATGTGCAGCACAGCCCTGCACATTTTGGGGAGAGGCTACCTGGGATCTGGCACAATCTGTCATGATTCAGCTCTAGGTATATGTTTGTTTTAATGCCATTGAAGCTGTCATCATAATTCTTTACCAGATCAGTGCTTTGCAGTGCATGACTGGAGGCTTGAGGTACCAACACGCCTAAACCAGACTGTGAGACTTGGTCACACCATTGCTTTTGTGCCATCTGACACATCCTGTGGTCTGGAGTCGTGGACCAGGTTGTTTCCAGAGGGAGGCCTCTAGCACTGGATTTTCTTTTGTATAATCACATTAGTTATACTAAGAAATGTTGGATGTTGTTCAGGGCCATCTTAGCGCTTCAGAGAAATAAGCCTGGATTTGATTATAATTGATACATAATGCTCTGATTACATTTTGGGATAGAGAGAAATATCTGATTCAAGGTTTCCTACTCAGTATCATCATGTGAATCACACACAGCTGATATATAAGAAAGAAATTTTGGTGAAATAAATTACATACCTCTGTCAAAATCAATTTCTCGTATTATTTTTTCTTCTCTACTGAGGTTCACTGTGAATTGGTTCATATTTTCATACCCATCCTCTATTTTTTCCATTTGAAATCCTTTAGAAGCTTCAGTAATTCTAAAGTAGAGATTGGTTATTAGCATTGGATTTGAAGATAAATTTATAAATTGTAAGTGATTATAAAAAACAAGAGTCTCATGTTTAAATACTTACTTTTGTAGCAATGTTTTGGCATTCTGTGGAAACAAAAAATAAATAACTGACTTCTTAAATGATTCTATTTTTTCAGCCATTTTATGCATTGAGAAATAATTCTTACACAGGCAGCATCTAAAAGCACTAATAAGGATTTCATAAGTGACAGCCATGACATCTATGAATGAGATGAAATTTGGATGGTAATTAGTATACAGCTGAGTAAACCTTTCAGTTCTTCAAAGATGTTTTAATTAAAACGTGAATATGATGGGAAATATACACAGTTGGTTAAAAAAAACCCGCAAATGGAAATATTTTTCCTCGTTTTTTTGGTTGTGTTTACGGTGAAAAGCATTTGGTCCGTTACCCCCTTTAGTCACAGTAATTACATCTTTGACTTTCCATAAGGGCATCCTTTTGGAGAGACAAAATTCTCTTTGTCTCGGAAGAATATTGTACTCTTCAAAGGCAATTCTTTGATGAAAGTAAGTGGGGGTTGTTTTATTTTGTTTTTATTTATTTGTGGGGTTGTTTTGTTTTGTTTGGTAGAAAATGCCCTTCCAGCCTTTAGTATAGAGGAATTGTAAATTTGCAGGACAGAAATTCTACACCAGTGAATTCATTGGACAGGATGCTAATGGTTCCCTACTCATCTCTCTTAAATTTATAGTGAGAAAACAGAAGAAAAAAAATTAAGTAAAGGCATACAAATGTAACTTAGCACACAAATTATTGAAAAGTTAATAATTTTGTCAATTTGCAAGTGAAACCTATAATTCTCAGAAGTTCATGTATACATGAACATATTGTCCCACCATGATATTGGTGGGAAAATAAAGATTAGGTGGAATATGTTTAAATTCCTGTTTCTTCTGTGGGGACCAGAAATTCATATACAGGATAGTATATTTTGGTGCAAATAGCAAATACTCATGTTCTTGATTTGGATACTATTCACAAGAAGAGTAGTTACTTGTCTGAGTTGATTCAAGTGTTTAAAAAACGAGTTTGTACAAATGGTCACTTGAAGATAACCAAGCTCTGAATGGGCCTACAATTGAGAAATGTTTAAATAATATATCAATAAACCCATCATTCTTTTTCTATCTCTATTTACAGACTTTATACCTGCAAAAACACAGCCATTTCTGGTTCTTCCATGAACTGGATTCCTGATTCAACCAGTTTTGACACAGCTTCCAAGTGATCCGCATACTTCTTCATCAGGGAGCGGACATGTTCCAGTTTCTCCTCTTGGGTTCTAGTGATTATTTGCGTCATCTCATTTTTTCTTTCTTCCAGTACAGAATAGAGATAGTCAAATTTTTCACACAACTGTTCTTTCTGTCGTCTGCAGCATTCCTGTGAATCATTTGGTTTATGTTAAACATGTTATGTTCTTAAAAGGGTTTCTATTTTTACAGTTACTTGCAAGAATTTTCATCAAAGAAATTCCTCTTTCTGAACAGTGCAAAGGATTCTGAATGACCCCAGAGACTTTTATAATTTTCAAAGTCCAAGCTGTTGGAACAAAAGTTTAAAAACTCTTCTCAAACTCTGAGTTTCAAGCCACTGAAAGCCCCCAAACAGGTTATTGTATAACTTGTGAGTCTGCTAAAAAAAGTAAAAAGGTATTTATGATGTCTGTATAGATACATCAAAGTCTGCAGAAAAAGTAAAAGCTCCCACCGTATTAGCAGCTGGGTTCATTTGCTTGAACAGAATGGTTTTAAAAGGAGTGAGCATCTCAAACAGCTCTGGAGAATTTTCTTTTTCTACCAGAGTACCTGGAACAATCCTGGCTGGGCTTGATTTTCACATACTCCCTCTTATACTCTATTTGGACAAGAGGTGTCCATTATATTCCACTTACTGTGCACTGAATGAGGTAGAGGTTCTGCAAAGAAAATGGTGTGTGACAGAAGCACAAAGACAAGAAGGAGGAATTAGATTCCAACCACATGTTCAGGCACTGATTTTCACGTCGTTTTTTGAGACACTGCTATTGTCCCTCCAACCAGACAACAGCATCTTTTACTGACTTAGGAGGATGGGTTTGATGACTGCTGCATTGAGCGCTCTCTAAAAAGAACAAACTGCACTTGTAAAGGAGGATTTATGGGGAGGAAATGGAAGACAGATTATATATAATGTCTGAGGTCTACCAAATAGAAGTACTTGAGTCATCTGGGTGCCCCAGGGCATAACCTTATTGTGGTTAGACCTGGTTGTGGATGGTGGTGATTATTTAAATCTCTTTCCTAGGAACTGAGGCTGAATCGATTCCTCATCTTTGTTCCTTGAGGCACAATGCTGAGATTCTGGCAGCACAGGATTATTAACAGTCCCACAGTACTTTTGGAAGTGATAAGACTTATTATTCACAGCACTTGGCCAGAGAGAATCCCACTTTTTTCTTGACTTCCAGCCAGAGCTCATTCCTATGAGTGGTGATAGTCTGCTCCGTATAATTTAAAGGAGAAAGCCTTTCAAAGGTGTACATTTGGCTAAAAATCACTGTCTACATGGGGGTGGAGAGGGGATTGAATGCACATCTCGATGCATTGACTCAAGTATCCACTTCTGCTACCCAAATAAGGAGGGCTAGGCTGAACAGGCATTCCTAATTTAAATGTCCTTGCAGGGGGTGCAGGCATATCCTGCCCTTCTTGGAGTCCTTGTCAGTTCCCAGGAATTCCTGTTTAGGGCAATTACGGGGAAGTTAAGGAAGTTTTCAAACCAAGTGAGTCATGGTTTCTGGGTGTCCTTATATTTTCAGACCTCAAATAATCTTCTTCCACTCCTCTCCTAGTTTTGTCCCCATGAAATGTCACTCAGAACACTTGTAAAACAACCTTAATTTCAAGACAGGTGCGTGCTATCTTTGTCATTTGACACAGGACAAGTGTTAGGGGAAGAAGAGCAAGCAAATGATAGCAGGGTGCCCTGAGAGGTCCTTCCCCATCTTTAAGCACTCATAGATAGTATTTCCTGCCAGCAGATATTACAGAGTTGTGAATCTCAAGAGTGAGAGTGCAAAACAGGTTTCTAACTGCAAATGCTGGAATATTTCTGAAATATTCTCGTTCTGCATAAAAAGTTCCCACATGAAGTCTCTGTCTGATGGAATTACTCTAATCAGATTCTGTGTAATGAAAAAGGTTAACAAATACATGACTTTGCATTCTAAAAAGATCTCAGCCTTTTTGTTTTTTAAAGCACAGCTACATCAAAAAGAAAGGAGTCCTTGCTACTGAGCATGAGTCTCATTGCTTGTTCCAAAGGACCTGTATTGACTGGCCTATGCTTTTAGCATTTGAAAAACCCCTGTAATTTTTCCTTTGTTATTAGACTCATTTACAGAGCTGAACAGAACTTAATTATTATAGTTTTCTGGTATTTAGCATTTTATATTATTTCTCAATTTTCAGTATAATATGTGAATTAGGTCTACCTTTCAATCAGTTAAAAGCCTTTTTTTCCTTTTCTGGTTTTTAGGGTTGGATAGGAGCAGTGGCTAAACATAGAACTGTAGGCTATGACTTACTCCAGCTAAAAGGAAAATGATCACGTATTTTCTGCTAAAGCAGATATTTATTTTTCTCTGCAAAGTGTTAAGCAGAAAGAAGAGATAATCCTGGATTGTGTTATTTCCATGTGAACATTTCTGAGCTCCAGCTGTAGCTTCTCATCTTCAAGGACAAACTGATGTCAATTCACACAAAGCTATTGCATAGTAGGAAATGTGATTTGCTTGAATTGTAACATGGAAGAAGTACCAAGGTAAACTCTAAGATCTATTTTCTGCAATCTTTGACTTTAAAGGTGAAAAGCCTGATAAAACATCTGAAAGTAAAATGGCTGCACTTTCTTTGGGCTTTGACTTTAAAGGTTAGATTTTAAACTGAGTGAATGACTCTGAGAAAGCTTGAAAATGTTTCAGAAAATGTTGTATTTATAAGGGTATTTTTAGCACAGTGTTTTCTCCATACTTCAGACTTGGTGTTTGAAGATGTGTTTCGGGTTCAGCTAGTTCAACTTAAATGAGTGTAAGCTTTTGCTTTTGTATAATTCAAATTTCTGCAGTTAACCTACTTGAAAGGCTTGTTTCTGTCTGCAAAGTCCTGATAGCAGACAATTTCATCCTTGCGGCATGAAGGCTTCCCAACTACGAAGTTCTGACTGCCATTAATGTGCTCTCTCTTTTACTTGGGCCAATGGTTTTGTGTTCTTTGAAACAAACTTAGACATTTTCTGTTTCTTCTTGCTCGGAATTGTGTACATAGATTGTGCAATTGTTTCTTCTTACTAATTAGAGTCTATACATCTTGGGTTAACTTCTTTTTGCCTACCATTTCTCTTTTCTGCTCCAACTCTGAAGGGTCAATATAATTCTAATTGGGCTGAGAGGGATGCGACTCCTTCCCTAGATGCTTCATCAAACTCTGATCACAAAATCAATTCATATGAGCTCCTTTCAGCCTATTGCTCTGTGATGCTCAGATTAGTCAAAGTTGATGTTTCTATTTGCTTTGCTGATGCGAAGCTCTCAGAGGAAATGAAGGTCACTTCTACTATTGAATAACACAAAACTAATTCCAACTCTTTCAGAGCAAGGCCTTTACCAGAAAGTCCAGTAGAATCCGAAACTCTTCTCTCCCATGAGCAACAAAACTCCTTATAGGACAACATATTAAAACACTGCTTCTGTGGAGAAGGCAAACCAACCAAATACAGAGCAAATGCTGACATACCTCTGAACCATGCTGTGCCCACCTTGTGGCTAAGACTAAGACTCTATTCACCAGACCTCTCAGACTTTAGACTGATACTGGTCTTTCACAGCTCTAGAATCTGATCTTAGATGTTAAATGAGCTGGGAGTTGATGGCATTTTGGTGGATCTGCTTTTAACTTCAGTAAGATCCTATTCCACCAAGAATATTGAGCAAGACTTGCTGATATGGATTATCCTTACTCTTTTATCCTCCACCATACAGCAAATGTCAGAGGTGCTGAGCAGGTTGTATCTTTTGGTTGAGGCAGTACATCTTGATAACGTACAAAACCACGAGGAATGGTTTAGTGAAACGATGTGGGAATGCATTTGGGTAAAGTGAGGTCTGTTTAAGAATGATCATTACCAGAAGTTTAAAAGATGCAACGTCACACTGAAATAATTGCATTTAAAGAGGTGGTACCTACCTCAACCATCTTGCAGGTCTCCTCCAGCTGTGTGACAATCCCTTGCACTCTGTCATTGCTCCCCACCAGGACTGCAATGCCATCACTCAGCTCAGACTAGGCAGTAAGAAGAGAGCAAGCAGAAGGGTGTTAGGTGCTGTCATACTTCAGGGTGACACATTTAACAGTGGGGAGCAGGAGACAAATAAGCCATACCCAGGATAATACTTCATCTTTCCACCAGAACTGAGAAAATTAGGAGCTTTATGTGCCCACAAGATTATACTTTGACATTTGTTTCCTCCTGCAACACACTATGAAAACACTGACAGTTTGGAACCTTAATGGAGAAGAAACTGTGGTTTGGAAAGAAGGAAGCACTTTGTTCTAGGAGGTTCTTCTAGATGCTTTTGTTTGAAGTGCTGTTTCAACAGGCCCCAAATATTTCCTTTGGGTTTGTTGAGAGAAAAGACTTTGTCTCTTGAGGGGTTGTTTTTTCAGTGTCTGGGTCTAGTCACACGCTGTGGTATTTCCCTGAGGACTGTAGCTCTTGGCCTTGGAATGGAGGTGGCCCACGGACCGGGACGGACCAAGGAGTTACAGAGTCCCTGGCATGTGGGCAGTGGGATTGTGGTTGTGGTGAGAGGGGCCAGGAGAAAAGGAGGAGATGAAGATGGAGGCTGAGCCACTGGCATGAGGGGAATGGGTGGAGGGAGAAATTACCCGACTGTGGGGATGGAGGTGATTGTGAGGTATCCCTAAGAGAGAGAAAGAAGCCAGTCCTAGGGAACTTGGGGAGGGTGCTGGGGAGTGCGAGGGGCCCTTGGCACACCGCTGTAGTAACAGAGACAACTGTGTTCATGCCTCCACAGCTCTGTACAGGATCCTTTGAGGCTTTCACAGCTCTGTAAAGGCTCCTTTGAAGCATGCATCCTGCAGCCTCCAGGTTACGCCTCCTGTCTTGAGTATGACAGCCCCTTTCCATGAGCACTCTAGGAAGGAAAACACAGTTTGCAAATCTCCATGCAAAATGAGTGATTGGGGGCATGGATTCAGTCCAAAAAACTTCTCCTCCTTCTCCCAACTTTTTTTGATTGAAAAGGATGTTTGTAACTACTTTCCTAAAGTGACTCCTCATTTGTAATTTACACACACATGCGTCTGTGTGACAAAGTTGGAGGCTGGGATTGGAAACTTGGCCTGTCTGATTGCTTGCCCCACTGGGGCCCTCCAGAAAAATGAGCTGTTTATCTCAGGAGGATAACCCAGTGAGTCAGGTTTTAAATTAATACTGTATTAAAAATAAACAAGTCTTTTACTGGTGACAGCAAGGGCAGAAGATGTTAGGTACATCCTGTGCTGCCAACTATTGAATATTCCTTCATTCACTTGCAGGAGGAGGTTTTTCACTTAACTTTTCTTAAAAATGGGATGCTTAAATGTAAAAGTGCCTGATAGATAACTATTTGATTTGAAATGGTCTATTCTCTTTCCAGTTCCTAGTGTTAGAAATCCCACTTGTTTGTCTGATCTAGAAGCACTGAAAAAAAGGGATTAGGAACTCAAAAGAGAGATCCTCAACTCCACATCAAAACTGGGACACTGTAATATCTTTCTGTGTGATCTCTCATAAATTTATTTTCCTGTGTTTCTAAACATTTCCTACAGATTTATAAGAGCCTTTCAGTCACACACACAGGCAAAGGCACCCCCAGACCCTTTTGGAAACTTGCAGGAGCTCATGGGAACACTTCCCTGTTGATGGTCCTGTCAGTTTCTTCAAGGACTTTGAGAAACAAGAAGATACTTACCTTCTGTTGCTGGTAAACATTTGTGAGAGGAGCAACCTGACAGTCTTTGTGGGCACCAAAGATTTTGCACAAGGAGCAGGTGGGCATTTCACAGTTCAAACAATAAATATTAATTCTCTCATCTTCGTGCTCCTCACACATTGGCTGGTCACACTTCCTTTCAGGTCTGCAAAAGAAAACAAGTTTAAAACAAACATGGTGCTCATGAGTTTCTGATAACAACACTTAGGGTATTAGCACGAAATATAGTACATTTGTATAGCAGCATCCAAGGCTGACTGAATACACAGCATAGACTTAAACCTGCCACATGGGAAGACTTAAAGAGACAGTGGTACAGCTGAATGTCCTGACACAGTATGAAGGGATGACAATATAGCAACATGACTTCATATGGGGATTCCCATATGAATGAGGAATGTGAGTGGGAGTGTGACGGAACCCTTGCTCATATTTAGAAATTTAAATAACCTTACTAAGCCTACTAACTAATACTAAGCTAACCTTACTCAGACTACTCATGTATTTTAGTTAGCATGTTATCTAACATCTGTCTGAAATATGAAACATACGTAATTTCTTTCTGGTTCATCATGCAAATTGTTGTGCACTTGGCTTAATGCAGCAAAGCTCTTATGGAGGGGACTGATTTCAAGCAAGAGTTGTAGATACTGATGAATCTTTGAGCCTGTAACTCTAAATCTCTGCTGATGAGCTTTGTGAGGCCCTGGTCAGGACTGCCAATATTGAACAGCACTGGGTCCTTACATTAGGCCAGCAACTAAAACAAGGTGTTACACAAATTAATTTCAGTCAGGTGGCACATGTCTAACCTTACAATGTCAAACCTTTTAGCAGTAGTTTACTCAGCTGTACCCAGAAGAAAGGGCATGGGCTACACAAGTGTTCCTTTCCTGTGCTAAGCCAGGAACTGTCGCCACATTATAGCTCAGTCTGATCTCCTCTTCACCAAAATGATTTAGCTGTACACACATATGTCTACACAACCTGCTATCTTAGGAACTAATTTAGTTGTAGCTTCCTTCAAATGAGCCACTTAACTGGCATTCCCAGTGCAAGTGACAGCTCTGGTCTAGTGTGTGTGGGCAGGGTGGCACTTTCCTGAGCCCAGACTTCAGGCTTAACATCTGTGGCAAACGCATGAGTGTGTAAGGATGTGGTACAGAAGACAGGGACCAGTAGACCAATGGAAAGAGTGTGTCTGGGGTTCAAGCCTTCAAAAGCCACCACTGCTACTGTGGCAATGTTAAATATTTTCAGCATAAACCATTATCCCCTTCTGCTACTGTTTGGAAAGAGAACTATGACTTACCTGTACCAAGTGGAAAAATGGCATCATATAAACATATTTTTTCATCATTAGAAACTATAGAATTTAATGGAATTACATGGGAACCTTTTCTTAAGCCATTCTATGGAACTCTGTAGCAAGGAGGTAAACAGTCATTCTATTAAAGCTTAAAATGTATGGAAACAATCATTATTTATATTATATTACAGTGGAGTTTTTCCATACAGTTTGGTAGAGTGGATATGGCATTTATTTTTTAATGACAAAGTACAGATTTTCTCTTCTGAAGGGTATGGAATATGATCAGTCAGATGCATTTAAAAAAGAAATCTAGCAAGAAACAAAATGTCTCACACATTTGTGGTTTTTTTTTAATTCCAGAGTGCCCTGGGATTTAAAGGGTTCATAAGGAAAATCTGTAATCTGCCATATAACATGATATGCCAGAATAAAACAAGACAAACACTTCCGAAGAAAGCCTGTGTTATTTGGGTCAGATTTCCAGCATTCATTAACATCAGGCACTTTGTCAAATCCAGCACTGTTTCAGTGATAGTCAAAAGAGGTGTGTCTCCACCATAAAAAATGGTTTACATTGTTTGCAGATTACTGCAAACAGCCCCTAATATATTCATGTTGTAGTGCACCAGTGGGAGGGCCCATGCGTGAGGGCAATACAATGAATTTCAAAGCCATTAATTAAGCCTGAGATAGCAGCTCTTCCTGCAGATATTTACAAGACCAGAGCCAGAAACTACTAGAATTTTATTGGACACTGGAATGGTGCCACTTGCATGAAAGACACATTACATAGAGCAAAAAGGTGACGGTGTCAAGCAAGTTCAGCCAGAAGCAGCCAACCTTCAAAGGTGCCGCGAAGAGCTGGAAGAAACCTGGCAGAACTCCCTGAACTAGTGGGGCCCTGAAGACAGTGTCAGAAGACTAGAAATAAACAGATTTACAGGCTCCTCCCCAGGCTGTGCAAAAGGAGAGATTTTTAGCACACCATTCCCTGACTGCAGAAAGGATCCTCTAGATCTGTGTTGGGGTAGCAAAGGCCAAAACACAACCTCTAAGTTTAAAATGGAGACTGCTTCTGAAACAGGAGATTAAAGAGTAGCTGATAGGAAAATAACTGCATGGCTTTAGTAACAGAAAAGATTCACCATAGCTGTGCTGGTGACCACAGAGATGTCAGGTTGCTGAAATGTCGTGATAACTTTGTGGTTTCATTCTTGGACTCTTCTCTTTGAGATGCTAAGCCTGTGTTTGACTGCTAGAGGCTTACTCTTCCCCATTGAAATCGTGTTTGAACCACACCTGAAGTACAGACTGGGTCCCATTCTGGACTGCCCAGTACATGAGAGACATCGACATACTGGAGAGAGTACAGCAAAGGGTCCTGAAGATGATTAAGGACAGCAGCTCTCCTGTGAGGAAAGGCTGAGAGAGCTGGAACTTTCAGCCTGGATCAGGGGAAGTTTAAGGGGAATCTTAACAATGACCTGATCTTATCAATACCTTCAGTTATCTAAATGCCTGAATGGAGGGTGTCATGAGGATGGAGTCAGGCCCTTTTCAATGCCAGGACCAGAGGCAATGGGCAAAAACTGAAACATGGGAGGTACACTCTGAACATCAGGAAACACTTTTTTACTGTGAGAGTGACTAAGCACTAGCATAGGTTGCTCAGGATGGTTGTGGAGCTTCCATCGTTGAAGACACTCATAAGCCATCTGGACATGGTCATGGGCAACTGGCTCCAGGTGGTCCTGCTTGAGCAACAGGTGGTTGGACCAGGTGACCTTGAGAGGTTCTTTCCAATCTTAACCATTCTGTGACTGTGATTTGGTGAGGAAATGCAAAGTTTCTGGGCACATAAAGAAGCATACTTTAAATAAGAACATAGTAATACCTTAGGAAAACTGCTGTTACAAAGCATGTTTTCTGTAGGATTTTTTCAAATCCAAAAAGGTCTCTACTGAAATCCTGAATTCAATTTTGATAGTGTTTTTACTGAGGATCCTAAGACAGCTGTAACCCTTCCTGTGCTATCACATCACCTGTTGTCTGCACCTGGCCAGGGGATGGAGAGGATCTACATGTCTCTATGAGGCACAGTCAGGTCATTAGTGAAGATAAGAAACTGCATTTGCTGCAGTATCAGTCTTGGGCATACAGAGCTAATGACTGGCCTCCACTTGACTTCATGCTGCTCACCATGACTCTTTGAGTCTGGTAGTACAGCCAGTTTTTTGGTCCAGTTCACTTTCCACTGTACACTCTAGAGGTTATTTCAACAATTTATGAATAAGGATGTCAGAGGAGACAGTGTCTAAGTCCAGATAAACAGTATCTACTGCTCTCCTCTCACGCACTGAGTTAGTCATCTCACTATAAAAGGCTATCAGGTTGGTGTCATGCTGATTTCCTCTTCATAAATCCATGCTGACTATTTCTAATCACCTTCTTGTTGTTTATATATTTGGAAATGGTTTCCAGGAGGGTTTGCATGAAATACTTTCTAGGGATCAGTGTGCATGACCAGCCTGTAGCTCCCTGGATTCTCCTCCTTGCATTCCTTGAAGATTGGAGGAACATTTGCTTTCTTCCAGTCCAGTCCACAGGAAACTGTTCCAATTACTCTGCCTTTCAGAGTACTGAGAGTGACCTTGCAATAATATGTCAGCTCCCTCACCACTTATGGATGCCTCCCATCAGGATGTCCAATTTTTTTTTTAATATTCTCTGACCTGATCCCCTTCCACCAAAGGTGAGTCTTCCTTGCTCTAGACTTTCCCACTGGTCTCAGGGTACTACAATTACTTAAAACTGAACTTTCTAGTTAAGTCTGAGGTGGAGGTGGTGTTGAGCACATTGGCCTTTTCTATGTCCTGTGTTACATGAGGCCCTGCTCCATTTAGCAGTGAACTCGCACTTTCCCTAATCTTCCTTCTGCTGCTGATGCAGCTGCAGAAGCTCTCATTAGCCTTCATGTCCCTCATCAGATTCAGTTCCAGGTGGACTTTGGCTTTTCTAACTCCATCTGCACGTGTTTGGAGAGTGTCTCAAAATCTTCCTGAATCACCTGCCCATCTTCCTTGTGCTTCTTTTATAATGTTTTCTTTTTATCGGGAGCTCTCTCTTAACCAATGCAGGTATTCTGTCACCATCGCTTGAGTTCTTATATATGGGGATAGACCATTTTTGACTTTGGAGGAAGGTGGTCCTTGAAAATCAGCCACAATGAGGGACTCTCTCAAAAGCAGTGAGAAGGCCACCAACACCCAGGGTAGAAATGGGGCTTGAAAAATGAGAAGGCTATAGAAGTTCATATGGACATAAGGGTTCTTGTAGCTCTGTTACACTACTATCATGAATGCCCAGCCCAAGAACACTATTGGTGCAGGTGAGCTTGGGGCTTTGTCTCATGGGGAGTTGGAGGAGAACCAGGTGACCTCACTCGTCATCTCTTTACTGCAGAGCCTGTGGGGCTCCTCCTTGCTTGGTGACCTGTGGCCAGGGAGCACATTTCCCTGGCCCAGCCTATCTGAGATCCCCAGACACCCCTGCACCCTGGGTTAGAGAGACACATCCTGCACTGGGAATTTGGGCTAAGACCTCAGAGGTGTCAGGGATAGAGGCTTCTGGCAGTGCTGGCTATGGGGCCCTGCAGCACGTCAGCACCATCACAGAGCCCATGCAGGCTGCTCTCAGCACAGCCTGGTCCCTGCTGCACACTCTGCTCCATCCATGCTCAGGGCTGCAGGGACAGCCTGTTCCTCAGGCTCTCCCTGGTAAGTGCAAGGCAGAAAGAGTGCTTGACCCGCCCTGATCAGGATTCAGCTGGTAACAAAGCCCAAAGCACCTTTTGATCTGGAATAGCCAGCTGAGATCATTAGAACCTGCCAGATCTTACAAAAAGTCACAACCTCCTGTTGCCACCCTTTCCTGGTGACAGCAGGCATCCCGATGTTCCTCAGATAGTTTAGGTGATCAGTGGCCTACAGATTTTCAAAGACTGGTTTAATTTTTAGCCAACTCAATTTCCACTGTTTTCAGTCCTTTGCTGTCTTTTAAAGCTTTGTATGAGCCACCTCCTGCTTGAAAAATTCTTCCCTTGTGTTGCTAGCACATTCTAAATTGGGCAACAGGCTATGCTGCCATCAGCTGGAATTTGATGAGCAATGGGATAAAAGACCATATGATGTGATACTTAGTAATAGGAGGGGCTGCATATGAGGGCTCAGGCAGACTCTCCCAACCTCATAGTCCAGCTCCTGCCCCAGTTTTTATTAAAAAAAAAACCAATTCCTTAATTCAAATAGAAAATCCAATTACAAAAAAACCACCCCAATACTTTTGAAATAAGCTATTTTTGCCTAAGCAGGAGCCAAAGCTTGCTCCCTTGCTCCCTTTACTCTCCCTTTATTCTCCCTTTACTCTAAGTTCATGTGAAATGCAGATGGGAGCTGGCATCATTCTGGCACATGCAGTTACAGTGAACTATACCCACAGGAGAACTCGAGGGGAAGAGGTTCCTGTCTGGAAATCACAGGTGCTGCCATTTTGAAGAGTTGTCTTGGGAAGAACAAGGAGGAAAAGATCACATCTCACCCTTCTTCCTATATCTCTCTGCCAGACCCCTGTTGTCAGTATGGAAGAGGCTGGTACAAAAGGAAGAAGTGGGGAAGACTTGATTTCCCTTGACTTTTTGCTTTCAGTGGAACAGCACAGGGAAAAGCCATGAAAGATCTGCTCACACTCTCAGGGGACCCCGAGGAATGTTAGGCAGATGGAGATAAGCAGCTGAGGCCCACAAAGGGCCAAATAGTTTAGATAACGCTGCTATGCATTGCTGCTACTGCGTAACCCTGACAATGACTTTCATTCTAAGGACATATGTGAAGGTTAAATAAGCACCTTAACAGATTAAATAAACAAATCTTTTGGGCAAATATATAGGCAAATGTATGTTCATATTTTATTATTTTCTATTCTCTTGTTTTATTCATTATGTGTTTTACTTTCATGGAATTAAAAGAAAAATCTACTGAATCTATTACATTTCTGTTTAACTGTATTTTGTTCCAAATTCCCATGAACTACATGGGGAAAAGGAGCTTTTTTTTTTTTGAGTTAAATACAACTGTGATCTAAAAAAAAACAAAACCAAGGAAGACATGAGGCCATATATGTCCAGCTTATTTGGCCAAAAGCAAAGTCCACCATTGCAGCTTTGTTGATTCATTTCCTCTGAGATTTTCCTGACTAAAATAATATTTGAGTATCAATGACACACACAGGGGTAGCTGACCTCTACTTGGCACCGAGCGCAAAGGGCAGCAGAAAGGACAATTTTAAGCCAACTTTGTGCCCTCCAGTGCTTTGGAGCTCCAACCTATGCCCAGCTGCAGCAGTCCTCAGAGAAATTCAAACAGCCAAAGTCACTGTCAGGCTCCAAAATGTTCTCTCTGCTGGTGACTGTCCTCCTCTGCTGGAGGAGGCATCCTCAGCCATCCCAGGGACTGGGTTCTGATGGTTGTGTCCACCTGCACCAGTGATGCTACCTCACTGACCCTGGGGAACCCAGCTCCTTGTTGCAGTGGAATCAGAAGACTGGCGGGGAGCGCGGCCAGAATTACACCTTCCAGGTGAACAAAACACCTTGCCATACAAAACCAACTCTAAGGATTCATGCTGGTGACAAAAAACAGCTTCCCTGGGTGAGAGCTCCTTGCTTGGTGGCCTGGGACCAGGTTAACTTCATGATAGAATCACAGAATTATTAGAATGGTTTGGGTTGGAAAGGACCTGAGAGATCATCTAGTTCCAACGTCCCTACCTTGGGCAGGGACACGTTTCACTAGCCCAGCTTGTGTGAAGCCCCATCCATCCAGGATGCCAGGGATGGAGCATCCACAACCTCTCTGGGCAACCTGTGCAAGTGCCTCACCACCCTCAGAGTGAAGAATTTCTTTCTATATCTAATCTAAATATATTCTCTTTCAGTTTAAAGCCATTCACCCTTGTCCTATCACTACATGCCCTTGTCAAAAGTCCCTCTCTAGCTCTCTTGTAAGCCCTCTATAGGTACTAGAAGGTGCTCTAAGGTCTCTGAGAGCCTTCTCTTCTCCAGATTGAACACCCCCAACTCTTTCAGAGGAGAGATGCTCAAGCCCTCTGAGCACCTTTGCATCCCTTCTCTGGACTCACTCCAGGAGGTCCATGTCTTTCCTGTGCTAAGGACTCCAGAGCTGGATGCAGGACTCCAGGTGGGGTCTCGTAAGAGCAGGTGGAGAAGATTATTTCCTTCACCTTCCCCCCTGCTGAGTTCTCCACAGTGGTACCATGTATCCAACCCATTCCAGGGAAATAGAGATGAGAAAACATTTTTCTGTTTCTGGATCAATTACACATCAAATGCAAGAAATTACCATTTAGGGGTAATCTTACTTTTTAGAATTAACCCATTCCTCTGCCCTGAGGTCTTGATTCTTGCACACAGCCACACAGCTCTGATACATATTGTTTCTGGCTGTTTCTTCTCTTTTATGGATTCCTAAATAAAACTTGATTTCATAAGTTCACATCCCAAGCTGACAGGAATGGAGATATTTTTAACGGAATTTTCATTTGGCATTATGATACATGGTACCTTTTGTGTGAAATTCAGTTTGCTTCTTGTTTGCACTGTCTGTACCTCAGGATTTTCTAACAAGATTTGAAATCCTTTCCCTTCTTCAGCATGAGAACACAGAGGTTAAAGACAAATAAGAATTATCAGAACCGTTTTTGCAATAAATGATGTTAACTAAGATACTTTTCCCTTAATCATGCGAGTAGCTGTGCTGACCTCCAGGGCCTTGCTCGCACATGTAAGTGTTGCTTATGTGAATAAGCATGGCCCAATCCCCTGGTGTAAGTGGAAACAGGGAAGCTCAGCATCTATTTGAATACAGTTTTCTGTCCTCAGTGAGAGCTGACTTCATTGTGCAGCAGACAGTCAGGCATGGCAGCATGATCCCTTTCTGCTTTTCTGAGAGACGAAATGACTAAATCAACCTCAACTATGCCCTCTGAAATACACACATTCCCTTGTTACCTTGTGGACTCCTGCTTGTAGATGTCGATGATGTTCTCCACCAGCAGGTTCCTCTGCAGCCCGTAGACGCCGTGTCGGTCCAGGACCACCTCATGCCTGCAGGAGGGACAGCGGAAGCGGCCTCCCGACGCCACAGTTGTACCTCCCCTGGTCGGCAGATAGGGGTTGGAGGCCTGTTTTGCCAAGCAGCACAAGGAGAGGCGGGTACGGCCGTGAAAAACCATGAAAGCCTCTTCCAAAAGCACCAAATGGTAGGAAACCATTTGTCACTACACCCAGTGAGAGGGTAATTCCAAAAAGTCACTCCTGGGAAAGCACCTGGCGACTGCTGGGCGAGGGGCCAGTCCCTCAGCTCACACTTCACCATGTCACCACAGCCAACAGGTGGCACTTTCACCTGCTGTGAGCTCAGCCCTGGCCCCCGGACACATCAACTTTGGCCTTAAATCACTCCCCCCACCCTATCTCACCAACTGTGAAAATTAGTCTACCAAAACATGGAAAAAACCTACTTTGCCATTCATTCCAACCAGTGCTGCTTGGAAAGCAGACCTCTGTGGGAAGAAACCTACCTGGAAGATGTCACTGGCGCACTTCCGACAGAGGTTGTGCTGGCAGGGCAGGATCACCACTGGCTTGGTGAACATCTCCAAGCAGATGGGGCAGATCAGCTGTTTCTCCAGGTTATCCATAGTTTGCTGCTCTTTGGAGAACGACTTGTAGCTCAGGGAGGTGCTCATCCCTAGCTTTTCCTGGAGCATATGCTCAGGGCCACGGCCTTGTGGAAAGGTTTCGGGGTTAATTTCCCTTGAAATAAGTCCAAGGCTGTGCTGCGATCAGAAGCTCTCTGGGTTGCTCGGGCCGGAGGACATTGTTTGAACGAGGGGCCGAGCACAGCCGGGGCTGTTTTTAGCAGTGCTGCGTCACGAGCTGCCGTCCTGCTGTGCCCATATATGCGCGTGAGAGCAGGACAGGCTGGGACAGGTGACGGCTGCCGGGGAGGGGGGGAGGCCGCAGAGGCCCTGGTTCTCCTCACTCACACATGGCAGCCTTCACCCCTTGAGCAGTTGGGGGAGTGATAAGCAAAGGCCTTCCACTCCCTTTCCTTATCTTTGCAGGTCAATGGAGAGCGAAGGGCTGCCCCAGCCTGCTCAGCCACATCCTGCAGCCTAATAAATGCTCTGCTGTGAGCGAGCAGTGGTGGCCATGAGAGCAGGATGTAATTTTGCCCATGTGTTTTGGCAGGCTCCAAGATCCTACCTTTCCAAGGTGTGAAGTACACGTGGTTACTGGAGAAGACAATAGGAGCGATGGCTGCTCTGGAGCTTGAACACTTCAGGGTGTAAACATCTCATCACCTTGAAATCCAGACAAAAAAAATTGCCTGCCTATAAGTGTGCTTTAAGTTTCTTCTGGTAAGATTTTAGTCTGTAACATAAAAATAATGGCATGACTATTCATGCCATTAACTCCATGGGCAGGTTAAATAGGCATGAAAAACATTATTTGAATTTCCTGATGAGCAGGAAACTGAAGAAATACTGTGTGAAAGGCTTTAATTTGTGCTGCTATAGAATAGGTACTGATTGTATATGCTCTCTCTCCGATAGTTTAATTCAAATATATTTTAGTTTTGGGCACTGCTGTGTTTATATCTGTTTATTAGACACTGATATCCCTTTCAGCTTGGCACTTGTTCCAGAGTTATTTTTAAAATGACAATTTCCCAGATAATTTCTGACATGTGATGCCTGATCTTAAGGGAGAGCCATCTGTGCTTCTACTTGCCAATAATTTATCACACAACTGTACAAGCAATAAATATCTCATCCTCAAATTTAAGCCAAAGTCCCTGCATTACTGTATAAAATCACTTTGCCACCATACTGTACATGTAATCAGAATATTTTCCTCTCTTTTAATCAATAACTACAATACTTTCTCAGTTAAGTTTCTTGTAGAAATCTCTAATGTTTATACTGCCTTAGGACTGTATAGGGCTTGCATCTGAGAAATGCAGGAGAGCAGCTGAGTGAGTGCCCTATGAATCCAAGGCCAGACCCCAATTCTAAAGCAGGGCCCACAGTCTGCATGCAACACCAGCCTGTAAACTGTGCACTTCAGGAAAATACAAAAGTGAAGGTTTTCAAGGATTTCTGCATGAAAATGAACACTATCCTCTGCATGCAATTGTAATTAATAACATTAAATTAACTGTATTATTGACTATTTTGTTTTCAGTGCCTCACATGCTTCTTGAGTGTTTGAGTGAAATCCTGTATTCATTTGCAGCCTGCTGAGCTGGAAATTCCCCTGTGTAATCTTACACATATTTGTCAGCAGTCCCATAAAAACAAATCGATTTTTTAAAGTCTTGTATTCATGGGAAATTAGCGATAGCTAAGTTAAACCCATTTGAAATCACACCTTTGCTTTGACTGCCTGGTGTGGACAAGAGCCTGGAGTCCAGTGGGAGAAGCTGCTCTGGCAGCTGAGCTGCAGACAGCTGGGGCTTTTGGCAGGGCTGTCAGGGAGCCTTCCCTGGCAGCAGCAAGAAGATATTTCTCTTCTTTCCCTCCCCTCCATGGCTAGGTCAGAGGTGACTTTTGCATCTGGAGGAATCTGAATGCCTCATTCTTGCCCTCCTAACTTTGAGTCAGCTGAATGCCTCATTCTTGCCCTCCTAACTTTGAGTCAGCTGCCCCTTGCACAGCAAAACCTGCTTCAATAAGGGGATCTGAATTAGATGAGGAAAGCCGTCCTCATCTGGCAGGGCAGGAACTTCCACCTCATTGCACAGGCAGAAACAGAGAAACTCTGGAGGAAAAAGCTGAGGGCTAGAAATGCCAGCACACAAAAACACCTGCATATGCTGATGTAGGGAAGGAGGTGTTCATGGCATGAAAAAAAGATATGCTGGCTCTTTGAAGAATGAACCTCTCAGGGTGTAACGTGCCTCTGGGATGTGATTCTGGTGAGTTTATACCTACACGTGGTAACCCCCAGAAGCCTTTTGTTAAGTGGCTGAGCAGGACATCTGATGCATCTGCAGAGGACATCTGGTGGCAACAAGGTGAGGGACAGTGTGCTGCGGGTTTTCCCCTTTCTGTGTGCTGAAGCATGCTAACATGGAACAGGTAATAAACAGCACAACCAAAAAGAGGAGTCAACAAAACAAAGATAAACCCACCTTTTGCTACCAGGCCTGGGCTGAAATATTTTTTCTGGCAGGAATACGTAGTCCAGACATGTGAAAAATTAGTACAGGTTTTTCTGACAAGGTATTATGAACCACAGCAATAAATTATAGGTAAAGAAATGCAGAGACTTGACCACACTTGCAAAGGCAGGATGAGAAGTGCCAGGAAAGCCACACATTATACAACCACTCTGCAATAAGGAAGAAGAGAAGAGCCAAGTCCAAGACACTGAGGAGAAATGGGAAGATTCTGCAGATGGTCTTCAGCAGGGACTACTCAGGATGAGCTTCAAAAGAACTTGCACTGAGAAAGAGCCTGGCACTCTCCTGTCTCTCCCTGGCAGCCCCACTCGCCTCCTCTTCCTCTCCTTCCACTCCTGCAGGGGAAGACCACCAGCACACACAGCTGTCCTCTGAAGAGTCACCAAGTCAAGCCATCTCTCAAGGGACAAACAAAGAGCAAGAGGACTTGCTTTAACCCCCCTCCTAGACATAAACTCTGGATGTCTCCCTGCCATCACCAAGAAGAAATCTTTTTTTTTTCAGTATTGCCTGCCTGGGAGTGCTACCTGGCTTTGTTGACACTACCAGAACACTGATTCCTAAAGATAGGCTTGCTTTTACAGACATTACTTCTAACTCCTCTATTGTGCAGCCAAGTAACAGCTTGCAGCCCGTGGACTGATGGCCTGGAACCTGGAAAGCTGGCTGCAAAGTGGTGGGTTTAGGAGAGAGATTTGGAGGAGGAAGGAGAGGTTAAGCGATGTCCAGGTTCAGGTTTCAATGCCATAATGACATCTCTGGGTTTTGCATTCACAGAATTCCCCTCTGCAGCCTCTTATCTTGTACCAGAGCTGTGAAGCTCTTGTGTATCACTCAGAAAATCAGTCCTGTAGCTCTCTTGCATGACTGGAAAACAAAGAGAAAAATCATATTTTGGCCAGAGGATGCTGTCAAAAATATGCTCCCACACGACTTGCTTCCCTAATGAGCCTGCAGAGACAAAGCGCACTCTGCAAGGAGCAGGCTCCTTGTCCAGGCATCCTGTCCTGGACATGGTGGGGGGTGAGAAGCATCCCGGTCCATGGGGTGACAGTGCCTTGGCCTGCTGCCACCTCACCTTCTGCCTGTCCTGGGGATGAGCAAGCACCCCGTCACCCAGCCCAGGGGTTGGCAGACCTCTACACTGGCAGCCGCCTAAAGCAGATGGGAGCTGCTCATCATTCCCTCAGCAGGGATCAACATCCACCCCCACCCCGCTGCCTCCAGCAGCTCCCCACACTGCTGAGGCTGGTGGGACTCCCCTGCAGGCTTTCCATAATAGCCCAGCTGCTGGAAGAGGACTGGGCTGGTGGGTGCCTGAGCAATACAACATCCTAACAAAAATGAGGTTGCTATCTCCAATTCTGCTCACCCAAATGTGAGACTTAGGGCAAGATGATGATGCATCCTTCACCTCTTCCCATACTGCTAACTCTGCTTGTTGCTCTGGCTGAAAAGATTTGCATTTTTAGCCAAGCATCCCTCGGGGAGGCTAGGGGAGGATCTCCATCCATCTCACCTTTTGTCTGTGCCCATTTCCCCTGCCATGAACAGTCCCTCGGGAGCAGGTGGCAAGCACCGGCATTCCCACCTACAGCCAGCATGTTGCAGAGACTCAGATTTCACTTACATTGGCAACAACGCACTGAGCCGACAAGCCAGCTATAAGATGAAGCCCTCCTACCTATACAAATGAAAACTGCAAATGATATTTTGCATTTCATGCTTTTATTGTGATCGATATACACTCCATGATAAATACTGAGACTACCCTTGTGTGTGACTCAATTTATGCAGCCAAAGAGAAACTTTGCAACAGACACAAGTGCTTTCAAAAACAGTTGCCTTTTGAGACTGACATTTTTTCCACTCAACACATATCTATATATATATATTTGTCTTTGTGTACTTCATATGTGATGACAGGCCATATGCGGTCAGTATTTGGAAACCTTCTAAAAACAGTCTGAGGGTTGGTTTCAGATCTCCAGAAAACAAAGACCACCACAGGAGATAATTACATCTTCAGAAAGTTCCTTTTGCACATATGAAATCACAGCAGAAGAGGAAAGCTCAAAGCATTTCCAAGGGTGAGTCACTGGGAGCACATCAAATGTACGGGACATGAGATTTCAGGGACAAGCTACAAAGACCAGAGGGATGATGTCTGCCCTTTTCTTTTGAATAGAAGATGGACACTGCCCTGAGCTGAACTGTGATCAAAAGCAGCCTTCTCCAGACTTAGCCACACTCACAGACCTTCCACAGTTTGCAACAAACTGGGAGAAACATGAGATAAAAGGGCATATGATCTAGATAACAAATTCTGTTCCAAATTAATCAGTGGCACCAACATAAATTATAACAGACAAACCTCAGAGATTTGGATTAAAAGACCCTGAAACAGTGAGACTCTGTTAACAAACTGCATCAAGGACTCATTCCTGCATGCTACGGTTTTGCCATCATGACACCAAGACATGGGGTCACTGCCCCAGCTGTCTGCCTGGGAGAAGGAAGATCCTTTGGCTTCCTTCTGCCCTCCAGCAGTGCCAGCAAGCCAGCATGAACCTGCCACCCAGCTTTCGGGGACACAGGGAAACAAAGCCCTCCCAAAAGGAAGTCCTGGTTTCCTCAGGGTCCTCAAGATCAGGATGAGAAACGGTGGTCAGGTCAAACCCTTTAGGCAGGCAGGATGACCCTGCAAGGTGATTAACATGAGGCATTTATCATCTTCCTTGCAATTACTGTATTTTCTAAAGTCTCAAAATCAGTGAGCCTGAAAGACCGGCTGTAGGATAACAAACATGAGATGAACAGTTCAGCATCTCCCCAAGCTACATTCAACTTTACAAACCCAGAGATTCTCAAACCCTCCTTCCCTCCACACATCACTGCTAGAAAGAGATCCATCTTTCACAGCCAAGGCATAAAAGTATGTCCAAAGTGTTGGGGAAGATGAAACAGGAAAGCCTTATAAATATGATTGCCTGACAAAAGATTTTGGGAATATGAAAACTACAGGCGACATCAAAATGAAAGCCACTTTTGAAATACCAAGTCTTAGTTACTGAACAACTGGAAAACAATGGTATGGCCGACTGAAGGTAATCCCCTCTTGATTGAACAATACCCTCTGCTTGCAGGCAGGTCCAAGGGTCAGAGCAGACCCTACTAGCTCAGCAGAAGGGGTCCAAAGAGTAGTTTTTAGAAGTTAAGATGTAACACTCTATGGTAATATAAGAACTCTTATAGGCTGTATGTAAATGCTATAGGATTTGTATCTTGTATTAGATTGGTTAGTGACAATTAGAATATTCAGTACAGAAGATGATTTATTGTATTGCAACGAGAACTTTGGCCTTTTACTTACTACTCTCTTACTTACTTCCTCTTCGCTCACTCTTACTCCGCTCTTACCTACTTGCTCTTACTTTTACACTCTTGCTCTCTTGGGCCTGCTCCGAGCTGCAGTTGGCAGCTCTAAGCGGTGCCCCTGTACCCACGCCCTTTGCAATAAACCACATGTTCCAAGATCTGACTTCAGAGATCTCTCGTCTCCGTCCACCCTGTCTGCCAACCCACCCAAGCTCCTACAATAACTCAGATTTGTGTGTCTCTTAAATGCCCTTGACGTTGCCATGGAGGGTGCAGCTTTGCAGTAAGATCTGTGTTTTGCCTGTGCTGACTGAGCATGCATATCTCTCACTATGCAGTTCTACCCTGTGCAGTCAGGATTGGGCAATATGAACCAATAGTTCATGGCAATAGACAGCACCATAATAGTCTGATACCATGATCTGGGTGGGAGACAAAGAGTTGGGGCTGGCTGTCTTCCTCTCCTTCCAAAATTCTCCCCCTGACGCAGCCAACAGAGCCTGTCATCAGCCTGGAGGGTGACCCCCCGTGACTCCACCCATCAGCACTGAGGGAGGCTGCTCCAGCACTGGATATAAGGGAAGGGGTGCTTCTGAGGACCCGAATGTGCTCCTTTGTCCCACAGCTGTGGTCAAGAAGCTGGGAAAACAGGGTACCACTGACCCCACATCCCCTGTCACTGCCACCCTTTGGACCAGGAGAAGACAAGTTGGGGAGAGAACAGGCATGTGCAGGGCGCAGGGAGGGCAGGGATGTGGTGGCAAAGCAGAACATAGATCAGGACCAGAGCTGCTGTGCATTTCTATTGTCACAGCATTTAGAGCTGCATTGCTAATGAAACCTGAAAGAAAGGAGAGGTGCTGTAAAGACAGAGCCTCTGATGGATCTGCTTATTGCAAATTTTGCATCCTCATGTCATTGTGTTGCGTTTTTTATAATGTTGAGGGGTCAGCTCCCCTCATCTCTATCCTGTTGCAGGTGTGCAGAGAGTCTTACTTCAGGGAATCCTTAGGTAAGAGGTGACAAGCTGGAGCAGTACACAGACTTGTTCTGCTGCTTCTGATAATTCCAAAGCATGTAATGCAAACATGAGAGGGGTGATAATAGATTTATGTAAGAGTAGACTACAAATCACACCTCTTCCAGTTATCCATGTAGTATGGCCTTGGAAATAGCCAAAGAAATAGTGCTATAAAGCACTATTCAGTGCTATAAAGCACTTCACAGTGAGCCAAAAGCTTTGCAGCAGCATTGTTTTGTGCAGAAATTTGTATTCAAGGCACCTTTCAGGCCTTGGTTCCCCATATCCCACAGTGATGCGTCTGCTACTTGCCATCATGCTGCTGGGACTGGGGCTGCTGCAGGATTCTTCTGGGAGTTTCTCTCAGGTCTGCATCTCTCATCTTTTGATATCTCAATTCCCAGGGTAGATAGCTGCAGTGCTTTCAGAGTAATCCTTAGTCACTGGTTCTAATTCCAGCTCAAAGGAGAGGGATTTTGGCACAGGGAGGAAGATTTCTACTCACCACTAAACTTCTTATTGGACCCCTGACAGACACTTTGAGGAACATCAGGAGTCATGCCCAGACTCCCATGTCCCATTTCACACCTGTGTCCACAGCTGCTTTTGCCAGCAGAGGATGCCTCTGCCATCCCTGACCTTCATCAGAGGTACTCACCAGGGACCTCATTCCTGTAGCCAAAATGGGGCAGGCATGGCTATTACTAACCTTTAGCACTCCAGAGAACATGGCAAGGAGCCTGACATGAGCTAGGTGGCCACAGGGTAACAGTTCACTGTCACCTTCAGCCAGCAACGTCAGTGGGCAATCAGTAACACTGAAATCCCACTTAATCCAGAAGAAATGAAGTAAGAATGGAAATAAAATAATTCATCCAGGAAAAATCCATTAATATCCATCCAAAATAGATTATATTTATGGAATACTTTAAAAAAACTATACAGGCTCCTATCCTTGCTGATCTAAATTGGCAAGACCTCTCACCCATCATCAGGTATTCAAGCGATTGCCCTGAGGAGGAGCGATGCTTCCTTAGAAGCTTCCTCTGCATGTAATGTCTCAGATTGCATCCACTGGGCTACTCCTGATATGTCAGGTCTCGTAGACAGTTCCTTGGACTCCTGGAATGTGTCCAGACAGGTTGCTCATTCCCAGAACTGAAGTCATGCATCGTTCTCTTTCAGGGAAGCGTGTCTCTTTAACAAGCCAGGTGTCATCCAGTCAGGAAGGAGGAAGGCGCCAACTCTCTCATCCTTTCTGTGGTGGCTTGTTAACATGCTCCCATGTGAAATGTTCTTTACACCTGACCTCTCAAGATACATGGAGATGAAAATTGAAAAATAGGGCATCTCAAGGAGCCAGTGTGGACAGCAGGAAGCTCCACCTTTCTTCATCTTGGTGTTCTCATTTTCAGCCTTTCCCTCACTTTACAGCTTTCTGAGGAAAGCATGTCCAGCATGTGGGAGGCAGGAGTGTCTCTTGTCTCCAACCCCAGCCTGGTGTTGTCCCCACTCCTCCCTCCACCCCAAATACTACAGGAGCCATGCAGGAGGGCAGAAGGGTGCTGAACCATTTCCTTCCAGTTTAGGGAGGAAACTGTGCTGGCTGCTGGCTAATGGGTATCTCAGCATGGTCCCTGTGTGAGGCCACTTTGTAAGACTGGCAGGAGAATGTTTGCGGAGGGAAGTGGAAGATGTAAAGGAAAAAAGACACCAGAACAGGGTAAGGAAGGAGGCTGCGTGCATGCACAGCAGTAAGTCTCAGGATGTCCTCTGCCTTGAACAAATCCTTTAAAAGTGAGTTCTCAAGCCCAGCACAATACCTCCACCTCCTCTGCTACTTTGCAGCACCACAGCCCACAGCAACCTGCTTCTCATCCTTCCCACATCAATCTTCATCTCCTTTATCCTTGTCCATGAAAGAGTGGTCTGTCTCACCCTCTCCCTGAAAAGACAAATCCCACCAACGAGGGAGCAGCCTCTGCTTGAGCAGGCAGGGACTGCACTCCTTGCTTCTACTCCCAGAACTGGCTTGAAGCGACACATCCCCTCCAAACCAAGGCTGACCAGGCTCAGACACTTCGCTGTATGCCCACCAGAATGATAGCAGGCAGGGAAGAGATGTTTACATTATTACAAAGAAAAAAAAACAAAGAGAAAAAGAAAATGGTGGCATTGAGACATCAAGCCAGTGCCTTTCCCATGACAGCACTCAGGCTTAGCACTCGAGCCAAGGTATTGTTAGCTGGCCAGGTAATGCTAAAGGAATGAAATCATTCTTATTTTTGCCAAGAGGAAGGGCCATCCTGTTCCTTGAATAGGCAAGAAATAGGAAGAGCTTTATACCAAATTGGTGAAACTTCTAGGATTAGAAGAATCTGGAGTTTTAGCAGAAAATTTTTTAGAACATGAGAAATGCTTTGCTCCCCCACAAGGAAAAGCTTCTTGGTCAACACAGCCTGAGGCATAAGGTGTGGAAGAAGGTAGGCTGTCTGCTCCTTACTGTGTCAGGAGGGCCTGCAGCAAAATGCCTGGATATGAGGGAATAGCCGTGCTGATTTAATCTTCAAAGCCAGTAACTGAAGCCTGGTTTTCTCTCATTTCCCCACCTACCTCTTTTATAAGTTTATCTGTCTTGGTAACTGTGAGTATATGTTTTTATTTTCTTTTTGTCTTAACCTGTCTTGCATTAAGTATGATTTCAGTGTAATTGGATACTAATGACTTGTTCCTTGCCAAAGGATGTGGTAAAACTCCACGTAGAGCTTGGGGCACCTTACCAGCACTCTGGGTTGCCAGCTTGTTCTCTGTGATATCCACAACATTGTGTGCAAATATCCAAAGCAATGTCCCTTCCTTCAGCTGCAGCCCCTGTGCTCTCCCCCGGACAACAGTCAGGAAAGGAGAAGTGTCTTCTGGAGATGCATTACCCCTTCTCATTTCTAGGTCTTACATGTATTCACTCCCTTATTGGTCCACTAGCCTGAATGCCCAGCTCTGGCTCCAGCTTTCTCCACATCACAGTGGAGCAATATCAGATATGGAGCTTGGACACAGATATTGGAATTTTCACTGTGCAACCTCTGTATTTTGGTGGTGCCGGGCATCAGTGGGGGTATCCCCTGGGTCCCTATGGGGGGACCCAGGACTGTGCTAATTTGTAGCCTCAGTGGTGCAATGGATAATGCATCTGACTACAGATCAGAAGATTGTAGGTTTGACTCCTATCTGGCTTGCTGCTATCAGTTTTATGCTCCTTCTTGCCTTCCTAACCCTGACCTTCCCTGAGGTTCCCACCTACCCCCCTGTGCATAGATGGAGGAAAAATTGGGAAGCTTGGATAATAAAAAAAAATTTAAAAAGCAAGTGGTTCAAAAGCTGGAGATGTGAATTTGTGTTCCTTTATGTTGATACCCACACATCCTGCTCAGCATCCTTGGGAATTTTCAATTGGGTCAACTCCACCTCCAAACAGACTTATTTCTGAAAAGATTTTATTACATGGATCTTTCCCAATCCCACTGGGAACCTCCAACATTCAAGTCTATTCTGAGCATCTTCCAGTTTTCCACTGTCATGCTCCAGCTTGGCTGACCATGGAGGATGCTCATTTATCCAACTCCTCCTGCTGAAACGGGGAAGGGGAATGTCCTGAGGAGATAAGAATCATGTCTAAGTGCTCAGGATGAGAGCTGAGAGAGCTGCTGATAGCTGAGTGATAGCTGGGTGACCCTGAAATCCCGCTTAGGTCATGTGAAGAGTAGGTACAAAAAGAAGCATGTGTTTACAATATTCAAAATAGATTCACCAACAAAGAGTACCTCAGTAAAGGAATAATAAAGTTTCAGGTACTAAAGAAATCAGGAAAGTGTTCTCTTGTTTCCAGTGGTTTCCCATCTTTGCAATCAGCAGAACATCTTGTCTACGCATGTGCCACATATCTCAGACTGAATGCATCAGGAAGCACCTTGTTGTGCAGGAACATTTTCACCATCTTTCCTTTGAAATCCTTCAGGCAGACTGAAACTTTTTACCCTCATACTCCCATGAGATTTATTCTGTTTTCGCTCTCTCCAGCAAAAGGGACAGCTTTTGTTTGAAACACAAACGAACCTTTTCATACAAGACAGGACCTGAAAATTTCCTTTCTGTTGGAGCAGAAGTCCCCCCTGTACCCATCAGGCTATTTAAAAACACCTCATCCCTCTGTTTGCCTGAGGTGCCCTACTCCAATAATCAACCCGGTGTATCAGAGTGAAATGTTGTATGATTGGGGTGTTTATAATCTCTGGCATCTTTCATTATTAAGTGATACAAATGATTGAATAGACTGTACCCACACAGCTCATTATTGGCCCTTGCTGGATACGAATATAATCATGCACTTGCAGGTGACTGTCACTAATAACCTGCACCTAAATGAAGTATTTCACAAGTTACACCATCAAGCAAACACTGAACAGTTTGCTACTGTAGTGAAAAACATTTAGTACCTTTAGATCCATGAGCATGTCCTAGAAGAGTGGGAAGCTGAGCCAGTCACATGAATGTAACAGGCTGTAGCTCAAGAGGCAGAATAGTTGCTTAGCATAAAGTAAGTCCTGTAGGACCTGAGTCCTACATTTTGTGAGGGTTTTTGGGTTTGTTTTTTTTTCTTTCCTGGCTTTCATTCTCCTTCAGGGGTATTACACTCTTACACAGAAATGCACTCATGTCAAATCTTTCTGAGTGGGTGGGAGAGAAAAAAAGTCTTAGAGATGGATGTAGAGGGAGAAAGGAGATTATCGCTTCTCTAGAAGAAAGTCTGTGTATGCTTTTATTTTTGAGCTATCCTTTAGGAGAAATGAAAAGAGTTGCCACTGAATCAGTGAAAAGGAACAAAGGAGTTTGGAAAAGTTTATATAGGAAGGGGTGAATTTTGGGAATAAAATAAATCTTTGGCCCTGGATAGAGTCTGTGCCCTGTCCCACACCAGGGAATGGCACAGGGATGTCCTTTTGGACTGTGGATTCAGATTTGACTGCTAGTGAATACAAACTTGTGTGGATAACAGACAGCTAAGGAAATGGATGTCTTTTCTCAATTTGTCCTCACCAAGATGCCTCTGTTCCCTAAAAGGCAGGTTTTCATGCCTGGGTTCCTCATGGGACAACTCCTGAGAGGGATACACTGCACCATGATGGAAGAGAAGGGAGAAAAGGTTGTTGCTGATATCTGTGTGTATGTCCATACACATCAACAAAAGCATACTAATTAATAAAGAGGTATCTGTGGCCAGGGATGTAATGCACAAAGAGAAGCAGCGTGCAGGTCTGACTCCTGAACTTCATAAATCCGTTTCCCTGCTGATAATCTTGCTTGTACTATATTCCCACAGAGTGGGGTTCCTTGCTCTCATATCTGAAATCTACCTCAGAGAAACACTCCCACACAGAGAGAGGACTCACTCGGGGTTCTGTTGAAGGAGAAAACTTCACTTCCATTCTCCCCCTGCTATGCAGACAGATTTGGACACTTTCAGACACGTTTACTCTCTCCAAGCCAGGAGCTGTTGCCAAGCATGTTTTTCTGCACCCCACGTAGCACCTGTAATGGAAAAGAAGACTAGAAGGAAAAAGGAAACAATAGAACACAGGAGAGAAAAAAGCAGAGTATGAGTGCTGACTCTCCTATTAACTACGTCCTAAGCAAGCCTACATTTGCCTGCATTAAACCCCTTCTGTATAAGGACCTCTATGACCCCTCTCCCTCTGCTCCACATTCTGCTAGAACATCCCATGTCTCCCTTTCTGGCACATCCAAAGGACCAAACATCATATCTGTTGCCTTAAGTCAAGAGACTGTGGGGACTTCTATCCACTCTTATCAGCCAGGCTGCTCACAGCCCTCATTTATAAGGATTATCTGGCATCACAGTTAATATGGATTGTTTGGTATCACATAAAGCAACATGCAAAACAAGGAGAGACTGTTCAGAGCTGAACACTAAGGATCACCATGGAAAAAAAGATCTAACAAAACTAGCTAAAAGTGAGCTAAAAATGCTTATTTTTTTTTGCTTCACATAGGAGAATGCCAAATATAAATTATTAAATTGAGAGAGGACTCATTAAGGCATATAAGTATCTTATATGGGTGGGTGCCACAAGGATGGTGCCAGACTCTTTTCAGCGGTGGCCAGTGACAGGACAAGGAGCAATGGCCATAAACTAAAGCACCAGAAATTCCAGCTCAGCATGAGGAAGAACTTCCTTACACTGAGGGTGGCAGAGCATTGGAACAGGCTGCCCAGGGAGGTCATGGAATCTCCCTCTCTGGAGACATTCAAAACACCTGGATGCATTCCTGTGGAACCTGCTCTAGGTGACTCGACCTCAGCAGAGGGGTCTCCAGAGGTCCCGTCCAATCCTAGCAATTCCGTGATTATGATAATATATTAGTTATTAAATCTCATTAAATAATAATTAATTATAGTTTTATTAAAGGTAATAACCAATACTATTACGGAAAACAACAAAGCATTCCAAAAGCATTGCTGCAACACGGATTTCAGTGTTTACTGCAGGGCAGCCACCTCTTTGAGTTATCTTCTTTTTTTTGTTTCCCCCGAGGAAAAAAAAAAAAAAAGAAAAAGAAAAAAATAAAAGTGAATTGCTTGTGTACCACACGTGTTTGAAACGGCTCTAGGAGCGTAGTCTTGAGAGGGAGCGAAGCCGCACTCGGGTCCCTCACCCAGCGGCCAGAAAAATTTTAGTGTCTCCTTCGAGCCGGAATCGAACCAGCGACCTAAGGATTCCCGCGGGGCGCGGCCTCTACAGTCCTCCGCTCTACCAGCTGAGCTATCGAAGGGACCTGCCCGCTGCCCCCCAGCGGCCGCACAAGCCACCGCCCCGCCCCGCGCGCGGCTCTGCGCATGCTCCTGGCAGCGTCGGTCCTTGCGGCGGGGCGAGCGGCGGGAAAAGGGCTCGGTGATTGGGCGGCGACCGTGGCGGGGCCTTCGTGTGGGGCCAGTGGCGCAATGGATAACGCGTCTGACTACGGATCAGAAGATTGTAGGTTCGACTCCTGCCTGGCTCGGTCGTTTTTTTAGCGCAGCCCCGCATCGCGGAGCAAAAGCAGCGCCCTTCCCAACAGCATGCACACATCGCTTCCGAGTGTTAGCAGCACTCCTCAGCTACCGCAGTTATTTATTCATAACGCCATGAGCCACCTTTTTTTGGGAAAATTGAATCCACAGACTGCTGTGTCCAGTTCCGCGGGCCTCCACACAGGAAAGACATGGAACTTTTGCAGCGAGTCCAGAGGAGGGACACAAAGTGCTCAGAGGTAGGAGCACTCTCTTGTGAAGTCAGGCTGAGAGAACGTGGGTTGTTCGGCCTAGAGACGGCTCCAGGGAGACCTCAGAGCACTTTCCAGTACCTAAAGGAGTTCCAAGAGAGCTGGAGACGGACTTTTTACAAGGGCACGAAGTAACAGGACAAAGGGTAATGGCTTTAAACTGAAAGAGGGTGGCCTCAGGCTGGATATAAGGAAGAAATTTTTTACAGTGGGGTTCATGAAACCCCATGTTCATGAAGTGGTTGCCCAGGGAGGTGGTGAATGCCCCCTCCCTGAAAACATCCAGGGTCTGGGGCTCTGAGCAACCTGATTGAGTTGAAGATAGCCAGTGTCCCTGCTCATTGCAGGAGGGTTGGAAGTAGACGACCTTTAAAGGTCCCTTCCAACCCAAACCATTCTGTGATTTGATAATTGGCTACTCTGAAGCTGTGGCACGCTCTCAAATCTAATCATTGGGAATGCCTTCCTCGCCTCTCCTGCTTGCAAGCTCTTCTTTATACACTGCATAGCCTTTATGTACATGAAAAATGTTTGGGTTTTGTCGCAAAATCACATGCTTTTCATGCAACTGCACAACAAGGATGTTCTCACAGTTCTCAAGACTAAGGGATAATTAGAATGTAAACAACATTCCTAATCACAGCAGCGTTGCTTGCTGCCTTCAGAGACCTCCCGGTTGTTTTCTTTGATGTCGTCTGTGAGAGTAACCATAGTGTGTGTCAGGCCAATGTGGAGTACACTGCTCCTCTCCTAGGGCCAGGAGGTTTTGCCCCCGTGTAATGCAATGGTGTGTTAATCGGGTTAATTTGGGAAAAAAATCGAAAAATTTAAGCCTACAGTGGTGTTTTGCTTTGGGAAACACAACACTTCCAGGCAGACAAACGGGGTTAAATCACAGAATCACAGAATTTTAAGGGGTTGGAAGGGACCTTACAGATCATCTGGTCCTAACCCCCCGTCATGGATAGGGACACCTCCCACTAGGAGGTGCTCGCCTTGATCAGGCCTTGCTCAAGGCCTGCTGCAGCCTGACCTTGAACACTGTCAGGACTGGGACCCCCACAACCTCCCTGGAAAACCTGTTGCAGTGTCTCACCAGCCTCACAGCAAAGAATTTCTTCCGAATCTCTAACCTAAACTTCCTGTCTCATTTTGTACCTGTTACTCCTTGTCTTGTCACTACAGTTCCCGACGAAGTCAGGATGATGAGACCAGATGGAAGAGAGAAGAGAAAAAACACGAGGAAAGAAGCCACGAGGTGAGATCAGATGGAAAACCATCCCCCCAATGCGTGACCCGGGCCGAGAACGGAAAACAGGAAAAACACACACGAGCCAGGCAGGAGTCGAACCTACAATCTTCTGATCCGTAGTCAGACGCGTTATCCATTGCGCCACTGGCCCCGCATGAGCACGGCCTCGCCCCGCTCTCCTCTATCGCCGAGAACGAGGGCGCCGCTCGCCCCGCACGGCCCGGGCCCCGTCCCGCCCCGCCGGCAGGGGGCGCTCCCGGCGTTCCCGCCCCGCCCCGCGACCGGCGCTAAGGCCCGCTCGAAGGGGGTGCGTGCTGCGCATGCGCGAGGCGGGCCGGGTACGGTCTTGCTGCGTGGCGGCGGCGTGAGTGGCAGGTCCCTTCGATAGCTCAGCTGGTAGAGCGGAGGACTGTAGCGGTCAACGCCTCGCGGGAATCCTTAGGTCGCTGGTTCGATTCCGGCTCGAAGGAGACGCTAAAATTTTTCTCCCCCTCGTATGCAAACTGCTCTTAACAATTTCTCTTCAACCTTTTGCAGATACAGTTGCTTTTCTCGCGGAGTTCTCGCCCCTTCGCAAACCGAGACTGTGTGCTGTGTCTCGCTGGCTCTCAGGAGCGGCTGTTAGTGCGGCAGCAGGGAATGCTGTGCCTAATGCAGGACTGCCAACACCTTCTGAATTTCTAAAGGAAAACAATATGCGTGTTCATACTCCAGCGTGCCACAAACCCTCACAAAGCAAGTCAGTGCAGGAGGATACCTGCTGAGATCCCTTTGTCTCATTGCAGTTAATTAGGATTTTGAAATTCTGAGGGTCATTTTTCCAGGTCTCCTCTCCTCTCTCCCAAATGTCTAGACATTGCTTTTACAGGATAAGGCTTTATCTATACATACTGCCACAAAAGGAATACATTTTCCTATCCAACCAACTGAAGTGGTCAAGTCCAGGCTGGACAGGGCGCATCCCTGCCCATGGCCGGGGCTTGGAACTCAATGGTATTTAAGGTCCCTTCCTACCCAACTCATTCTAAGATTAGCATGTACTGACTGTCTCCCTTAGTGGAAAATTGCATGTCTTCACCAGTGTCTATCTACCACAGGTGTCGGCTACCATGCAGTTGTCCCATCTTACTGCCTTCCCAACCCTGGGATGGGTGAAACTGGCACAAAGGACTGAGTCCTCTTGAATAAAACTCTGTACCCATTCATCTCTCAAAGTGAAAGGAGAAGCCAGACCAGATGTCTCAGGATGTCTGCTGTTGTCCTCAGCAGCATCATGGTTCCACTCTCTGCACACACCTTTTGCTGGGGGAAATTGTTCCATATATATGTGATTCCAGTAAAACCACCGCGTTACATCACTTCATCACACTGATGATTTTTTTTACAAGCATTTAAAGGACTTGCAATGTGCGGCTATGGCTCTGGCTGCTTTGCATGGGCAGGCACACCTGCTGCAATCCAAGAGCCAGTTCCTCTTTGGGGAAACCCTGAGTTGCCATTTTACACTTGCCAGGGTGCAAAGCCGTAACTTTGGACAGCTGTCTCAACAGCTTCTCTAGCTGTTACTGGAATGAAGTTGTTGATAGTGTGGCAAGGTAAAGGGAGTGCTACAGTTCATACATACAACCTTTATTAGTCAGAGTGGTTGACAGCCAAGGTAGATTGGAATACATGGTAGTTTACATATAAATAAATGTAGCAAAACAGAGAAAAAACCTGTGAATCTGTACATTTTGAGAAGATTTCTGGGTGTGCAATTGAACTGTACGCAAAACCAGATCATGTTAGCATACGTTCATGCTAGGAAGTTTTCTAAAAAGCAAACAAAGGAGTAAAATCACATTGAAGAGCTAAGTCCTGAAATCCTTGTTCATCCTTTCTCCCCATGTCCTCAGAATACCTGATCTTCACATCAGTGAGAGACACAAATGCTCTGGTACTCTAAAAACTAAGTTTCCCATTTGAAATTAAACCATGAGTTCAGACACTCAGATGTTTGAGTCCTGGACAACCCCCTCAGAGGCTTGGTCCCTGGTTTTTCTGAGGTTTTTTGCTGAGATAATGTGTTGTGGCTCTTCTGTATCGAACCCTGTGTCTGTAAAAGCGATTTGCAAACATGAAGCAGCTTGTCCGTCTTTGCTTCACAGTGTGAGATCGAGTCATAAATCTTTCCCAAGAAAAAGCTCTCATTTAGAAAGTGTAAGTAAGAATCACATGACTTGTGGTACATCTCAAGCCCATGGAGATAATTTCCTTGATTTTGGTGAACTTTGGCTCTGGCCCTCTACACCCCTCAGAGGTGTTGCATGTGAAAAAATTCCCCAGTTGCTTTTGCTAATATGGGATTTAATTTTTCCTTCCTGGCTTTAGGCCTGCTCTGTAGCTGTTGTTGAAATCAAGGGTGCAATTCCTAGTGACTTCCGTGGGAACAGGAGGATGGATTTCACATGGGAAAGGATTCCATGTATAACATGTAGCTTTACACCAGACTTTTCTCCCAGTGCCTCTTTCAGCTCCCTGATGGAAATAGTCACTAGGTAACATTTGGACATTTTCACACTAAATTTCTCTACCAGACAGTGAAACTTAGGAAATCACTTCACCTGCAGATTTATTATGTAGTATGTGCTCTCCCTACTCCTTCATTTGGGGATAACATCCTATGCCAGAGGGAACACCTTGAAAAGGGGAATAGGGAAGAAAGCCAAAAGAGGAGTGTGTGTGCTGGTGTCCTCAGCACATACCCACTCTCTGTGCTCTGCCCATGTCACAGCACCCCAGTGCTGCCTGACCCATCCCCCCGGTGGGAAGATGTGAGGCTACCACTCAGCTACCACTGGAAAGACGTGCCTCTGGGGCCATGTCTCCTCAGTGGCAGGATGGTGTCACCAATCCCCTCTCCTGGGACCACGAGGTTGGATGGGCACATCCTCACTGGGCAGGCAGAATGGCAGTCTGGAGTTATGTACATAGGAGTGGTTTCCAAAATCATTGCAACTGAGGACAAAGAGGAGCCCGTGGGTAGGAGAGAAGCGAGTGCCTGTGCCCAGCTCTGGCCATGCCAGAATCTTCCCTCTTTTCTGAAGCGGAAAGCCAGGGTGATTTCTGACTGCAAATGTGACTCACTGTCCCCAGTGCCTGCACCCAGACAACAGATGTATAACCTGAACAGGAAGTAATGGTCTTTAAAATACCCTTGTGTTATGGGACTTTTAAAGAAACATTGCAAATAGTATGTCTTGACTTTGGAGTTACAGCTGGTTCTATAAAACACATTCTTTTCCCATATATTTAGCTGCCACTGAATGACATTTGATGTCAAAGGTGAGAATAGAAGGAAGGTAATAATGTTTCACAACGGCGGGATCCAATTTTAAGTAAGGGAGTAACACCTTTGGCTAGTTAGACATTCACCAGTCAGTATAGTTTAGTGGAACATTGTGACCCCCTTTAGACCACAGCATGCCAAAATAGCAAATACACAGAACTGACAATGATGTAAAATGATCAATAAGGAGAAATTCAGCTGCCTCAGGCTTAAACAACCATGTCAAATCAGTGAAGTGCTAAGTTTAAGATCTAAGAGGTATTCCTTTAGCTCTTACAACTTAGTGGCCTAAGCTCTTCATGCTTCCTTCAGCCATACCCATATGTATCTCCACTGATTTGTACAGTGGTACACCTGAACATACACCTCATTCCTACCTCTTTATTTAAAATCATGCCATGTGCTCTTAAAGCCCCTGTGCCTGGCACAGAGGGGAGGATTCAGTCTTACCCCAATGAGCTGGTGAGGAGGACGGTCACTCCTTTGCTGCTTGCCTTCCCTGCCAAGTCCTTGCTGCTCCCACAGCCCCAGTGCCTGTGCTGGTGTGATGGCTCCCAGCCCAGTGCCAGCAGGCCAGTAGGGCTAGAAGCCAAGGGCATGGTGGAATAAGCCAGCTGGCAGAAAGCTGTTGGCTGGGTACCAAAAGGAGGAGCTTTGCCACAGGCCTGTGGGAAGAGGAGAGAGGCTCTGGCACAGCCCAGAATCAGATTTCCACTCCCCATGGCCTTTGCCCACTGTCTCGTGGGCAGCAGCTTTGGTTTGCAGCTTTTGCAGGGGAAGACACAGAGACTATGTGTACTTCTGGATCAGGCTCCTGGATTTGGAGTGACCTGCGCTGTAACAACCATCAGAAAAATCTCCTAGCACTTTGTCTTGGCTCAGGATTTATAATTTATAATTTATAATTTGTAGTTGCCAGAGCTGGGTCCCAGCAAGCCACTAGCTGCCCTCCAAAGAGCACTTCTTCTCTGGGAAGGAGAGCTTCAGCTATCTTGCCACCAACTTTCTCCCTGAGACCTGCTAAAGAGTACTTCTGAGGCTCCCTCACAGGAATGTTTCACATCCAGCAAAATTGCTGCTGTTCTTGGGGTAGGGAGAGGCAGAACCAGTGTGTCCATAAAGGGACTCAAGACTGTGTCTGGGAGGTGAAACTACAGCTGAGGGCAGGGAGGAGACCAACTATACCAAAGGGAATATTATTAGAGAGAAAGACAATTTGAAGCCGTGAGAGACCAGCATGCTCTGTACAGGCCATAGGTATTTCCATACGCAGTGCAGGTATCAACCTATTGGAGGTAGCATAGAGGGAGATTCTGCCTTGGTAGGAAATTGCTCTCAGGTTACTCTTGATTAGCTTAAAGACAGCTATGGACACAGGCTGCAGAACTCATCACATGCTTTTTCTCACGGTGAGACTCAGTGAGAAGCACCAACAGTCGCTCGCCTGCTCTAGGACTCCGTGAGATAGCTCCGATGGCTGTCCCCAATCAGTTGTGTCTTCTCAGTTACGTTAGTTGGCTGAAGCATTATAGGAGTTTCTCCATCTAAATTGGAGAGGATGACAAAAATTACTGTAAGAACCCTTCGCTTGCTACCAAAGTCAGATTTCTTGTTAGCACCACAACATTTCTTTCGCTGTTCTGGTTGCAACTTAATCTGGTTTCACAGACAGCTGTGTGAGTACCAACAAGGTGGCACTGCCCACACGGAGTCTACAAATGCTCTTACTCCTTGTTTTCATATAATGGCAGATTTCTGGGTGGCTATTGCTGCTGCTGTTAAGCTGAACATTTGTCATGCCTGGTGCTTTGCAGATCTTGCAGGCTAAAGGTTCCTGCCTGTTCTAATAGCAAGTGCTTGTTCCTACAAATGGCTGAATATAATGAACACTGTTGTGAGTCAGCAAGCACTAACCTTCAGGGTGTTTGTGAGAATGGGACAGAAATGAGTCTTGAAAAAAGCAGAGTTAACAGTAAAGAAAGAGGAGAGTTAAAAGGAAAAAATGCATGAGCAGTAATAGTAATACGCTTGAGAGGAGAGAAATCACATATATCCTGAAAGCCAGCTAGTTAAATAAAAATGTTAAATTAAACTTGACGTCCTATGTAATGTATATGCAACAGGATTCTAGGAATTACTATTTTAATGAATTTGGAAGTACCAAAACTTCATATTATCACTATATAAATCCTTACTGCTGTGTACTTTCTCACTCCATGCGATTTTGTGTTTGCTTTTTCAATATAGCTATAAAAAATGCATTTGTTGTAGAGTGGAGGAAAGTAGAAGTGAAGTCTTTACAGAGTTCCTTGATGGCTACTGTGTTCCATCTGATAAAGAACAATGTTTGGTTGCCCTTCTCCTGGGCCTGTTTCCAACCCTCAAGTTTTTTGGACAGAGGGAAGTACTCAAGTCTCAGAAATTGACTTTTACAGATTCAGCCATCTTAGCGAAGTGTTTCATATGAAAACTCTGGACTATGTCTGTCTTGATACTACCACAGCCTTCACAGTAATTGAATACAAATTTTTACTTTTTTTGCCAAGTGACCAAATGTTCAGGAAAAAAATCTCATCTGACATTTCCTCCTGTTTACGTGACAGTTGATGGGATGAATCATGGGCAAAAGATGTAATGTACAGGAGTAACTTAACCCAGAGCAGCAATCTAATTGCATGCCATACGGCTTCCACTCAATGGGGGTAGAACAACTTTTACTCTGTCAAGGTGAAAAGCAAGAATGATTAAATGCCAAGCAACTTCTCTGTATGGGCAATTCCATATTTAGACACAAGGTCAAAGACAGACGTGTTTCATAACTTCTAAAAGTATATGAGTAATTAATGCTTGGAGCTCAGCTCAGGCTCATATTAGTTTGGCAGTTCCAATCCATTTTTAAGTTGCTGTGTGTTTTCTAGATTTCTGAGCAGCATTCTCTCCCACCCACTGCTGCCTCCAAGTTGTTCATTTGCTGGAAGATTGTTGATGGAGGGCAGAGATTAGCAGTTCTTTTTGCTGTGATACCCAGGTGTGCAATAGGAGAACAGGACCCACTGCAAATCTGTCGCATTGCCTCCAGCTGATCTGCAGACAGCTCTTAGCTGGCACCCTCACCAAACATTTTGCTGCTTGCACCCTTCTAAGATTTATGATAGGGCTTTTTAGCAGAACAAGGACCCATGGCATAATAAACTGTACAAATATAGTCTGCTAATGGCAAGCTGCAGAATGGAGGTGAGGTAGAATTCACAGTTTAAACTGCTTTCTATAGATAGCTCCTGCTCACTGTTCGCCTACATTTGTATCATATGGAGTGTGGAGGAGACAATGAAGTGACAAAAACTTATTGCTTCTGAGTTGGGAAAGTATTTTGCTACTCAGGTTCTTTTATTCTTTTTTTTTCTCTCCCAGAATTCACTTTCTGTAAAATAAAAGTTGGTCTAGAAATGCCTTGCCATTCTTACGATGATAACCGAACAGGAGGGAGCAGACCTGCCAAACTGCTTTGAGTGCATCATTACAGCCTGAGGTACAAAGGCAATCCAAATTCCAATGCCACCTCCTCCGGGAACACAAAAGTTAACAAAAATTTTGCCATCAGCTTCAGTGGAAGCAAAATCTGTCAACCTGCCCCATGTGTGTGGGAAAGTGATGAAGTGTTGCACGTGTCTGTGCTGCAGACAAGCGAGTGATACTTCCCTCTGCCAGTGTATTTTGACAGGTTACCCATAACATCATGGCACAATACCACAGATTACCTTATTTAGCACCTTTCTAATGTCACACTTGATCTGGAACACTAAAAAATGTCATGTTTAAAATGTAATAACTTATTATTCAATATGTTTAAATAATTAAACACAACGTTTAGTTCTTAGTCTTCTGCTCTGCGTTAGGTCAGAGCCTTCTGGTACAAATCAATAGTTGTGAGGAGAAATCCTTGTAAGCTAAGTATGTGCCAGGGCTTGCAAACCCCTAATTCCCTTTAGTTCTTATGGTCATGTTACCCCTGGAATTACATGCTGTAAAACAATGCTGTCAAGGGAGACATGGAACTAGCTGAGCTCTAGAACTAGTCAAATTTATTTGACTAAAACCTTCTAGAGGAATATAAATTCCCCTAGAAATTCTCTCTTTCTAGAGAAATAGCATTTCAACAGACTTGCAGCCTTTGGCATAATTGTGTTGGTTTCAGTGACAACTAACTTTGCTCTTACATTTTAGGGAATGGGTCACTGAATCTTTGGCCTCACACCTCTTTCTTTTTCACTAATAATTATGTTTAATGGTACATTAGTTTGAGGAATGAAATTGACTGTGTAAAACCTTAATTTTGTTAATGAGAAATGTGAGGAACTGAAAAATTACTATGGTTGTGTCAGTTTGATAGTTGAAGTCTAAATCTGAACTCTTTTGAGCAGCCAGCACCAGGCAACTCCCACTGAGCACAGCTGCTAAGGACTCACTCTCAGAGGCTTTTAGCATCAGGAATTGTGATGCTTTATTGATGTTGCGTTCCTCAGAAAAGTGGCCTTAGCATGAAAATCTACATTTTGACCTCACCAAAAAGTTCTGGTTAGCAATAATGTAGATGCTGGGGATAGCAGGAAGCAAAGAAATTAATTACTGTCTAGAATGCTCAGTCTGTGCACAGAGGGCATGGAAAGAATTTGGATCCTAATAGAATCTCCTCTTCCAAAATGAAATCTGCTGCACAAGTGATTACAGTTTGTTTCTGAATTACATACAGGAGCATTTCTATTATTTACCTAAAGGAAGGCATGAGTATTAATTTCTATGGCCCAACATTAAAAAATGCACAATCTTTGCTGTTCTAAAAGTCAGCTGTGTCTTTCTGGCCAGCATGCCTGAAGTTGGGGTGACAAGGGAAGAAGGAAGGGAGGAAGCTCACTTTGATCTGGTTGTCACTCTTTTTTTTATTTTTTTCCTAACTGCATTGTCTGTTTTCCTTTCAGCTGCAGAAAAGATGCTCATGTTACCCTTTGTTATAAAGCTTTTATTTTTATTTCTTATACATTGCTCTCTTTTAAAATAAAGTGAATTCTGCTTTACTGAGGCTTGCTGGTTTTGATTAGAAGGAAAATGTAACAAGACTGAAGAGGAGAGTAGGAAAGGTATAAAGATCTAGTTTTCTTCAGACCCTACCTATATCATTAATATTGTTTTCCAAATACTTAAAGCATGAAATTCCACATTATGTTAATTTTTCAGATTGGTACTTTGCTAAACATTTTAATTTTTTTTTAAAAACTGGTCTCAGTGGGACTCGGTGGGAGTAAAGGTATGTCAAGGGGGCCTAAACTTAAAGAATACCAATACCTTCTGGTACCTGTGCCAGAAGAAGGGAGCAATTATTTTTCTGCGAGTGGGGAATTTTGTGCTGGATTTTAAGGGAGAACTAAAATTTAAAATAAGCCAAATTAAAAATAAAAAAACCAAATCAGGCAGGTATTAAGCATTCTGATTCTTCCAAGTTCCATCCGTCTACTTCAGACTTGGCTTTGGTATCATAGACTCATGAAGAGTAAGACCCATTTTAGATTTGCACTTTTCAGGTGCATAATGTGATAGAATTTTTTAGATTTGTCTCAAATAAGGCATTGTGGTTATAAAGTTTTCACTAATAGTTTTTATTGCCTTTGCAGATACTGATAAGTATGATCAATTTTTAAGCTGTGTTTACCTTGATATGCCTCTAGGCAAAATCAATTTAAAAACACCACCAACACGTTGGCATAACAGTTATAAAAATAGCATTTGTTTCAACTGCTACAAGTGTTTTGTTACATATTTATGGAAGGGTAAATTTGTGTGAAAAGTTGGTGGGGAAAAATTTCTTACTGCTAAAGGAACATGACATTTGCAATCTGGCAGTGCTATTTTAAGCATAATAAACATAAGAATATAACAATATAAGATCTTCCATAACAATGGAAGAGAAAAAGAGTGACTGACTTCTTGGGTCCTTCCTCATAAAAAACCATAATCTTAATCATAGTTTATATAAATTTGCAACTGAAAAGTGTCCTCAGTCTTTCCCTGGTACCTTGGGTTCTTATTGCTGGAGCAAGGGTCATTGCATCTCTCACCCTGTACATATTGATCCAGTTTGAGATGTTTCTACTTCCCCTGCATATGAACGCAAAACCTTCGAGCAGATTAGGACAGAGTTCTTTGTTCAAAGCATGTATCCCACACTAGTGCCAAATGAGGAAATCACCACCATCCTCCCTTGGCATAGCCAAAACCTGAATGTGCAGCTGGGGGAATGCAGCAAAGCCAAAGAAAGAGGGTGACCTGCTGCGAAGGTCATTGTGCTACCACAGGCCCATGTTCCTGGCTCCTAAGTTCCCTGTTCCTCTTGTCCCTAAGTTAGCACTTGGCCTACTTCACCATGAAGCGCACCAGGGAATTAAATGGGCCAGGAACTTCACACATTTTTGAGAGTATTAGTTTACACCTGGATTTTATCCAAGGCCCGGGTAAGGTAGCAGTATTGCTACTGCCATTGCAGAAAAGAGTGAGCAGCTTGAGGGATGGATGGGAGAGGGACAGGACCATGGTAGCTCCCATGAGAGCTCACCCTCTTGGGTTACTGCACAACCTTACTGTTAGAAATTCTCGTCTTTTCTTGAAGCCTTTTCTTGAATGGATACAATATCCACCACAAGCAGGGATAAATTTTACAGAGGTCAAGTGTGAATGACAGCTTATTCGGGCAAATCAGACATGACAAGCACCGGTCCAGTAGAGCCTAATGTATGAGTACAGGATCTAGGAAATGAAGGAACATGGACATGGGGGCTACAGGGTGAACATTGCCCCTTAAAATAAGCCCTAAGACTTTTATTGTTCAAGTGTCTCATAACTGATTCAGGAGATATTTAGTTGTAAGCGCCATAAGTTTGGTTTTGCATTTATACATAACTTGGGAAGTTCACTGGGCCGTGGTCTTAGCTAGGGTGAATTGGCATATCTCCACTGAAGTCTGGAAGCAGCCTCAGCATTGTGAGCAGAACATCTGGACTACAGGCTTTAAAGATTGTTTTGAACAGCTTTGCCACACAGTAAGCCCCTACAATACACACCTCTTTCCATGTCGTTCTTAATTTGCTCTTCCAAATCTTCTGGAGACACACAAAACTCCTGCTGCTCCCCCTCGGGTGCCTTCGGTTTACACTTCCCACAGCAGCAGTTGAAGCAGCAGCAGAGGCAGCAGCAGAGGTAGCAGCCCGTCAGCAAACCACACACTGCAAACAGGCCCTGGGTTAAACACAGCGGGACGAAAATCCTGTCAGCAGTGACCTTCCTCAAACTTGTGGCTGTCTCTTACAGCTGAAGGAAGATTGTCAGAGGAACTCTGGTTCCTAAGTGCTTGCCACTCAGAGGAGTCCACCTGCTGTACCAGTGCCTGAACAAGGGCCAGATCTTCCAAAACCCTCCTCACCCACAAGCTCCTATTTGTCACTAGGGACCACATCCACAAAGAAGACACCAACCAACAGGCCCCCACATGCTCAACGTATTAAAGTCTGTTGTTTGGCTGATGGCCCTCAGAAAAACCCTCCAGGCAGTATGCAAAACCCCACCCACCTTAAAATGACTCATTTCCATCTTTAAATGACTCATTTGCCCAAGATCATTTTTGCAAACACTTATTTACTGGCAAACTCTTGTCAATAGCAAAGCTGGGAGAAGAAGAAGCAGGCCCAGCTGCATTCCACATAACTTTGGGTACTGAACTAAGGCATCCAGTTTAGGACTGTAGTCCCTGTGGACTCCCCACACAGTCAAAGAGAAGTTAAAAGCCCTTCCAGAGGGAGATTCAGCCATAAAAGTATTTGAATTGCGTAATGTGGGTGTCTCCCTCTCTCCCCATTAGCCTGTGCAGGACCACACAGGTGACATCTCCTAAATTATAGTCCTTGGACTACAGTTTCTTCATGTGGGGACTCAGGTAGCAAGAAGTTCCCACCTTTGCTTACTCTTGTCCTCATGGCATAAAGCATAGAGGCTTCAGGAGAGCCAACACAATTGCCTAGGGCCAAGACCAGAGATCTCAGTCAGAGTCAAGAGCCAGAAAATTTAAATTTACAGAGCTTTCTTCCCTCAGACTAAGTCAGTGCCTGGGTTCACAGCACAGCTTCACAGACGTTCAAGTGTGTGCTGCATCACAGCAATGGGACCTGTTGGAGGGGAGAAATTAGGCTGGCATTGCCAGTCTGTGCTCCATGGGGAAATGCAGCAACCTGCCTACTGACCCAAAGTAGTTCCAGGACTACATGGAAATGTTTGTGACACAGAAGAAAGCTCCATGGACATGTCTTCATGGACGTAGTGGTATAAGAGCAAAGGAAAGCCAGTGACATTCCTGGAAAGCAAATCAAAGCTGATATGTAGAAATAAATGGAAAAAGGGTAGATTTAGATTAGATATTATGAACAAATTCTTCATTGTGATGGTGGTGAGGCACTGAAACAGGTTGTCTTGAGAACTTGTGGGTGCCCCATCGCTGGAGGTGTTCAAGACCAGGTTGAATCAATCTCTGATCTAGTGGGAGGTCTCACTGCACATGGCAGGAGGGTTGGAACTGGATGATCTTTAAGGTCTCTTCCAAACCAAACCATTCTATGATTCTCTGAATGTGCAGGTAAAAGCAGCACAGCTTTGTGGCCACCAGGTACATACGGATTGGAGGTACAGCCAGGCTTTAGCATTATGGTTATACATTCTGCCCTTTACTAACTATTTGTTATATTCATAAGACAACATGCTGCTGAGGAAGAAAGTAAGCACAAATGTCAGGATATTGTCAAACTTAGACAATGGAGCTATGCAAATAATATTATTATGTATGCATGTCTGAGCTAACGTTAGTGGGGGCAGACTGGAGCATCTCTGAAGGCAATAAGACTATTTATATACCTAATATTAATATAAGATTGTATCCAGAGTGAGCAAGGTGGTTTTAAATGAAAAGAAGGACTCTGACTTTTTGTCTTAAAATGGTTTCTTTCTAACAGACACACAAAACGGTGCCATAATCCCTAAAGTAAGTTATCTGACTGCTTATCATTTATGCCATAATGGAGAATAAATCACTGCAACATACAGAATGAAAAAAAAGACAGAATAAAAGTATATAGAGGGGAAAACACATTGAGTTTATTCATGATACCTTTAATGTTTCAACATTTCCTGTGCTTATATTATGATAGCTGGTAAATCAAAAATCCGTTTGTTGATATCATCAATAAACTGTCTTCATGGTAGAGGTTGAATTGGTTTTTTGCTAAAACAGTTAAACAAACAACCTCTATGCCTGCCAGTGGAGAAGCAGTTTGAGTTCCCATTACCCATGTCTCTATGTTCTCAGTTTAATATGCCTGCTGAAAAGTCTGGCACTCTGAAAAAGAACAGTAATTTTCATTTTGCATTTCTCCTTTCATTTGAGTTTCCTTACTGCTAATGATAAAACTCCTGGCAACTGTCAGATTTCCTCAATATGAATGTGCTGGGAAGAGGAATGTTTGCAGTCAATGAGGAAGATAATAAGCGAAGGTTGTGGTCCCTGCTCTCCTCCACCAGAATGGAGGAAATCAGGAGTCCAGAGGTCATCTGTAGGTGATTCCTCAGACTCAAATAGCATTATGATGACCAATACAAAAATTTCAAACTGACCCCACATTCATGCATGAATTAAAAAGAAATGAGAAATAGTGAGCTCAGCTTGCAAAAGAACCCCACTTGGTGGCCTCTTTATACTTTCGAGGTGGCAAGATTGTGGATTGCGGGAGAGATAGAGAGACCACCTGTGATAATCCTCAAATTAGTCTCTATATACATGTTTTGGATTTTTTTACAAAATTCTTGAAAACCAGGAAGCAATGATTACTTTGCTCTCAGCATAGTTTGTCTCACCTCTGGGATACAGCTTGCTTGAAGCAATCCTCACATTTGTCCTTTAGTTGTTAGGGACATACTAGCTTCTTTCTGTACTCCCCACTGCTCTCTTTATAAGTCAAAGCCACAGTTGTTATTTCTGTACCTGATTTTGTGACCCTAGAGGATTTTATACTACATAAAATCTCCATTAAAGATCACCAAGTAAAAGAAAAATAAAAGCTAAAAAAAAAAAAAGAAATAGTGAAGAAAATATTTTTTGTCAAAACTGTTAAAAGAGTCAACACTGTTGGCCTCTCAGTGCTAAGGCCACCTAACTGTGGCAAAGAGGCAGAAGGAGAGGGTGGACAGCAAAGACAAGGGAGAATGATCCATCAGGAGATGACAGCAGCTTTGGTGGGGTGTCTGGCCTGCAGCAGGAGTCAGCTACAGCAGCTGCAAGCAGGCAGCTTCCAACCAGCCTCTGAGGGGCAGCAGCTTTGCAAGTTTAATTTAAACACCAGTACTTTATTCATTGGTTTCATGCACTGTTCTGCATTTGAGGAGCTTCTGCCTCATCCTGTTTCAGAAGACAAATTATGGTTTCTCAGACCCCCAAAGTACCCAAGTGACTTCCCAGCTTAAAAGGGGAATGTGGGGCAATGCAGCACAGGCCTGTTCCTTGCTGAACAGAGAAATCTGTGTTCCACAGTTCTCAGATAAAAACTGTCATAGAGTGCTTGCTTCAAACAGTACAGATCATCTTCCTGTGTATTCCAGCACGGTCCAGCAGAGTGCTTTCCTGTGCTTCTGTGGCTGGAAACAGGTGGGGACTGCATGGATTTTGCACATTTGTGATTCTGTTTGTTGCATATCTGTAGCATTTCTGTATTTGCAGAAACACTGGAATTTGATATATGCAAACATCAGAGGACGCCAATGTGATAAGGGAACAAATGAACCCAACTCCTTCCTTCATGACTAGAACAGCCCATTTTGTGTTTTTCCTTGAGCAATATGCAGGGTTTTGATGTATGATTCTCCTCCTTTCCTACTCTCTTCCTCCATTCCACTCTTCTAAGCTTTTCTTCAAGCTCCTTTCTCTCACTCCATTACCAGCGCACATATATAATGCCATAATCACAGTGTTATGTATTATTATTGCTTACTTATGTTGTGGGCTATATATAGCAAAAAGGACAGCTAAATTTATACGGTAATAATTTATTAATTGGTTGTCACATAAAATGGGACTTCTTGTTTTTGAATAATGAGTCATTTTTATTTAGTCATTACAGAAAAGAAAGTCAAAATTAACCTGGAGCACTAGATTCAACTCTAATTAATGTCTGAAAGTGTTACAAAACATGTATTATGACTATATACCAGGTTAAAAAAAAGAGAAAACTTTCTATATTAGTGCTAGTCTGAACTTACGTTACATTCTGCCACTGTCAATTTTCCAGATAATATTGTTTTATTAAGTTTTTAGTTTAGAGTCAGATCTTACTATTTCTCAAGCCTGTGGAGAGATCATGTTTTTCAGGGGGTTCCTTGTGTATGTAATTGTCAGCATGCATTGTAACATTTGATTTCCAAAAGAAAGTAACAGCTTACCTTTGCCCACCAGCTCGAGAGCATGAAGTAGGTGTTAACATTTTCCTCACCGAACTGTTCTGCCACATAGAGCCCTAATGATCCATACTTGTCATATATGTTTCGCTTGGACAGATCAGTCAGGGTTGCATGAGCATTGTTGATCTCTTTAAATTTTTCTGCGGCCTCTGAATTGTCTGGATTCTTGTCAGGATGATATTTCAGAGCCAATTTTCTTAAACATGAGACACAAACAAAAAAAACCAGAGGGAAGATAAGTCATCTGTATGTGTGCATGTATACAGACACTTAACATTACAAAAAATATTTTCATAGAGTTATAATAATTCTGAACTGTATGTTCAGCCTTCTTTTTTCCAGCTCTGATGTACTCAGTGGAAGAAAAGTGACACAAAGGAACCAAAGATAAAAGTTTTGGTGAAAGAGGTGTGCCTATTACACTGAGAATGAACTTTGTGTATTGATACCTAGTCAGCTACTGTGTTAAAGTAGACAGTGATATATGATGAAAGCACAGATTGCAACATGATAATAAATCACAGGCATTTGTTGCATTATGATTGCCAGCTCATTTGCATCATTTAGCAGGTTTTAGCAAAGATAAAGAATTTTTAAAAGTTGTTTAGAAACATGATGATCACAGTGCTTATGCAGGCAACATTATATTCTTTATAGCAAAGGAAATTCTGTGTTCAATTGCCTATCAATAGTAGCTATATTAAAATGTTGTAAACAGTGTCTGTGTTTGCAGAAGCCCAGACAGTGATGATTGAGAACACAGTTAGGAGTTGCAGTAGAAGGGAAGCATCTTTTTGAAGCACAAGGTGGGAAAGCATAATGAGTTAATCATATCTTTTCAGTCCCTGTCTTTGGGCCTCATTCCCCACTGCTGCACTTCTGAGACAATCCTCAAAGAAGTGAAAGGGGATTGTCATAGGATCATAGAATGGTTATTTTCATAGGATCATGGAATGGTTAGGGTTGGAAGGAACCTTAAATCTAGGTCTGGCCCCCTCACCACGGGAACAGACAACTTTCACTAGACCAGTTTGCTCAAAGCCCCATTTAGCTTGTCCTTGAAGACTTCCAGGGATGGGGCATCCACAACTTTCCTGAGCAAGCTGTTTCAGTGCCTCGTGACCCTCACAGTAAAGAATATCTTCCTAACATCTAACCTAAACATAGTCCTTTTTAGTTTAAAGTCATTGCCCCTTGTCCTATCACTACATGTGCTAATAAAAAGTCCCTTTCCAGTGCTCTTACATGACTGCTTTAGGTACTAGAAGATGCTCTAAGGTCTCCCTGGAGCCTTCTCTTGCCAGGCCAAAGAACCCCAGCTCTCTCAGCCTGTTTTCATAGGAGAGGTGGTCCATGTCTCTGATCACCCTCGTATCCCTCCTCTGGTCTTGCTCCAGCAGGTCCATGTCCTTCTTATCTTGGGGTGCCCAGAGCCAATGCAGTAATCCCTGTGTGGTAGTGAGAGTGGAGTAGTGTCAATCAGTTTGGGCTGCTTATGCCGGTGGAAGCCTTTACTAGGACAGGGTTTGACACTGCCTTTCCCCCTGACTGTACTCAGGGCTATGGCATTTGAGGACAGGTACAGCTTGAAAAGTGCAGTGTGTGACTCTTGGTTCACAGCACAGGGAAGCACAGCATCAAGAAGAAAGGGTTTACGTCCAACTATGTTGAAGCACTGGTAGTGTGAGCTCACACACACTTGCAAAACAAGCATAGAAGTATACCTTTTCAAAAATCACCACTCCCTGTGAGGAACTTGCAACGTCTCCAGGACATTTATTTAATGACTAGTGCTGACCTCTAGTGGCATCAAAAGTGGTGTAGTAGTGTATGCAGCTGATTCAATCACAACCAAGCTATGTTCCATTCTGTAAATATTCTCTCCAAATATTTTGAGAGCTAGCCATAACTGCTATGACCAAAAATAGTATTTGTGGTGCGAAGGCAGTGTGCCTACACTTCTTCTAACAAATTTAACCTCAGAGTAGAGTCCTACTTGATTTCCTTATGAAGTCCCCAGTATAGGTTACTCCTCCAGCAAAAAGTGACTGCTTTGTTCCTGATGACAGTTCCTGCCTGGAAGATATTCTGCCAATATCAAGACTGATATGAGTCTGGGAACAGCTTCTGCCAACGATCTCTTCAATTCTGTTGAACTCAAGTCACAGAATCGTAGGTCATAAATAACTCCTTAAATATATGTCCAATGGCATGAATAAGTGTCATATTTAATATACTGTGCATATTGCACCTTAAACACAAAGTTTTGGTCATGTTTAACATGTGCCCTAAACACAATATAACATTAAATATGAGAACTGGAAAAACAAGATAAGTCTTGCATGACTAATGACATTATGTGCCATCCAAGTATTTAAGTAAATTCTGCTATCTATCCCTTTTCTTACCTGAAAACAAACCCCAACAATTAGGGAAAATAAAGAAAAGAAAAGAAAAGAAAAGAAAAGAAAAGAAAAGAAAAGAAA